>NC_045781.1:14981968-15284998 GCF_008692025.1 Phocoena sinus
AAAAAAAAAAAAAAAAAAAAAAAGATCAACTGTACTCTGGTATGCAAAAGAAGTGCTGTATGCATAATTCTTTAACAATCACACAGAATATTGAAAATATATGTACTCAAGGGTGGAGATCTAATAAAATTAATGAATTTTTTCTGCTCTATCAAAAAGTCTTAAGTGAAGCTTTTTTCCTGCGAGTGTGTGGTAGTTAGAAATGCAGCGATTACTATTATAGATTGGTGCCAGTGCTTTTTTTTTTTTTTTTTCTGTACTCGGGCCTCTCACTGTTGTGGCCTCTCCCGTTGTGGAGCACAGTCTCCAGACGCGCAGGCTCAGCGGCCATGGCTCACGGGCCCAGCCGCTCCGCGGCATGTGGGATCTTCCCGGACCAGGGCATGAACCCGTGTCCCCTGCATTGGCAGGCAGACTCTCAACCACTGCGCCACCAGGGAAGCCCAGTGCCAGTGCTTTGATATATGTTAATGTGCCAGCATTTTACCCACCGTATCAATCATTTTTAAATTTTCTATATTTTATGTTTTGACATCTTTGGGGAGTCCTACTGGCTGAGGAGAGATTGCCCTTCCCAGAGCTAGCCAATTTCTAGAGATAGTAAACAAACAACTTGTTGGTGAGCCCACCTTTCATATACAAATCAACCAATCCCCACTCCATATCCTCAACCATCTCTTTATCTAACTCACAGACACCAAGCCAATATTTACCCTGCCCTAAATCACCCAGGACCAGGTACCAGACAACTGGAGAGCTCTCCTATAACCCATAACCTGCCAACACTCTTCAAACTAGCCAATCCTAAGCTGTTTCCCCTGCCCTGCCTTGCCTTTCCCATGCAAGCGAGCCCCAGTAAAGCCTCTGGCCTACACTTTCCCCTTGCTTCTTTCTGCCTCCTGACCAAAGCTGGTGCTTCCCCATGTAGCCCTGCATGGCATGGCATGGCCCCTCCTCTCAGGAAAGGTAAGTAATAAAAAATTTTCTTTTAATAGCATTAGCCTCCCTGTGTCATCACTCAGTCACCTCTATAAATTAAAATTTCATGAGACACCCACCAGTGCTTTTGCCCCACTAATGTAAATAAGAACACAGTTTAAAATACTATTATTTTTGTTAATAATGAAGTGTTGTTATTTTTATTATTATTTTGACTGCACTGTGCGGCATACAGGATCTTAATTCCCTGACCAGGGATTGAACCCATGCTGCCTGCATTGGGAGCACGGAGTCTTAACCACTGGACAGCCAGGGAAGTCCCAATGGAGTGTTATTATTATCTTTTTTTTAAAAGATTTTTTGATGTGGACCATTTTTAAAGTCTTTATTGAATTTGTTACAATATTGCTTCTGTGTTATATTTTGGTTTTTTGGCCACAAGACATGTGGGATCTTAGCTCCCCGACCAGGTATTGAACCTGTACCCCCTGCACTGGAAGGTGAAGTCCTAACCACTGGACCACCAGGGAAGTCCCCCTGAAGTGTTATTACTAACAAAAATATTTTTGACTTATTGCACCTCCCATAAGGGTCTCTTGGAAACTGTTAGTTTAGGCCTTTCTTCTGGCTTTTCATCTCTTTCTTTAACATTTCAGCTCTTTATCTTTCTTCTTTTATTATAGTCTCCTATTTATATGCATTCTTAAATCTATCCAAAATATAAAAGGGTAATCATTGATAATATTAATCTTCCTCTTAGTTTTCATTTCCTTTCCTTTCTACTTGTTTTCTGCACTCAGTCTCAGATCCCATTCTCACTGTGAGACCAACTGTCGGATTTCAAACTCCATATGCCTTGGACTAAAGTGATAATTTCAGTATCACTTCTTTCAGTAAATTTCTTCCCAATAAATCTCCGTGTTTCATAACATAGTGCTCAGATTCCTGATATGTACCCACCTTGATTTGGGTGAAAAACTTATCCTACGTTCCTGAGTGCCTTTTTCATCTTGGTTTCTTTTCTTCCCTCTGACAAAATAAATATTTGTTGAATAAATGGATTTTATTTCAGTAGGCTCTCATCGGTATCCTTAAAGAATCTTTCTTCATCCTCAGTTCTTGTCTTTATAAAAGCCATGTAAACTGTAATAATCTGATCCATTTTCAAGTTGTGATTTCCTTATTTTATGTGAATGGCTTTCAAATAGCCAGTTTCAGCCCATTTCTCCCACTGGGACTCTACTGGTATATATATATTTTTTTGGTTTTTCTTTTTTTCTTTCTTTTCTTTTTTTTTTTTTTGCAGTACACGGGCCTCTCACTGTTGCGGCCTCTCCCGTTGCGGAGCACAGGCTCCGGACGCGCAGGCTCAGCGGCCATGGCTTACAGGCCTAGCCGCTCCGCGGTATGTGGGATCTTCCAGGACCGGGGCATGAACCCATGTCCCCTGCATCAGCAGGCAGACTCTCAAAAACTGCGCCACCAGGGAAGCCCTCTACTGGTATATTTTAATCTGCCTACAGCAATATAGGGTCACTTGTCTCATCCTTTTGGTTATTGATATTTCAGAAATAATAGTCATTAACTTTATCTTATCTTTGTATATCCTTTGTTCCTGTAGTTAGTTTCTTGTAACATCAGGTTGATTCCATCATCTCTGCAATATTTTAAAAATTATCTCTCCACAATTTGTGTTTTATTTCACTCCATGAAATATCTTTACATCCTCTCATATTCTCGTTTGCCACTGACATCTTCAAAAGTGAGAGCCATGTTATTTCATGTTATTTCAGGTGTGGGCTGCTGTAATTACTATTTGGATTTGCCATGATTTATTTTCCAGTTCTTTCAGTTTTCTTTCAGTCAATATGCAAAAAAGATATCACTTATTATATGAAATTTAAATCCCTTCTATTTCAAGGGCTGACAGAATAATATCCCATCTTGTCATTCCACATGTATTTCTCTTTTTGACTAAGAATTCCTGCTAACGTCTGTTTGAGTCTCCCAAATGTACTCAATAGAATTGATTTTATTCTTCACAACTGGACCTTTCATTATATGAGAGCTGCCATATAACCATAGGGATACTTGCAAAGTTAGCCAACTACAAAGTAAGAGAGTACAGTAGTACACACAAGGCCATCCTCACTTCTGATACCAACTGTAAGTTCAAGGGTCCCCATGACTACTGTTAGGATCAATAGTTTTCTATAAGGACTTACAAAACTTACTGAAAGCTATAATACTCACAGTTATGGTTTGTAAGAGAAGAATACAGATTAAAATTAGCCAAGGGGAGAAGCACATAAGGCAGAGTCCAGGAAAGTACCAAACACAGAGCTTCTAGTAGTCCTCTCTCTGGAGTCATGGACAGCATTTACTTCCCTGTGACAATACATATAGAATACTGCCAGCCAGGGAAGATTCACCCAAGTCTATTATCCAAAGCTTATATTAGGGCTCCATCACATAGGCATGCTTCACTGCCCATGTGGCTGACCTAAGTTTCTAGCCCCTTAAGAGACTGAGCTAATATTCTGTGACCCAAAGCCCCCCGCTCTCAATCACATTGTTGGTGTGACTCAAAGACCACCCCCCCCAAATCACATTGTTACTTTCTGGTTGGCCAAAGGCTCCCAGGCAATTAATACTCCTCTCAGGCACGACATTCCAAGGACTTAGAGATTACCTCCCAGAATCCAAAGGCAAATGTCAGACTTCTCTTTGGGCAAGATTATATATTCTTTACCACACAATACTACATATCCTTTGATTAAAAGATCAAATTTCACTTCCCCATGAAATGTTCCTTGATGACTCCAAAGCATGTCAGTTTCTTTTTTTCTGCATTCACATTATACTTAGTGTCTATAAACATGCAAGCAGACAAATCCTCTGATATGATCTAGTAATTTCCTACCTGATTCAACATTGTTTTATCTGAGGCCTCTCCCCCCATCTGATTAACAATTCCCTCAAAATAAGGTCCTCTCTTTTACTTTTCCTTACTGTGGCTTGTAGCAGAGGCTAGATATTCAATAGTTACTTGATTGATGGCCTGTGGTAGCATGCAAGGAAAACATCTTTCTCATCCATTCAAAAATCATTTAATGGTAAGTTCTTTTTAGATATACATGTCAACATCATATCTCTTTACCACTGATAAGTGTGTTAATGTATACTCAGAAGGTTTCAAAGAAGATAGTCAATAAAATGTTGATGTCCAAGAGTATAAGTGTTAGTTGGGAAGGCATTATTATCAAATTGAGCATTTTACGTATAATTTTATATGAAAATAGCAGGTTGTTGAAAGATTGCTTGAAATGGATGGTCCAGACTATAATTATATACTAATTTCAGACAAAATAGACATTGAAGGGTAGAAAGAATATGTGAAGGCTTTTGGATAAATTGGATTGTAGCATATCCCTGCAGGTGGTTGAATTCTCAGGAAGGCAGTATAATTACAATTATTGATACAGATTAGTTTTGTGTGTCCTAGAACTACACATAAATGGAATTGTACGACATGTACTCTTTTGTATAAAGCTTTAAATCTGAAAAATGTTTGAGATTCATCCCTTTTGTCATTATGTATCAGTAGGCTTTTTCCTTTTTATTGCTGAGTGGTATTCCATTGTATAAATTTCACTGAAGTATTCCATTTTATAAATACATGATACAGTATTACCTGTTTACCTTTCGATGTCTAGTTTGATGGGATAAAAGGGCTGTTTTAAATAAGATGCAAGTCGTGAGTAAGATGAATCCATCTTTAAAATTGCCCCACCAGATATGGGAGGTGGTAAGGCAACAGTAGTAAGATATAGTTTTTAAGGCCAATCAGTGCTGTACATATACACTGAAGAATTCAATCTTTCACAGCCCAAATAGGAAATAGCAGAGTTAAGGTATGTTACTCCACTGGGAGGAAAACTTGAACCCATCCTTCCCTAAAACTGAAAAAGTAATTTAACAAATTGAAAGGAGGAAAAGTTGTAATTGACGGTCAAGAGAATTTAGTTATTGATCATTTCTGGAAGAATACATTGATGGTAGCAGCAGTCAGAACATAACAGTGATTATATTCATGTTGCAGATATACTTTGTCCTCTGGTTTATTTCACAATTCCTAATGGAATTATGTTTTCCCAATTCTTCCCTTTCAAGAGAAAAAAATTACAGTGATATGGAGAGTTAGGGTCTAGACAATAGACTAGTGTGTCTGTTTGCCCTAGGAAATGAGTCCTGAGAAAGTTCATTTGCCATGGGTGGGCTAAATACAATTGAGGAAGAAACACATGGAAGTATTTTATAACACTTATTTAGTCATTAGGGAATAAATATATAGTCTTTCATCTTCACCTGAACATTTTCATTGCTTACTGTTTAGTACCCTTGATAGACTCCCTCCATTATCTCTGAATCTGCCCATTCCAAGAGCAATCCCACTTTCACCATCCTTTATCTTCTGCTTACTTGCCCTTGTGTTTATTACACCTGCTCAATGTAGCTTATATTTACAACATCCCAACGATATAAGTGTTGTTTGCTTATGGCAATTTTTCCTCATTTTAATGTTATATACATTTTCCCTCCAAGAGGTAATTTATTTTGGCCTTTCTGTAGACTACAGTAGTGAGATAGACAGTCCCACCATGGATTGTTTGTATATATATCTTATCCATAACGTTTATGTGAAGACTTACTGGTGTTAATTGTATTTTTTCTAGAAGAAGATTGGAAAGCTGAAGATGTTTTAGTGAAGTTCAAAGAATACCAAGACAGGCATTCTAGATCAGTTGCATCCATCAACCACAAAAGGCTAATGAAGGAGAGAACTAATATTTTGGGGAAAACATTTACTGTCAGCAAGAACCGTATTATTTCAAAAACAACACTACGTGAATATAAACCTGATGGAAAGATTTTTAAAAATATTTCAGAATTAGTCATTAGAAATATAAGTCCTGTAAGAGAGAAGTTTGGTGAGAGTAATGGATGGGAGAAATCACTTCTTAATACTAAACATGAGAAAATTCATACTGCAGTGAATCTGTATAAACAAACAGAGCGGAGTCTGAGTGGTAAACAAGAGCTTATTCAACATCAGAAGGTTCAAACTCCAGAGCAATCATTTGAACATAATGAATGTGAAAAACCCTTCCTTATAAAAGGAATGTTATTTACACATACTAGAGCTCACAGAGGAGAAAGACCCTTTGAATACAATAAAGATGGAACAGGCTTCATTGAAAAGTCAAATCTCAATGCTCACCAACAAAATATGGAGAAGAAGGCCCACACATACAGCAAATATGGGAAGTTCCTCTGTAGGAAGTCCATTTTTATCATGCATCAGAGATCTCAAATAGAAGATAAACCCTTTCAGTGTCCTTACTGTGGGAATAGCTTTAGAAGGAAGTCATATCTCATTGAACATCAGCGAATTCACACAGGTGAGAAACCTTATGTTTGTAGTCAATGTGGAAAAGCCTTCCGTCAAAAGACAGCCCTCACTCTTCACGAGAAAACACATATAGAGGGGAAACCCTACATTTGTATGGATTGTGGGAAGTCCTTCCGCCAGAAGGCAACCCTTACTAGACATCACAAAACACATACAGGAGAGAAGGCCTATGAATGTACTCAATGTGGAAGTGCTTTTAGAAAGAAGTCATACCTCATTGATCATCAGAGAACACACACAGGAGAGAAACCATATCAATGTAATGAATGTGGGAAGGCATTTATCCAGAAGACAACCCTCACTGTACATCAGAGAACTCACACAGGAGAGAAACCCTATATTTGCAATGAATGTGGGAAGTCCTTCTGCCAAAAGACAACCCTCACTCTCCATCAAAGAATTCACACAGGAGAAAAACCCTATATTTGTAATGAATGTGGGAAGTCCTTCCGCCAGAAGGCAATCCTCACTGTTCATCAGAGAATACATACAGGAGAGAAATCCAATGGATGTCCTCAGTGTGGGAAAGCCTTTAGTAGGAAATCAAACCTCATTCGCCATCAGAAAACTCACACAGGAGAGAAACCATATGAATGTAAAGAATGTGGAAAGTTCTTCAGTTGTAAGTCAAACCTCATTGTCCATCAGAAAACTCACAAGATAGAAACCATGGGAATTCACTAAAATCTGTGACTTTTTTGGTGAAAACTTTTAAAGTCATAGTAAACCCTGTACATGATGTTGCTTGCAAGTGTAATAATATTAAACAGTTTAAGGTACTGTACCACATATTTACCTACTATTTGCTAGCCTATAAAACACACAAAAGGAATTACTGCACAAATTAAATGATAAAAGTCATTGAAAATACAAGCTTAAAATTTTTATTAGATTCACCAGACATAAATTCCTCTATCAAATTGCTACAAACATTTTAAATTGCTTATTTTAAATTTTAATATATACCTTGTTGTGACCCAGTAATAAACAGTAGGCTGCCTGGCAGTGGTCCATGGACCACACTGTGAACAGAACTGCTTTAAAAGAAAGGTGGTGTGACTGTATTTCTCATTGCAAATATGGTATAAAGTTTGTTACCTCCTCAGAGTTAACCACAGTTCTAACTTCTAACGTTATAGTTTTTGCATATAATAAACCTTTATATAAAGTAAATTATACATGTATTCTTTCATATATGGCTTGTTTCATCCATCACTCTGTCTTTAAAACTCATCATTAGTGCATGTGGCAGAAGCTTATTTATTTTCATTCTGTATAAAATTCCATTGTATGATTATATTTCAATTTATCCAATCTACTGTTGATGGACTTTTTTTATTGTTTACAGCTTAGGGTCATAATAAATAATGCTTCTTTGAATGTATTTATATTTTGGTGTACATATATTCATTTCTCTCGTGTATATACTTAGGAGTGGAATTGCTGGGTCCTGGGGTATATGTATGTTGATACTATCAAACGACTCATAACTTTCATAACATGAGATAATTCACTCTGAAGGAAGACAGCTGTAAATAGTATCAATATGGTGATGGTTCAAACCAAGAATTCACACTACAGGGAAACTCTATGAATGTTGTGAAAACTGAGAATCCAAATATAATGCATGTCCAAAGGCTTTTAGCCACAGCTCAAATCCTAAATACCAGACACATGTAATAAATGTGAGACTGCCTTTACCCATAAGAATGCCTATTTGAAATCAAAGTCATACTAGAGAAAGGGAGGCATCTAGTATCTTCCTTGCTTAACATTAGAGAATTCTAACTGGATAAAATACTATCTTACTGGTCATATAAAAATGATAAATATGGAAAAGCTTACAGCCATTGCTCAAATCCTTACAACACCAGGGAATTCACAATGGACGGGAACACTTCAAATGAAATGACTGTAAGAATGATTAGTTCTAACTCACTCTATACAACAGCAAAGAATTCATACTAAAGAAAAGAAGGTTGACAAGGGAACAGATGAGGCTTCAACTCTTAACTCTGGGGAAAGCTGTTTCCATGAAAGAAGTCCAACCATACCAAGATCATGATGCTAGAGAGCCTATGCGTAGGCACCCTAGTCAATAGCCCCAGCTAAGCACCAAGCCGTTATCCAGTATCATCTGCCAACTATATGAATGGGCTATCTGGGGCAAGTCATGTCTTTAGATGACTGTAGCTGCTCTGACATCCAACTGGAACCACATGAGAGATCCACTCCCCTCTTCCCAAGCAGGAACTGCTCAGCTGAGGCTGCCTCAAATTTCTGACCCTCAAAATTAAATGGTCACATTTTAAAATTAAATTTGATGGATTAAAAGAAGGGGAAAATAATCTCTTTGTATCTGTATTATAAAAATGAAGGTAAGAATATTTGGATTCCAGGGTCAATGAGCAAAATTGTGGTGACTACGAGGTGATCAAGGCATGAGCAAAAACTGGCCCTGAAATACAGTTGAAGTTTGGACTGTAATTTTTGTTTACAATTACATATCTAAATAACAATTCAGTGAGGAGTCCATATACATATCTTTTTTTCATCCTTATCTTTTTTTTTTTTCTCCTTCTCTGGTAGTAAGTTACACTCATCAACTTGATTACCAATGCAAATGTATACTTCCCAATTTTGCGAAAAAAATTAAAATAGCCCCAAAATACCAGCTGTGGACAGTGCAGAGAGAAGTAAGTCTATCTTTGAAAGATCCTGTGCAGAGTCATTTCATGAACTAAGGTGAAGATAGAAATCAAGATATAGAATCCAATGGACATAAGTACAGCCATATCCTTGTAGGAGGTACCTTTGAATGCCTTGAAGAAAACCTAAGTGAAGTTTTGCTTTCTAACAAACGTTCAGGAAAATTAGGTCCAATAGATTTATTTTGGTATGAAACAGGATTGGGCTATATTCCAGACTCCTGTGTTAAGATTTATTTTGAAGAAGTTGAAAATGTTCTTTTTCTTTAATTTTTATGGGTCCTTATTTTATGAATTGATAAATATATGAAATGAGGATTTTCATCTAACTGATCTTTTGGTCAGTGAAGTTTGTGCAGCTCTGAGGAGTGGACATGGTTTTGGAATCCAAGTCCACTTATTCCTAAATATATACAACAAGATAGAAATTAATTTGAAAATTCATATTTTGTAGACATAACTGCAAGGTCATAGAACACAAGAGAATTAACATGGGCAAAGATTTCATCAGTTCAAAAGAACTAACAAAACTCCACAGAGTATATACGTGTAATGCTTTCCTTTAAAAGCAAAGGATGGGGCTTCCCTGGTGGCAGAGTGGTTGAGAGTCCGCCTGCTGATACAGGGGACACGGATTCGTGCCCCGGTCCGGGAAGATACCACATGCCTCAAAGCGGCCAGGCCCGTGAGCCATGGCCGCTGAGCCTGTGCGTCCGGAGCCTGTGCTCTGCAACGGGAGAGGCCACAACAGTGAGAGGCCCGCGTACTGCAAAACAATAAATAAATAATAAAAGCAAAGGATGCAGCTTACCAAGAGAAAGGGTAGGCAAGCATTTGGTTGGGGGGAGTCCAGTTGCAAGCTCCCCAGTGTCCTTATTCACACAGAGACTGCACTCTTACCTCCTGACTGAACCACTAAGATCTGTGTGAATCTTGGCTCTGGGAGAGCTCAAGGCAGAAGTTCCCCACAAGGGCTTTTATGCCCCTCTGTTCACTGGTCACACAGTCAAGCTGGGTTATCTAATCGTTTATGTGAGTAAACAAATTGACTCTGGGCTGTCTCTGAGGAAGTTTTCAACTTTAAACAGCACCTTATATATCCCTCTGCCCTTATCTCAATCAAAGTCAACATCAGACATTCAAGCATCATGGAGATAATGTTAGAGATTTTCCAGTCCAACTATAAATCAATTCCATCCTATAAACATGGTTCCTACAACTCCTATGTATTTTCTGATAATCTGTGTATGTAAACAAGCATGTCCCCTCAACTTCTTGTGTCCCCAGTATCATATTGTGTATAGTGCATCTCAAACCTGAAACATTTTTGCCAGGTAATACTTGAATATCTTCACTTAATTTGTGGTCCAGAAATAGTGCCAGACTTGTCATGCCCTGCCTTATAAGTAATATACAACAGCCAAAACACAGATATCAACACTGGTCTCTATAAACTGGGGCTTTTCAGAATCATAGATGTGTGACAGTACCAAGCAGTGAAGAGGATGTGAAACAACTGGAACTCTCATACACTGCTAATGGGAATGCAAAGTGGTAAAACCACTATGGAAAACAATTTGGTCGTTCTTAAAAAGTTAAACATACACTTCCCATGTGACCTAGCAATCCCACTTATATTTAGCCTAGAGAAATGAAAACTTATGTTCACACAAAAACCTATTCATGAATGTCTATAATATTATTATTTATAATCACTAAAAACTGGAAACAATCCAAATGTTTTTCAATGGATAAATGGATACACCATGGTACATCCACAAAATGGAATATTACTCAACAATAAAAACAATGAACCATTGACACATGCAACATCATGGATAAAACTAGTCTCAAAAAGTTACATACTGGGAGAAGCTTCAAGATGGCAGAAGAGTAAGACGCTTCATCCCTACAAATACATCAGAAATACATATACATGTGGAACAACTCCTACAGAACACCTACTGAACCCTGGCAGAAGACCTCAGACCTCCCAAAAGGCAAGAAACTCCCCACGTAGCTGGGTAGGGTAAAAGAAAAAAGAAAAACAGAGACAAAGAATAGGGACGGGACCTGCACCAGTGGGAGGGAGCTGTGAAGGAGGAAAGGTTTCCACACACTAGAAGCCCCTTTGCGGGCGGAGACTGCGGGTGGCGGAGCGGGGGAGCTTCAGAGTCACTGACGAGAGCACAGCAACAGGCGTGCGGAGGGCAAAGTGGAGAGATTCCCGCACAGAGAATTGCTGCCGACCAGCATTCACCTGCCCGAGAGGCTTGTCTGCTCACCTGCTGGGACGGGTGGGAGCTGGGAACTGAGGCTCGGGCTTCGGTCGGATCCCAGGGAGAGGACTGGGGTTGGCTGCGTGAACACAGCATGAAGGGGGCTAGTGTGCCACAGCTAATCGGGAGGGAGTCTGGGAAAAAGTCTGGAGCTGCCAAAGAGACAAGAGATTTTTTCTTGCCTCTTTGTTTCCTGGTGCGCGAGGAGAGGGGATTAAGAGCGCCGCTTAAAGGAGCTCCAGAGACAGGCGTGAGCCGCGGCTATCAGCGTGGACCCCAGAGATGGGCATGAGACGCTAAGGCTGCTGCTGCAGCCACCAAGAAGCCTGTGTGCAAGCACATGTCACTATCCACACCACCCCTCCTGGGAGCCCGTGCAGCCCGCCACTGCCAGGGTCCAGTGATCCAGGGACAACTTCCCTGGGAAAATGCATGGCACGCCTCAGGCTGGTGCAACATCATGCCAGCCTCTGCCACCGTAGGCGTGCCCCGCATCCGTACCCCTCCCTCCCCCCAGCCTGAGTGAGCCAGAGCCCCCGAAGCAGCTGCTCCTTTAACCCCGTCCTTTCTGAGAGAAGAACAGACGCCCTCAGGCAACCTACACGCAGAGGCGGGTCCAAATCCAAAGCTGAAACACTGGAGCTGTGCAAACAAAGAAGAGAAAGGGAAGTCTCTCCCAACAGACTCAGGAGCAGCGGATTAAATCTCCACAATCCACTTGATGTACCCTGCATCTGTGGAATACCTGAATAGACAACAAATCATCCCAAATTGAGGAGGTGGACTTTGGGAGCAACTATATATATATTTTTTCCTTTTTTCTCTTTGTGAGTGTGTATTTGTATGCTTCTGTGTGTGTTTTGTCTGTATAGCTTTGCTTTTACCATTTGTCCTAGGGTTCTGTCTGTCCATTTTTTTCTTTTTTCATTTTTTTTAATACTTAAAATTTTTTAAATTATTTTTATAACTTTATTTTATTTTCTTCTTTTTTTCTTTCTTTTTTCCCTTTTATTCTGAGCCATGTGGAGGACAGGCTCTTGGTGCTCCAGCCAGGTATCAGGGCTGTGCCACTGAAGTGGGAGAGCCAAGTTCAGGACACTGGTCCACAAGAGACCTCCCAGCTCCAAGTAATATCAAACAGAGAAAATCTCCCAGAGATCTCCATCTCAACGCCAAGACCCAGCTCCACTCAACGACCAGCAAGCTACAGTGCAGGACAACCTATGCCAAACAACTAGCAAGACAGGAACACAACCCTATCCATTAGCACGGAGGCTGCCTAAAATCATAATAAGGCCACAGACACCCCAAACACACCACCAGACGTGGACCTGCTCACCAGAAAGACAAGATCCAGCCTCATCCACCAGAACACAGGCACTAGTCCCCTCCACCAGGAAGCCTACACAACCCACTGAACCAACCTTAGCCACTGGGGACAGACAACAAAAACAACAGAAACTACGAACCTGCAGCCTGCGAAAAGGAGACTCCAAACACAGTAAGTTAAGCACAATGAGAAGACAGAGAAACACACAGCAGATGAAGGAGCAAGGCAAAAACCCACCAGACCTAACAAATGAAGGGGAAATAGGCAATCTACCTGAAAAAGAATTCAGAGTAATGACAGTAAAGATGATCCAAACTCTTGGATATAGAACGGAGAAAATACAAGAAACGTTTAACAAGGACCTAGAAGAACTAAAGAACAAACAAACAGAGATGAACAGCACAATACATGAAATTAAAAATTCTCTAGAAGGGATCAATAGCAGAATAACTGAAGCAGAAGAACGGATAAGTGACCTGGAAGATAAAATAGTGGAAATAACTACTGCAGAGCAGAATAAAGAAAAAAGAGTGAAAAGAATTGAGGACAGTCTCAGAGACCTCTGGGACAACATTAAATGCACCAACATTTGAATTATAGGGGGCCCAGAAGAAGAATAGAAAAAGAAAGGGACTGAGAAAATATTTGAAGAGATTATAGTTGAAAACTTCCCTAATATGGGAAAGGAAATAGTTAATCAAGTCCAGGAAGCACAGAGTCCCATACAGGATAAATCCAAGGAGAAACACACCAAGACACACATTACTCAAACTATCAAAAATTAAATACAAAGAACAAATATTAAAAGCAGCAATGGAAAAACAACAAGTAACACATAAGGGAATCCCCATAAGGTTAACAGCTGATCTTTCAGCAGAAACTCTGCAAGCCAGAAGGGAGTGGCAGGACATATTTAAAGTGATGAAAGAGAAAAACCTACAACCAAGATTACTCTACCCAGGACATATTTAAAGTGATGAAAGAGAAAAACCTACAACCAAGATTACTCTACCCAGCAAAGATCTCATTCAGATTTGACAGAGAAATTAAAAGCATTACAGATAAGCAAAAGCTAAGAGAATTCAGCACCACCAAACCAGCTTTACAACAAATGCTAAAGGAACTTCTCTAGGCAGGAAACACAAGAGAAGGAAAAACCTACAATAATAAACCCAAAACAATTAAGAAAATGGGAATAGGAACATACATATCGATAATTACCTTAAATGTAAATGGATTAAATGCTCCAACCAAAAGACATAGACTGGGGCTTCCCTGGTGGCGCAGTGGTTAAGAGTCTGCCTGCCGATGCAGGGGACACGGGTTCGTGCCCCGGTCTGGGAGGATCCCATATGCCGTGGTGCGGCTGGGCCCGTGAGCCATGGCCACTGAGCCTGCGCGTCCGGAGCCTGTGCTCTGCAAAGGGAGAGGCCGCAACAGTGAGAGGCCCACGTACCACCAAAAAAAAGACATAGACTGGCTGAATGGATACAAAAACAAGACCCATATATATGCTGTCTACAAGAGACCCACTTCAGACCTAGGGACACATACAAACTGAAAGTGAGGGGATGGAAAAAGATATTCCATGCAAATGGAAATCAAAAGAAAGCTGGAGTAGCAATTCTCATATCAGACAAAATAGACTTTAAAATAAAGACTATTACAAGAGACAAAGGAGGACACTACATAATGATCAAGGGATCAATCCAAGAAGAAGATATAACAATTGTAAATATTTATGCACCCAACATAGGAGCACCTCAATACATAAGGCAAATACTAACAGCCATAAAAGGGGAAATTGACAGTAACACAATCATAGTAGGGGACTTTAACACCCCACTTTTACCAATGGACAGATCATCCAAAATGAAAATAAATAAGGAAACACAAGCTTTAACTGATACATTAAACAAGATGGACTTAATTGATATTTATAGGACATTCCATCCAAAAACAACAGAATACACATTCTTCTCAAGTGCTCATGGAACATTCTACAGCATAGATCACATCTTGCATCACAAATCAAACCTTGGTAAATTTAAGAAAACTGAAATCATATCAAGTACCTTTTCCGTCCACAATGGTATGAGACTAGATATCAATTACAGGAAAAAAATCTGTAAGAAATACAAACACATGGAGGCTAAACAACACACTACTTAATAACCAAGAGATCACTGAAGAAATCAAAGAGGAAATCGAAAAATACCTAGAAACAAATGACAATGAAAACACAACGACCCAAAACCTATGGGATGCAGCAAAAGCAGTTCTAAGAGGGAAGTTTACACCTATACAAGCCTATCTTAAGAAACAAGAAACATCTCAAATAAACAACCTAAACTTACACCTAAAGCAATTAGAGAAAGAAGAAAAAAAATCCAAAGTTAGCAGAAGGAAAGAATCATAAAGACCAGATAAGGAGATGGAAGCAACCTAAGGGTCCATCATAGGATGAATGGATAAAGATGTGGCACATATATACAATGGAATATTACTCATCCATAAAAAGAAACGAAATTGAGTTATTTGTAGTGAGGTGGATGGACCTAAAGTCTGTCATACAGAGTGAAGTAAGTCAGAAAGAGAAAGACAAATACCGTATGCTAATACACATATATGGAATCTAAGAAAAAAAATATCATGAAGAACCTAGGGGTAAGATGGGAATAAAGACACAGACCTACTAGAGAATGGACTTGAGGATATGGGGAGGGGGAAGGGTAAGCTGTGACAAAGTGAGAGAGTGGCATGGACATATATATACTAACAAACGTAAAATAGATAGCTAGTGGGAAGCAGCCACATAGCACAGAGAGATCAGCTCCGTGCTTTGTGACCACCTAGAGAGGTAGGATAGGGAGGGTGGGAGGGAGGGAGATGCAAGAGGGAAGAGATATGGGAACATATGTATATGTATAACTGATTCACTTTGTTATAAAGCAGAAACTAACACACCATTGTAAAGCAATTATACTCCAATAAAGATGTAAAAAAGAAAGAAGTAAATGAAAGAGAAATGAAGGAAATTATAGCAAAGATCAATAAAACTAAAAGCTGGTTCTTTGAGAAGATAAACAAAATTGACAAACAATTAGCCAGACATATCAAGAAAAAAAGGGAGAAGACTCAAATCAATAGAATTAGAAATGAAAAAGGAGAAATAACAACAGACACTGCAGAAATACAAAGGATCATGAGAGATTATTACAGGCAACTATATGCCAATAAAATGGACAACCTGGAAGAAATGGACAAATTCTTAGAAATGCACAACTCCGAGACTGAACCAGGAAGAAATAGAAAATATGAACAGACCAATCACAAGTACTGAAATTTAAGCTGTGATTAAAAATCTTCCAACAAACAAAAGCCCAGGACCAGATGGCTTCACAGGTGAATTCTATCAAACATTTAGAGAAGAGCTAACACCTATCCTTCTCAAACTCTTCCAAAATATAGCAGAGGGAGGAACACTCCGAAACTCATTCTACGAGGCCACCATCACTCTGATACCAAAACCAGACAAACATGTCACAAAGAAAGAAAACTACAGGCCAATATCACTGATGAACATAGATGCAAAAATCCTCAACAAAATACAAGCAAACAGAATCCAACAGCACATTAAACAGATCATACACTATGATCAAATGGGGTTTATTCCAGGAATGTAAGGATTCTTCAATATATGCAAATCAATCAACGTGATACAGCATATTAACAAGTTGAAGGAGAACAACCATATGATCATCTCAATATATGCAGAGAAAGCTTTCGACAAAATTCAACACCCATTTACGATAAAAACCCTGCAGAAAGTAGGCACAGAGGGAACTTTCCTCAACATAATAAAAGCCATATATGACAAACCCACAGCCAACAGCATCCTCAATGGTGAAAAACTGAAACCATTTCCACTAAGATCAGGAAAAAGACAAGGTTGCCCACTCTCACCACTATTATTCAACATAGTTTTAGCCACAGCAATAAGAGAAGAAAAAGAAATAAAAGTAATCCAAATTGGAAAAGAAGAAGTAAAGCTGTCACTGTTTGCAGATGACATGATACTATACATAGAGAATCCTAAAGATGCTACCAGAAAACTACTAGAACTAATGAATGAATTTGGTAAAGTAGCAGGATACAAAATTAATGCAAAGAAATCTCTTGCATTCCTATACACTAATGATGAAAAATCTGAAAGTGAAATTAAGAAAACACTCCCATTTACCATTGCAACAAAAAGAATAAAATACCTAGGAATAAACCTACCTAAGGAGACAAAAGACCTGTATGCAGAAAATTATAAGACACTGATGAAAGAAATAAAGATGATACAAACAGATGGAGAGATATACCATGTTCTTGGATTGGAAGAATCAACATTGTGAAAATGACTCTACTACCCAAAGCAATCTACAGATTCAATGCAATCCCTATCAAACTACCACTGGCATTTTTCACAGAACCAGAACAAAAAATTTCACAGTTTGTATGGAAACACAAAAGACCCCGAATAGCCAAAGCAATCTTGAGAAAGAAAAACGGAGTTGGAGGAATCAGGCTCCCTGACTTCAGACTATATTACAAAGCTACAGTAATCAAGACAATATGATACTGGCACAAAAACAGAAATATAGATCAATGGAACAGGATAGAAAGCCCAGAGATAAACCCACGCACATATGGTCACCTTATCTTTGATAAAGGAGGCAGGAATGTACAGTGGAGAAAGGTCAGCCTCTTCAATAAGTGGTGCTGGGAAAACTGGACAGCTACATGTAAAAGAATGAAATTAGAACACTCCCTAACATCATACAAAAAAAAAACTCAAAATGGATTAACGACCTAAATGTAAGGCCAGACACCATCAAATTCTTAGAGGAAAACATAGGCAGAACACTATGACATAAACCACAGCAAGATCCCTTTTGACCCACCTCCTAGAGAAATGGAAATAAAAACAAAAATAAACAAATGGGACCTAATGAAACTTACAAGCTTTTGCACAGCAAAGGAAACCATAAATAAGATGAAAAGACAACCCTCAGAATGGGAGAAAATATTTGCAAATGAAGCAACTGACAAAGGATTAATCTCCAAAATTTACAAGCAGCTCATGCAGCTCAATATCAAAAGAACAAATAACCCAATCCAAAAATGGGCAGAAGACCTAAATAGACATTTCTCCAAAGAATATATACAGATTGCCAACAAACACATGAAAGAATGCTCAACATCATTAATCATTAGAGAAATGCAAATCAAAACTACAATGAGATATCATCTCACACTGGTCAGAATGGCCATCATCAAAAAATCTACAAACAATAAATGCTGGAGAGGGTGTGGAGAAAAAGGAACACTCTTGCACTGTTGGTGGGCATTTAATTGATACAGCCACTATGGAGAACAGTATGGAGGTTCCTTAAAAAACTAAAAATAGAACTACCATATGACCCAGCAATCCCACTACTGGGCATATACCCTGAGAAAACCATAATTCAAAAAGAGTCACGTACCAAAATGTTCATTGCAGCTCTATTTACAATAGCTAGGACATGGAAGCAACCTAAGTGTCCATCGACAGATGAATGGATAAAGAAGATGTGGCACATATATACAATGGAATATTACTCAGCCATATAAAGGAATGAAACCGAGTTATTTGTAGTGAGGTGGATGGACCTAGAAACTGTCATACAGAGTGAAGTAAGTCAGAAAGAGAAAAACAAATACTGTATGCTAACACATATATATGGAATCTAAAAAAAGAAAAAAAAGGTCAGAAGAACCTAGGGGTAAGACAGGAATAAAGACACAGACCTACTAGAGAATGGACTTGAGGTTACGGGGAGGGGGAATGGTAAGCTGGGACAAAGTGAGAGAGTGGCATGGACATATATACACTACCAAACATAAAATACATAGCTAGTGGGAAGCAGCTGCACAGCACAGGGAGAGCAGTTCGGTGCTCTGTGACCACCTAGAGGGGTGGGATAGGGAGGGTGGGAGGGAGATGCAAGAGTGAAGAGATATGGGGACATATGTATATGTATAACTGATTCACTTTGTTATAAAGCAGAAACTAACACACCATTGTAAAGCAATTATACTCCAATAAAGATGTTAAAAAAAAGTTACATACTGTGTGGTTCCATTTATAAGACATTCTGGAAAAGGTAAAAATATAGGTACCCAGAATATATCAGTGGTTGCCAGGTATTAGGGGTGGGGGAATATACTGAATAGAAAGGGGATGCACGAGGGGATTCCTTGAGGTGTTGTAATTGTTTTGCATACTGTTTGTGGTCATAAATATAAAAATATGCATGTGAAAAAAAATAATAGAAGTGTGTACATACCAAAAATAGTGAACTGGAGTAGTAACACCAGGAAGATGGTGGAATAGAGTTTCCGGCACTTGTCCTCTCATTGAAACATCAATCTGAACAACCATCCACACATGAAAATGCCTTCTCATGATCTAATACAGCACTTGAGTGGAGCACAGAAATGAAAGATATGTTGAAGAGGATAAAAAGGACAATTTTATACTACCTGCATTACCCTTTCCCCAAGCCTGTGCAATGAAGTGTGGAGAGATACACCCTTTGCATGGGGGGAAGAAGAGTGAAGTGAGCATCCAACTTTGCCATAGACCCAAGCACCAGCCTCCTCCAGTGAATCCAGGCTCCAGGAAGCCCCTACAGGTAAACCATGACTCAGAATCCAGGCCTGCCCCTGTGGACGCAGACAGCAGGCTCCATGCTGCCCAACCGAGCACCACACTGGCCCTACAGACCCAAGTACCACATTGGCACCAATGGACCTAGGCTCCAGGCCTGCCCCAATAGACTCCAGTATGAGGATTGCCCCTACGGCCTCAGACCAGGCATACCCCGATGTATCCAGACAACAGGTCAACTCCACCAAGGTCAGCCCCCACAGATTAAGGTTCAAGGCCTGTCACTGTCACAGGAAGAGGTCAGCTCCTGTGGACCCAGGCTTCAGGTCTATCTCCACAGATCCAGTCACCAGGCCAAGTCCAGTGAACCCCAGCACCAGGCCAGCCCCTACAGGCACAGGCAGGTCTACTGCACAGACCCAATTAACAAGCCCAGCCCAGTGGCTCCTGGCACCAGATCAGACACCATGGATCCAAGTTTCAGGCCTGTCCCTGCAGTCTCAGGTACCAGGCCCACTCACCTGCTAAACCAAGCACCAGGTCAGCCTGCCTGAAGGCTCCAGGAGCAAGCCTTCCCATGGGCCTCACCAGCTGATCCACCCAGAATCTCTGGGCAGCTAGTTTGCGAATCCACAAGGACCACAAATAAGCAGGGAAACATGACACCACCATAGTAACAAAATAAAGCATGAGTAACCAACCCAAAAGAAATAGAGATCTGTAAACTGCCTGACAAAGAATTCAAAATAATCATCTTAAAGCTCAGTGAGCTACAAGAAAGCAAAACAAAATCAGGAAAACAATACAAGAACAAAATGAGACAGGACAAAGAGCTAGAAACCATAAAAAAGAACCAAATAGAAATTCTATACTTGAAAGACACAATGACTACATTTAAAAATGCCAGCACTTCAGTAGGAGACTTGATCAAGCAGAAGAATCAGTGAGTTCTAAGACTTGCTGTTCATTTGAAATCACCCAGAGGACCAAAAGAAAGTCTACAGGAATTATGGGGTACCAGCAAGGTATCAATATATGCATTATGGGAACCCCAGAAGAGGCAGAGAAAGAAAAAGGGGAAGACAGGTTATTTAAAATATAAAAATAGGGCTTCCCTGGTGGCACAGTGGTTGAGAGTCCGCCTGCCGATGCAGGGGACACAGGTTCGTGCCCTGGTCTGGGAAGATCCCACATGCCACAGAGCGGCTGGGCCCGTGAGCCATGGCCACTGAGCCTGCACGTCTGGAGCCTGTGCTCTGCAACGGGAGAGGCCACAACAGTGAGAGGCCTGCGTACCACAAAATAAAAAATATATATATACATATATATATATATGAATAGAAAATGTCCCTAATCTGGAGAGGGAAATGAACACCCATATCCATGCAGCCTAAATAACTCCAAATAATTATAATAAAAGTGTCAAGAGTTGAAGACAAAGAGAATTTTGAAAGCAGCAATAGAAAAGCAAATTGTCAAAAAAAAAAAGAAAAGCAAATTGTCACATCCAAGGGCACCCCCCTAAGACTATTAACAGATGTCTCGGCAGAAACCTTGCAAGCCAAGAGAGAGTGGCATGATATCTTCAAAGTGCTGAAAGGAAAGACACTGCCAACCAAGAAAACTACACCTGGCAAAGCTGTCATTCAGAAATGAAGAGGAAAAAAAAATTCCCATACAAACAAGGAGGGAGTTTACCACTGGACCACCTTACAAGAAATGCTAAAGGGAGTTCTTCAAGTTGAAATGAAAAGATGCTAAGTAACAACTTGAAAACATATGAAAGTATAAAACTCAGTGGTAAAAGTAAAGTCAGAATACTCTACTATAGTACAGTGGCATGTTAATAACAGAACTTTAGTATAAAGATTAAAGGACAAAGTATTAAAAATAACTGTAACTACAATTTATTATTGATACACGAAATAAAGAGATGTAAAGTGTGATATCAATTAACATTAAAGGTGGGGGGAGGAGAAGTTAAATCATAGAGATTTTGTATGTGGTCAAAGTTAAGTTCTTAGCTTGAAATAAAGTTATAAGATGTTTTTTTATGTAAGCCTCATGGTAACCACAAAGAAAAAATGTGCAGTAGATAAACAAAAGATAGAGAAAGGGATCAGTGCATTGCACTATAAAAAAAAAGCATCGGGGCTTCCCTGGTGGCGCAGTGGTTGAGAGTCTGCCTGCCGATGCAGGGGACACGGGTTCGTGCCCCGGTCTGGGAGGATCCCACATGCCGCGGAGCGGCTGGGCCCGTGAGCCATGGCCGCTGGGCCTGCGCGTCCGGAGCCTGTCCTCCGCAACGGGAGGGGCCACAGCAGTGAGAGGCCCGCGTAACGCATAAAAAAAAAAAAAAAAAAAAAAAAAAAAAAAAAAAAAAAAAGCATCAAATTATAAAGGAAGATAGCAAAGAAAGGAAAAAAGGGACACACAAAAAACGAAAACAATGAACAAAATGTCAATAAAAAGACCTTACCTATCAATAATTACTTTAAATGTAAATGAAATAAATTATTTAATCCAAAGATAGTAGAGTAGCTGAATCAATCAGTAGCGTAGTTGAAGGGACTGAAAAACAGATCCAACTTTTTGTTACCAACAAGAGACTCACTTTAAGGATATCCATAGGCTGAAAGTGAAAGGATGGAAAGAGATATCCCATGCAATGGTAACCAAAAGAGAGCTGGGATGGCTATACTTATATCAGACAAAATAGGCTTTCAGTTGGAATCTGTCACAGAGAATAAAAAAGGTCACTATTATGATGTGGCCAATTCACAAAGAAGATATAATAATTGTAAATATATATGCACCAAACATATGGGCACTTAAATATATAAGGCAAATATTAACAGAACTGAACGGAGAAATAAACAGTAATACAGTATTAGTAGGGAACTTCAATACCCCATTATCGACAATGGATAGTTCATCCAGACAGAAAACACTACAGAACAAATGAATATAATGGACATACATAGAACATTCCATCCAACAGCAGCAGAATACATATTTTTTCTCAAGCACACACGGAACATTCTCCAGGATAGATCATATGTTATGGCACAAGTCTTAACACATTTAAGAAGACTGAAATCATATCAAGTATCCTTTTGACCACAATATTATGAAAATAAAAATCATTAACAGGAGGAAAATTGGAAAATTCACAAATACATGAAAATTAAACACACTCTTTAACAAGCAATGGATCAGAAATCAAAAGGGAAATCGAAAAGTATCTTGAGAAAAATGAAAATAGAAGCAAAACATACAAAAGCAGATGGGCTAAAGCAAATGCAGTTTCAAGAGGGAAGTTTATAGAGATAAAAGCCTATATTTTTTTTAAAAAAAGAAAGATCTTAAGTAAACTACCTAACTTTATGCCTTAAGAAACTAGAAAAAAGAAGAATTAAGGCCAAAATCTGGAGGTGGAAAAAAGATAACATTAGAGCAGATATAAATGAAATAAAGACTAGAAAGACAATAGAAAAGATCAATAAAACTGAGTTGGTCCTTTGAAAAGATGAAGTTGAAAAACTTTTAGCTAGTCTAATCAAGTAAAAAAAGAAAGATAGGGCTTCCCTGGTGGCGCAGTGGTTGAGTGTCCGCCTGCTGATGCAGGGGACACGGGTTCGTGCCCAGGTCTGGGAAGATCCCACATGCTGCGGAGCAGCTGGGCCCATGAGCCTTGGCCACTGAGCCTGTGCTCCGCAATGGGAGAGGCCACAACAATGAGAGGCCCGCATACCGCAAAAAAACAAAAAACAAAAAAGATAGGACTCAAATAAATAATGTTATAAACAAGAGAGAAGAGTTCCAATATTGCAGAGCAGGCAATGAAGAATTTGGAGCAGAAAGGCAGTAAATAGTTGGTACAGTATTTATAAATCCTTCTAATACATTAAAATTAAAGTAGGCTAAAATGTGGACTGATGAGAACATCATGAATCATGGATTATGATTAATCCACTTTTGTCCAAAGAATTTTTAAAATTTAATTCCTGGAAGAATACAAAAGAAGTGACAGCTATAGTTACCCCTGTGTAGGGAAAGCAGATGGTTATAGGACTAGATATTAGGGAACATTTTATTTTCACGTTATTTTGGGTAATTTTTGAACTTTTATAGTATCTGCTTTTATTTCCCATTTTTTTAAACTACAAAATTAATGTAACAACAGAACAGACACACACTTTCATGGTTGGGAATCTACCAATAGAAACATAAGAATGACAATCTAAGAATGTTTATTGCACGATCATTTCTGGTGAAAAAGAAGTAGAAACAATTTGAATGTCTACAGTAGGGAATGGCTCAAAATACTGGCATACATCCCATAGTAGAAATATTCTGAAACTTTAGAAAGAATGAGTCAGATCTACAGTATTGGCCTGGGAAAATGTCCACGATTATTTAAGTGTAAAGGGCAAAATGCCACGAAATATGTCACTATAGGGGGTAAATCCTTTCACAGACATCCAATAAACCCTTCATATGTGCAGATATGTTCGAGCACGAAGAAAGAAGCAACACACATACATATTGGTTATTTCAGGGATTTGTGGGAGGGGAAGAAATTGTTTTCATTTTATTTCTGCCCCACTTCACTGGTTTCAGTGAAAACAAATAGTTTTATAAAATTTATTTCCAGTATTGATCATTACAATAATTCAGAAATAGCACTGATACCAGAGCAATTTTTTCCTTTTAATAACTTTTCCATTTTCCCACTTGAAAAAAAAAAGAGTTCAAAGATTACTAAAATAAATCAATACTAATGAAACCCAGTATTTTACCAACATTTTCCTTAAAGAAGA
Source organism: Phocoena sinus (assembly GCF_008692025.1). Classification (NCBI taxonomy): domain Eukaryota; kingdom Metazoa; phylum Chordata; class Mammalia; order Artiodactyla; family Phocoenidae; genus Phocoena; species Phocoena sinus. The sequence continues at coordinate 15,006,221 of NC_045781.1, forward strand.
AAAAAGTATATCCCCAAAAATAATTTCATGATACTAGACTTAGGATGGGGAGAGAGGAAAACTTACTGAAGTCTCAACAGTATGAAGTGTCTGATGTACATTAAATTGTAAGCCATGGTTAATGGCCTTCCCACATTCATATGGTTTCTTCCCAGAATGAATTCTCTGATGGTGTGAGAAGCTTGAATGATAGCTAAAGGTCTTTCCACATTCCTTACATTCAAACGGCTTCTCACCAGTATGAATTCTCTGATGTTGAATAAGGTGTGAATGAAGTCTAAAGGCCTTACCACATATACATTCATGAGGTTTCTCACCAGTGTGAATTCTCTGATGTCTTTTGAGGTGTGAGCACTGCCTAAAAGCCTTCCCACATTCCTTACACTCATAGGGTTTCTCACCAGTATGAATCCTCCGATGTACAGTAAGTTGTAAGCCATCACAAAAGGCCTTCCCACATTCACTACATTCATAAGGTTTTTTGCCGGAATGAATTTTCTGATGGTGAGAGAAGCTTGAGTGATAGCTAAAGGCCTTTCCACATTCTCTACATTCATAGGGTTTCTCACCAGTGTGAATTCTCTGGTGTATTGTAAGGTGTGATCGATGTCTGAAAGTCTTTCTACATTCTTTACATTCATAGGGTTTCTCACCAGTATGGAGTCGCAGATGTTCAGTAAGTTGAAAGCCACGAATAAAAGCCTTCCCACATTGCTTACATTCATAGGGTTTTTCACCAGTATGAAGTCTCTGATGTTGAGTAAGCTGTGATCGCTGCCTAAATGCCTTCCCACATTCCTTACATTCATAAGGTTTCTCACCAGTGTGAATTCTCTGATGTAGAATAAGTTCTGAGCCATAATTAAAGGTCTTCCCACATTCTTTACACTCACAGGGTTTCTCATGACTATGAAGTCTCTGACTTATGGTAGGGGATGATTGATGCCTGAAAGTCTTTCCACATTCTTTATATTCAAAGGGTTTCTCACCAGTATGGAGGTGCAGATGTTCAGTAAATTGAAAGCCACAAATAAAAGCCTTCCCACATTGCTTATATTCATAGGGTTTTTCACCAGTATGAAGTCTCTGATGTTGAGTAAATTGTGATAGCTGCATAAAGGCCTTCCCACATTCCTTACATTCATTGGGTTTCTCACCAGTGTGAATTCTCTGATGTAGAATAAGTTCTGAGCCATAATAAAAGGCCTTGCCACATTCTTTACATTCATAGTGTTTTTCACCTTTATGAATTCTCAAATGTTGTTTAAGTTGTGAGCAATGAATAAAGGCCTTCCAACATTCCTTACATTCATTGCACTTGTTACTATTTTGAATTCTCTGTTGTTTAGTAAGGTATGATGTATCAACAGTTTCTGCACATACCTTACATTCAGAAAGTTTTTCTTTAGAATGAGTTTTGTGATGACTAAAGAATAAATTGTAACTGAAGTTTTTTCTACATTCTTTACATTCAAAGATTTTCTGTCTATTATAAAATTCCTGAGTGAACAAAATATGTTGGCTAAAAATGGGCATGTGTTCATGGTTGATAATAAACTGCCTGAAATAGCCCTTCTGCTTTCCCTGTTGTCTCTCAAACTGACTTTCGCATGCCCAAATATCTCTGAAAATGGATTTCTCAGGACTATGGCTTTTAAATGGTTCCATGATAGCCCATTGGGATGATTCTGTCTCATAAATGTTTCTTTTTGGAGATAACTTCTTGGCCTCACACTTGGACACCAAGTCTGAAAGATAAGAAACACATTTTAATTGCTAGTTTTGTGTTACAAGAGAATTGAAATACCTCTGGTAGAAAAGAGAGAGAATTGAAAATAATTCACATAAGAAATGAAAGGCTTGGGGAGCTCTTAAATACCATCATGCAATTGAATGAAAATAGAGTAAGGAGAATGCAAAGAAATGAAAGCTCATGAAAGAAAAGTGAGGGCGTTAATTAACAAGTCAAGTCAGTGGTTCTGAAATTTTGATCCACATCAGAATCACCTTGGGAATTTGTTGCAATTATGGATGTTTACAAAACATTCTAGATCACCTGAATCAGAGTCTACGAGTCTGTATATTTTAACACTCTCCACCAGGCCAAAGGATTATGTGATATCTGCTAGTTGTCCCCAAACATCTATTATTCCCCTTTTGTACACTGATTGAACCCTTGGTTTTTAGTTGAGAACAGGCTGCCCAATATAAACATTGCACTTCCCAGGACCCTTTGCAGCAGAATATGCCATGTAACTGGATTCTGCCTAAAGGAATGCAGAAGTATTATGTAGTAGCATCTGAGAAGTTTTTTAATTTTTAAAAAAATTTATTTCTTTATTTTTGGCTGCCTTGGCCTTCGTTACTGCCATGGGCTTTCTCTAGTTGTGGTGAGCGGGGGCTACTCTTTGTTGCAGTGCACAGACTTCTCATTTCGGTGGCTTCTCTTGTTGCAGAGCACAGGCTCTAGGTGTGTGGGCTTCAGCAGTTGTGGAATGCGGGCTCAGCAGTTGTGGCTCACGGGGTCTAGAGCACAGGCTCAGTAGCTGTGGCGCACGGGCTTAGCTGCTCTGCGGCATGTGGGATCTTCCCAGACCAGGGATCGAACCCGTGTACCCTGCATTGGCAGGCGGATTCTTAACCACTGCACCACCAGGGAAGTCCTGAGAACTTTAAGAGTAAGCTTGCCCACACCCTATATCTGTTATTCTTCTGACTCCTCAGCAAAGCCAGCTGCAATGTACATTTGATGTCATGTCTGTCACAGATGATTTTGCAGAACAGAGTTGCCACTCCAGCCTGGACTTTAATGAAAGAGAAAATTAACCCTCTATATAGTTTAAACTACAATTATTTGGGGGTCTCTGTCACATACAGCCAAAACTATATCCAAACTAATACAGCCTTCCATTGAACTGTTTGAGACCAACAGCTACATAAAGCATTCTATGCTAACGCAATTTATTTTTCCATTTTCCCAATGATGATCATTTGGGTTGTTTCCAGTTGTTGGCTATTATGGTTAGTACTGCTATCAACATCCATGCACATTTCTTTTGGTGGAAACAGGACTCCTTTCTTCTAGGTGTGAAATCAGATGATATGCATTTGTTCAGCTTCAGTTGACACTATGCAACAGTTTTCTAATTTACAATTCCATCAAACTCTAAAAGAGTTCCTGTTCTTCATATCCTCAGCAACACTTGTAATTGTCAATCTTCTTCTAAGCATCCTGGCAGATGTGTTGTGATATTGGATTGTGGTTTAATTTGTAAATTTTCAGGCTGAATACTTTGCCATATGTTTATTGGCCAACTGGATATCTTCTTTAATAAATTGCCTATGCAGGTGTTTCGTCCATTTTTATTAATTTTTTGGGCAATAAAATACATACAAAATCCACCATTTTAACCATTTTGAAGCATACAATTCAGTAACTTATAGTGTATTCCCACTGTTGTGCAACCATCCGATCCCTAATTCCAGAATATTTTCATCATGCCAGAAAGAAACCTCACACCCATGATCATGTTCTATTCTCCTCCCCGCCCCACCCCCAGCAAGCATCAATCTGCTTTATGTCTCTGAATTTGTCAAGAAATTTCATAAGCACGAAATCATACAATGTGACCTTTTGTGTCTGTTCTCACTCAGTATGTTTTCAAGGTTCAGTGATGCTGTAGCACATATCAGTACTTCATTTCTTTTTATGGCTGAGTTATATTTTATTGTACAGATAACCATATTTTGTTTATCCATTCTCCAGTTGAGGGACATCTGGGTAGTTTCTGGGTTGTATTTTTCTTTTTGATTTGTAGGAATTCTTAATTTATTCTGGATATAACCAACTACATAATGCAAGTATCTTTTCCCACTCTGGGGCTGGCCCTTTCACTCTCTTAATACTATGTTTTGATAAACAGAAATTCTTAATTTTAAGATAGTCTAATCCCAAATTCATAAAAATATACTCATATAATCTTCCACAAGCTTTTACTATTTTACCTTTCATATTTAGATCTATAATCCACCTAGTGTGAGGTAGAAATCAAGATTCTTATTTTTCAATAGATATCAGCACCACTTACTGAAAAGACCATCCTTTCCCTGACTCTGTGTTATATCAAATGACTTTGTATGTTAGTCATTTTCTCTGTAATCCACTCCAATAAATATTTCAACTCCCATAGCTCTGTTGAAACATTTCTAGCTAAAGTAACTAACAAAATTACTTTACCAAAATCAGTGCTCAAATGCCAGTCAACACTCTATTTGACTCATTAGTAGCATCTGACACAACTGATCAATCCCTTTGCTTCCTGTATACCATATTCTCCTGGTTATCCTCCTACCGCTCTACTTATATTCAGTTCCCCTTAATGAATTCTCCTCCACTTCCTGACCTCTAAATGTTGGAATGTCCCAGAACTCAGCCTCTGGCCAGCCCTCAATCTACACTCTTTCCCTTAATAGCAGTCTGGCTTAAATACCAATAATACAATGCTAAGTCTTAAATTTATACCTCTAAAAATTTTTTTAATTATGATAAAATACACATAACATAAAATTTACTATCTTACCCACTTTTAAGTGTTTAGTGCAGTAGTGTTAATGTGCACACTGTTGTGCAACCAATCTCCAGAACTTTTTCACCTTGCAGAACTGAAACTCTGTACCATTAATAACTCCCTATTCTTCCCTCTTCCAGTTCCTGGCAACCACCATTCTACTTTCTGTTTCTATGGATTTGACTACTCTAGATACCTCAGATCACTGGAGTCATACAGTATTTGTTGTTGTTTTTCTGAATGTGACTGACTTATTTCACTTAGCATAATGTCCTCAAGGTTCATTCATGTTGCAGCGTGTGTCAGGATTACATACACACACACACACACACACACACACGACCACCACACCACATTTTGTTTCTCCATTTGTTTGTTGATGAAACCTAGATTGCTTCCACCTTTTGGCTACTGTACATAATGCTGCTAAGAACATGTGTGTACAAGTATCTGTTTAAGTTTAAGTTGGTAATTCTAGTTATAATTTTTTGAGGAACCACCATACTCTTTTCCCACAGTGGCTGAACCATGTTACACTCCCACCAGCACAAGGGTTTCAGTTTCTCCACTGCCTCACCAATACTTATTATACTTGTTTTTTGACTGTAACCATCCTAATGGGTGTGAGGTGATATTTCACTGTGGTTTGGATTTGCATTTCCCCAGTGGCTAGTGATGTTGAGCATAGTTTCATGTGTTTGCTGGTCATTTACATATCTTTTTTGAAGAAATATCTATTCAAATCCTTTTCTCATTTTTAAAACTGAGTTGGTTTGTTTTTGGTAGGAGATATTAACCCCTTGTCAGATACGTGACTTACAAAATATTTTTTCCTATTCCATAGGTTGCATTTTCACTTTATTGTGTCCTTTGATGTCTATACTTCTAGCTTTTATCTTACCCCTAAGCTCCATATTTATCACCTAATTGCCTAGTTGAAATCTTCATGTAAATATATGATAAGTACCTCAACCATAACATGTCCGAAGAGAACTTTCAAATCCCTTTTTTAGATTCATTCATACTCCAGCTTAACCCATCTCAGTAAATGCAACCATCTTTTACCAATAAGTTAAGCCAAAAGCCTAGTTTTTTTCTTCTTACTCAACTTACAGTCTATTAGCAAGCATGGTCAACTTGTTCTTTAATATATATATAATGACATAATCATTTATCAGCACCACTTCTATTACAGTCTAAGCTACCATTGTTATACTACTGCAGTAACTCTCAAATTGGTCTCCTGCTCTCTTTCTTGTTCCACTAAACACGTCATATCTTAGTGACAACACATAACTTTTGCTCTCAAATGCCTCTAATAGTTTCCCATCACATTTAGGAAAAAAAGATTCTTATAATGCTCTATAAGGTCCTATATCCCCTGGGCTCTCTCTACCCCTCTTACCAAAACGTGTAGGATGCAACTAAAGCCACATTTAGAGGAAAATCTATGGCCTTAAATGCAAATAGAAAAAATAAATTCTTAAAGTGAATCACCTAAACATTTATTTCAAGAAGTTAGAAGAAGAATAGCAAACTGAGACCTCAAAAAGTAGAATAAAGTAAAAAACAAAGATAGGCAGAATAAATAAAACAGAAACAAATATATAATAGGATTTCTGGCAAGACTGGCCAAGAAAAATAGACTACCTTACAGATTAAATGTTAATTACAAAGAAAAAAAATACAATGGCGTAACCTGGCAAACACCACCCAAACCAAGTGATCAAAGGTAACAACACTAATAATGGGACAGAATGACATTATGTGCCTCCGTAAATAATACACTGAGAAAGATAGGTCACCAATGCAATAATCCTACTAAAAATGTATAGCCTGAGTTTAATCTGGAAGAACCTACAAATATACTCTAATTGAAGGACATTCTATAAAAGTGGCCAGTATCCTTCAAAAATACCAGCCATAAAATCCAAAGAAAGGCTGAGGAACTTTTCAGATTGAAGTAAAGAGAAATGTAATGTGAGATCCTGAGTCAAGTGAAAAGGACAATATTTGGAAAATTAGTGGAATATAATACAGACAATAAATGACATAATAGATTTGGATAAATGTAAAATTTCCTGAATTTATGAAACGTAAGAGAATATCCTTGCTCTTAGGGAAGATAACTATTTAGGGTAAAGAGACTTAAATGAAATAATAAGGAAAATATGGCAAAATCTAGGTGAACAGCATATGGGAGATTTTTTTAGGTTATTTCGCACCTCTTCCATAAGTTTAAAATTAATCCAAAATAAATTTTTATTTCATAAAAGAGAGAAAAGGTACAAATAACCAATCTTAGGAATGAAAAGGGAAATATCATTACAAACAAATGCATCCCCTTACAGAGTTACATTCTACTGGGATAACATCTAATAAATGATTAGTAAATGAATTAGTAAGTCAGATGGCAAAAAAATGCTATAGAAAAATAAAGAGGAAAAGAGATACAAGGTTATAATGGAAGGTTTGAGATATGTGGCAACAATTTTCCTCCAAAAGGAATGGAGACTAAAGGTATCAGCTTTACCTCCTGAGGGGCTGGAAACTAAAGGTCAGGCACATGGGTAGCCAACAAGGAGCCCCAATACAAATTCTGGACAGTAAGGCTCAGGTGAGTTTCTCTATTTGGCAATATGCCCAAATGCATATTGTTACACACAGTTGATGGGAAAAGTTAGCACTGTCCATGACTCCACTGGGAGAGGACAATGGGTAGCTCCACACTTGGCACTCTCCTAGGCTCTGCCCTATGTACTTCTTCCTTTGGCTAACTTTAATCTGTATCCTTTTGCTGTAATAAACTATAACTGTGAGGATGATAGCTTTCAGTGAGTTCTATGAGTCCTTTTAGTGAATTATCAAACATAAGGGTGGTCTCAGAAACCACTGAAATTGCAATTGATGTCAGAAGTGAGGGAAGACTCCTGTAGACAGCTCCCTCTAATTTTCACATGAGACCATAATAAAATCTAATTATAAAAGAAAGACAACAAGAAAATCTCCAAACACCTCCAAATAGCACACTTCTAAATAATCTATGGGTGAAATTACAAGTCTCAAAGAAAAAAAATTTTTTGAAGGATTATAAGGACATGTATATCCTTTATATACATATATAATTATATATAGATAATCCATCATAATGATAATAAGAACACCACATATAACTTTACACTCATAACTTTGACTTAGAACGTAGAAGAAATATACCAATTCCTTGAAAATCACAAACTACCAAAACTCAGCCAAGATGAAGTAGGTAATCTGAATAGTCCTATAACTATTATAGAAATGGAATTTATAATTTAAAATAGATCCTGAAAAAGAAATATCCAGGTCCAGATGGTTTCACTGGTAAATTTTACCAAACATTCACATCAATTTCCTCCATGAAAGGATGAAAAGGGAACACTTCCCAACTTACTTTATGAGGCCATTATTATTCTTATACCAAAAGCAAGCAAAGGCAGCATGCACACGCACATGTGTGCGCACACACACACACACACACACACACACACAAAAAGAGAAAACTACAGGCCAGTATCTCCCATAAACTTAGATGAAAAAATCCTGAATTAAATTTTACCAATCAAATCCAGAAGTGAATAAAAGGAATAATATATCATGACTAAGTGGAATTTTTACAGGTGTGAAAGGCTGATTCTGCATTCAAAAATCAATGTAATCCATCATACCAACAACTAAGAAGAAAAATCACATGATCATATTAACATTCATTAAAAAAAAACTCAGGGCATTAAAAAGAGAGGGGACCTTCCTCAACCTCATAAACATCATATACAAAAAATCTACTGCTAACATCATACTTAATGGCAAAAGACCTTACCCCTGAATGCTTTCCCTCTAAAATTAAGAAAAGAGGCAAGGATGTCCACTATTACCACTCTTATCCAACACAGAACATATTTCTAGCCAACAAAAAGGCAAGAAAAAGAAAGGGCATAGGTTGGAAAAGGAAAAAAAAAAAAAAAGACTCTGTTTGCAGATTATATGTTTGTCTACAAGAATGAATCTACAAGGAAAAATTAGTACTAGTTAGTATTAGTACTAACTAGTACTAATAAGTGCATTGACTAACGTCATAGAATACAAGATTAACATACAAAATTGGCCGAATTTCTGTACACTGACAATGACCAAATAGAAACCAAAATAAAAATGCAATACCACTTACAAATGCTCCAAGATTAAAAAAAAGAAATACTTAGGTAAAAAATTAACAAAACATGTACAGATAATATATGATGAAAATTATAAAATGCTAATAAAAAAATCAAAGGACAAAATCTTGGAGAAATGCTGTGTTCATGGATTGGAAGACTCAACAGAGTAAAGATGTTAATTCTCTAATTTCATCTATAGGTTTAAAATAATTCCTATTTAAATCTCAGCAAGTTTTTTTGTACATAGAGACAAGCTTATTCTAAAATTTATATGCAAAGAAAAAGCCCCCAAGGATAGCCAAAATTTTTTTTGGAAAATAATATAGTGGGAAGAATCACTCTTTCCAATATTAAGGCTTACTATATAACTGCTGTAATCAAAAGTATGGTACTAGCAGAGGAGTAGTTACAAAGATCAATGGTACAGAATATAGATCTCAGAAATGGAGCCACACAAATGTGCTCAACTAATTTCTGATAATGGTGAAAAAGTAACTCAATGGAGAAGGGATAACTTGTTGAAAAAAATAGTGATGGAGAACTAGACATCCATAGGCAAAAAGTTAAACCTTGACCTGAAGTCTCACATCTTCTACAAAAAGGTACTCAAAATGGATTACAGATTTAAATGGAAAATGTAAAACTATAAAAGTTCTAGAAAAAAACATAGAAAAATCTTTAGGACCTAGGACTAGGTGGTGTTCTTAGACTTAACACCAAAAACCAAAACCAAACAAAAAAACAACAAAACCCCCTAACAATTCATAAGATTTAAAAGATGAATAAAGGCTAGACTTCATCAAAATTAACTTTTCTCTGCAAAAGACAATGTTAAAAGGATTAAAACACAAATTATAGACTTGGAGAAATTATTTCTTTAAGTCACATATCCAACAAAGGCCTATCTATTGGGTTGGCCAAAAAGTTCCTTAGGTTTTTAAGTAAAAATAAAAGACACAGTTTTCATTTTCATCAAGAACTTTTTTGAACGTATTCACCGTTTTGTTCCACTACCTTCTGCCATTTTCAGGCAACTTCCTAATTCCATCTTCCCAAAACTTTTTATCTTTTTGAGCAAAGAACTGTTCCAGGTGCCTTTTACAGTCTTCCAGGGAATTGAAATTTTTTCCATTAAGGGAATTTTGTAAAGACTGAAATCAATGGAAATCCAAAGGTGCAATGTCTGGTGAATACGGTGGATGAATCAGAACTTCCCAGCCAAGCTGTAACCGTTTTTGCCTGGTCATCAAAGAAACGTGCAGGGCTTCCCTGATGGCGCAGTGGTTGAGAGTCCACCTGCCAAGGCAGGGGACACGGGTTTGTGCCCCGGTCTGGGAAGATCCCACATGCCGCGGAGCGGCTGGGCCCGTGAGCCATGGCCGCTGAGCCTGCGCGTCCGGAGCCTGTGCTCTACAACGGGAGAGGCCACAACAGTGAGAGGCCCGTGTACCGCAAAAAAAAAAAGAAAGAAAAAGAAAAAGAAACATGCAGTCTTGCGTTATCCTGATGAAAGATTATACGTTTTCTGTTGACTAATTCCAGACGGTTTTCATTGAGTGATGCTTTCAGTTGGTCTAATTGGTAGCAGCACTTGTTGGAATTAATCGTTTGGTTTTCCGGAAGGAGCTCATGATAGAGGACTCCCTTCCAATCCCACCATATACACAACATCACCTTTTTGGATAAAGACTGGCCTTTGGTGGTTCATTCTGCTTGCCCCTGATCTCTTCCATTCCACATTATTGTACAGTATATATTTTCCATTGCCTGACACAATTTGTTTTAAAAACAGGACGTTTTCATTACGTTTAAGTAGAGAATTGCATGCAGAAATACGGTCAAGAAGGTTTTTTTCGCTATATGGAACCCAAACATCAAAGTGATTAACATACCAAGCTGGTGCAAATGATTTTCAACGCTTGATTTGGATATTTTGAGTATGTCGGCTATCTCCCATGTGGTGTAACATTGATTGTTCTCAATTAATGTCTCGATTTGATTGCTATCAATTTTAACTGATCTACCCGACTGCGGAGCATCATCCAGTGTGAAATCTCCAGCACGAAACTTCGCAAACCACTTTTGTCACGTTCGATCAGTCACAGCACCTTCTCTATATACTGCACAAAGCTTTTTTTGCATTTCAGTTGTGTTTTAACTTTTCTGGAAATAATAAGGCATAATATGCCGAAAATGTTGCTTCTTTTCTTCCATCTTCAGTATCAAAATAGCTACACAAAAATTCACCAATTTTGATTTTTTAAAAAAATGTACTCTGATATGACAGGTATCACAATACAATCTAACAAAATTGTTTTGAATGAAGTTAAAGAAAACTAAGTGCACTAGAACCATCTTACAGAAAAAACCGAACTGTTTGGCCAACCCAAAAGAATACATAAAGAACTTTGAAAGCTCAACAGCAAAAAAACCCAAACAATCAAATCATAAAATGGGCAATAGACATGAACAGACATTCACTGAAGAGGATACACAGATGGCAAATAAACATGATTTTCTATTACGGAAATTCAAATAAAAACTATAATGAAATATCATTACCCACCTATCAGAATGGTTAAAATGAAAAACTGATAACACCAAGTGCTAACTAGGATTCAGTGAAATGCATCATTCATACACTGCTAGTGTTTGGCATTTCCTTTCAAAACTAAAAATGAGCTTACCTTACGACCCAGCAATTGCATACTTGAGCTTTATCCCAGACTTATTTTCAAGTACAAACTTTTACATGAATGTAAGGAATATATATATATATATATTTACATATGTATATATATGTTCCTTACATTCATGTTATACATATATATATATATATATATATATATATATATATATATATATATAAGAAAAAAGCCAATCTCAAAAGGATACATACTTCAGGATTCCATTTATGTAACTTCATGAAATAACATAGTTATATAGATGTAGAATAGATTAATGGTTACCAAGAGTTAGGAATAAGGGAGAAAGGGATGGGTGTAGCTATAAAGAGATAATAGGAGGGAGTCTTGTGGTGATGGTACTATCTATTTCGATTGTTGGAGTCGTGATACAAGGCCATATGTGATAAAACTACACAGAGCTATACATACGCACAGAAACACACATACAAATAAGTGTGTATATAAGTAGTGAAATCTGAGTAACTTCTATGGATTATACCAATGTCAATTTTTCAGTATGATATTGTACTATAGTTGTGTAAGATGTTAACACTGGGAGAGGCTGGAGGAAGGGTACATGGAACTTCCCTGTACATTTCTTTGCAACCTCCTGTGAATCTATAACTATTTCAAAGTAAAAAACTTTTAAAAAGAAACCACCATACCATACATGCAAAAGGAGAGGCCTAGCCAGGTATCAAAAATTAGTAAAAAGAATAACATCTTACATGAAAGCAAAACATTTAGGAAAGTATATATCATTTTTCCATGTTTCACCTCTGTATTAGTTTCTTAGAGTCAACATAACAGTGTACCACAAACTAGGTGGCTTAAAACAACAGAAATATACTCTTTTCATAGCTCTGGAGTACTATGAGTTACAGACATCATCAAAGACCTCTAATTCAGCGGTCCCCAAACTTCTTGGCACCAGAGACTGATTTTGTGGAAGAAAATTTTTCCCCGGGGGCAGTGGGGGATGGTTCAGGCAGTAATGCAAGCGATGGGGAGCGGCAGATGAAGCTTTGCTCACTCTCCCACTGCTCACCTCCTGCTGTGCAGCCTGGTTCCTAACAGGCCGTGGACCAGTACCGGTCCATCAAAAGATGCAATCAACAGAGCTCAACCCCCACAGCCCAGGGGTTGGGGACCCCTGCTCTAACTTGTGGAATGAACCTGCTCTTAGCCTTCAGGACCCTATACTTTCCTAGGGTCCTACTCCTTCCTTTCTAATCAGCCCTCTACCATCTCCATCTCCTCAATGTAGTCATTTGCTTTAATTTTCACAATTTCTAATCAATTAATTTTTCCTAAATATTTTATTAGAAAATATATTCATATGTTCTCGATCCACTACTAGATTAAAAATGTCTTTATAACATTTAAAAAATGTATTCTCATCACCTAGCAAAGCAACTTATATGAATTTTTTTTAAAAATTAATACTCTGGGCTTCCCTGGTGGCACAGTGGTTGAGAGTCTGCCTGCCAATGCAGGGGACACGGGTTTGTGCCCCGGTCTGGGAAGATCCCACATGCCGCGGAGCGGCTGGGCCCGTGAGCCATGGCCGCTGAGCCTGTGCGTCCAGAGCCTGTGCTCTGCAACGGGAGAGGCCACAGCAGTCAGAGGCCTGCGTACCGCAAAAAAAAAAAAAAAAAAAAAAAGAAAATTAATACTCTGTTGATTGCATCTTTTGATGAACAGAAGTTTTTTAAGTTTGATGTACTCCCATTTGTCTATTTTTGCTGTGCCTTGGTATCATAGCCCAGAAATTACTGCCAAATCCAATGTCATGAAGTTTTTCCCCTATATTTTCTTCTAGGCGTCTTATAGTTCTGGGTCTTAGATTTAGTTCTTTGATCCACTTTGAGTTAATTTTTGTATATGGCATAAGGAATTTTATTCCTTTGCATGTGGGTATCCAGTTTCCCCAACACCATTTGTTAAGAGTACAGTCCTTTCCCCCATAGAATGGTCTTGGCACTCTTATCTAAAATCATTTTGTCATATATCTGAGGGTTTATTTCTAGACTCTCTATTCTATTCCACTCATCTATATGTCTGTCTTTATGCGAGTACCACATTGTTTGATTACTGTAACACTGCAATAAGTTTTGAATTCAGATTTTCCCTAATTATTCTGTCTAATACAACCTTACATTAACCTTATAACCTTAATATAACCAACATTCTTACCAGTTGGCCTACTCCTCACAACAACTTTCTGCTTCCTGATTATAGCTTACTCACCTGGGAACTGGTCTCCTATCACTTCCCTCATAACCATCCAGGGCTCCTTGCCTTGCTCCAATGAGGAGATCACAGCTGGCTTAGAAATAGAAAGTCCTGGTTATAAGAAAAGAAATGGAGATGAGGTGGAAATGAAAGTATTCAAATACTGTGTTTCAGAATTTATTTTTAAAAACCTATAGGACAAGACGGTACTCGATAAGGTCTAGAGAAGAAAGAAAAGTGAAATTCTCATATACAGGTAAACTCAGGATCATAAGAAACAAAACAAACAAATAGATGGTAAAATGCTATTTAAGTTATATAACCTTTCACTCCTTATTTTCCTTTGAGAACAAAAGGAATTTCCTGAAATACTTATTCTCAGATACTTTTCCATGTTAAATGTAAAGTTCTTAGAATGCAACTTCCAAATGCAAATTGTTTACATTTGTTGCAGTAAATAGAACAGTGTTCATTTGAGCTGTAAATGTAAATGACATTTCTTGACTCAGTCCCTTACTACACTAATTGGGAAGGCTAAAGAGCTTTGCACCCAGGACCCATGTGCTTAGTTTTATCTACACTAGTGCATCTGCACATTCAGCACAGTGCGAGTGAAACAAAAGACAAAGCCTGGTTTCTTTGACTATGTTATGCTTTAATGGTACAGAATTTCAATTCTGCTCCTTAATTTTCAAGGAAGAAAGTCAATTATAAGAAAGGACCAGAGTAAGATGTGAGGATAGAGAAAATGAAGGTGCAACTCCACTTGGCTGTGCTCATTTCTACACAAAGAGAAAATCCATCTAGTTATTGGAAAGGTAGCCCTAAAATTCATAGTGGAGAAAGCAGAAATTCCAAGAAACAGATTCTGAATTATTAGAGGCAGATAACCTTACCCAGTGAAACCAAGTTGCTATAGTTCTCCAACATCACATCTTTGTACAAATTCCGCTGTGCAGGGTTCAGGCATTCCCATTCCTCCTGAGAGACATCTATAGCCACATCTTTGAACATCACCAACCCCTAAAATGACAAATCACAGTACTGTTTTTGAAATTATAAGAAACATTTTTCAAAAGGAAGAAGCACTGCTAAAAGAAGGCACTGCAGGAAAGGGATGGTACAGTGAGTATATAGGCTAAGGCTGGAAGCTTGTATGGGTCAAAAATAAATTTAGTGAGACTAAAGCAGAGTGCCCACATACTCTTAAACAATTCAATTTCTGCACACACATCCTCTAGCATAGGGTGGAAAACTTCTGTTAATCACTCATCTAGAAATTTAGAAAATAAATAGAGGTTCCCAACTAAGTTAAATAGTTGTAAATTTTTCCAAAATTTCTTATGAAAATCTCCATCTTCAGAAAAAGGACCTGATGATTTTTCTTCCTCATTATGACTAAGCATTTTTACTTTTAATGCAAATTCTTTAGTAAACACCCAGTGCAGACTATATTTTCCAAAGATGGACAGAGCACATCTCCCTTTCATAACCTTGATATGCCCCACTCACTAGCAGGCCAGTAGCAGCTTTCAGCCCTGCAGCAAACCATGTCAGGAACTGATCCCACCCACCAGCATGATGACACCAGATATGGGACCCTCAGCCCCACAACCACCCACTCCAGAACCTGGCTCCACCCACCAGTAGGTCCCACTGCCAGCAGTCTCGTGATCCAGCTCTGCCAACCAGTGCCCATCAGCCTCTGCATAAGACAGGGCCTGGCAGACAACTGGACCAGGAGCCAGCCACACCAACCAGACTGCCCACAGTAGTCAGCCCACCACAACAGAAGGACCCACGCAGCCCAAATATGGGGCACCCCTAGACTATATAGCTCTAGTGCCCAGAGGGGAGAGCGCTGCTGGGACACAGAGGATGTCTCCTACAAAAGGCCACTTCTCCAAGGTTGGGAAAGGTAACCAATCTATCAGAAACACAGAAATAAAAACAGCCAACTGGGCAAAATGAGGTGACAGAGAAACATCTTCCAAATGAAGGAATAAGATAAAACCCCAGAAGAAGAACTAAGTGAAGTGGAGATAGGCAATCTACCCTATAGAGAGTTCAAGGTAACGATTGTAAAGATGTTCAAAGAATTCAGGAGAAGATTGGATAAACAGTGATAAGCAATAAGTTACATACAAGGGAACTCCCATAAGGCTATTAGCTGACTTTTCAGCAGAAACTCTGCAGTCCAGAAGGGAGTGGCATGATATATTTAAAGTGATGAAAGGAAAAATCCTAACCAAGAGTACTCTACCTGGCAAGGCTTTCATTCAGTTTGATGGAGAGATCAAACTCTTTACAAACAAACAAAAGCTAAAAGACTTCGGCACCACCAAACCAGCTTTACAAAAAATGTTTCTCCAAGTGAAAAAGAAAAGGCCACAGCTAGAAACATGAAAATTACAGAAGGAAAAATCTCATCTGTAAAGGCAAATATACAGTAAAGTAGTAAATTAGCCATGAAGCTAGTAGGAAAGTTAAAAGACAAAAGTAGGAAAATAATCTATATCTGCATTAAGTAGTTAAGGGATATATATGCAAAACAAAAAGATGTAAAATATGATAAAAACAGGAAAAGTTGGGGAGGGTGCAAAACATGCAGAGTTGTTAAAATGCGTTTGAACTTGAGTGATGAGTAACCTAAAATAATGAGAGAAAGAGAGAGAGAGAGAGAGAGATGGAGGAAGAAAGAAAGACTGCTATGTACAGTGTGGGCAATATAGTAGATAACTCTGTAATATTCTTCTATGGTGACATACCATAACTAGACTTATCATGGTGATCATTTTGAAATGTATAAAAATATGAAGTCACTATGTTGTGTAACAGAAGCTAACAGTGTTGTTAGGTCAGTTATACTTCAAAAACAAACAAACAAATTCATAGAGAAAGAGATCAGATTTGCAGTTAACAGAGGCAGGGGGTGGGGAGGGGGATTGGATAAAGGTGGTTAAAAGATACAAACTTCCAGTTATAATATAAATAAGTACTAGGGATGTAATGTACAACATGATAAATATAATTAACACTGCTGAACGTTATTTATGAAAGTTGTTAAGAGAGTGAATCCTAAGAGTTCCCACAAGAAAAAGAATTTTTTTCTATTTCTTTATTTTTGTATCTACATGAGATGAAGGATTTTACTAACTATTGTGATAATCATTTCATGATGTATGTATGTCAAATCATTATGTTGTACACCTTAAACTTAAACAGTGCTGTATGTAAATTATATCTCAATAAAACTGGAAGAAAAAATGCTGAAAGAAAGCTGTCAGGCTATAATTCTATTTCCAATTAACATCCCTCAAAATGAAGGTGAAATAAAGCTTGGAGTTTTATTTTTGCTGCTGTTGGTTTTTTGTTGTTGTTGTTGTTTTTGCGGTATGCGGGCCTCTCACTGTTGTGGCCTCTCCCGTTACGGAGCACAGGCTCCGGACGCGCAGGCTCAGCAGCCATGGCTCATGGGCCTAGCTGCTCCGCGGCATGTGGGATCTTCCCGGACCGGGGCACCAACCCGTGTCCCTTGCATCTGCAGGCGGACTCTCAACCACTGCACCACCAGGGAAGCCCGTTTTGTTTTTTTGAGAGTAACAAACCTTGCTACAAAAAATGTTAAAGGAAGTTTTTCAAGGTGGAAAAAATTTATACTAAGTAAAAACTTCTATCCACAGAGAAATGAAGAGTGCCAGAAATGATAAATTCGGAGGTAAATAAGAAAGATATTGTTTTCATCTCATAATTTCTTTAAAAGATAATTGACCATTTAAAGAAAAAAAAAAACTGGGAGTTCCCTGGTTGCCTAGTGGTTAGGATTCTGGGCTTTCACTGCCATGGCCCAGGTTCAATCCCTGGTCAGGGAACTGAGATCCTATAAGCTGAGTGGCACACCACACCCCCACAAAAAAAAGCAAGAAAGAAAAAAAGAAAAAAAAGCACGTGTAGTTTAAAAGTATTTAGAAATAAAATATATGATAGCAGTAGTAAAAAAGATGGGAAGGGGAAATGGAAATATCCAGTTTTAAGATTTTTGAGTTATGTATGAAGTTGTATAAAATTATTGGAAGATCTAGTCAGATTTTTTTGTTTTTAAAATCACATTGGAAATCTTAGAACAACCCCCAAAACAATAAACAAAACAAAACAAAAATGGTACAGCTAATAATCCTATAATGGAGATAAATGGAATACTAAAAAATACAGGATTAGGCCAAGAGAAGGCAGGAAAATAGGAAAAAAAAAGTAAGAAAGGATAGATGATAAGATGATAGATTAAAACATAATCATTACATTTAATTTACATGGTCTATCTAGAAGTCAGCAAAATTTTTCTGAATAGGGTCAGGTAGTAAATATTTTAGGCTCTGTGGATCACATATAGTCCCTATAACATATTCTTTTTTCTTATTTATAACCCTTCTGAAATGCAAAACCATTCTTAGGTTGAGGGCCAGAGGAAAACAGGTTGTGGGCTGGATTTAGCCAGCATGCCATAGCTTGCTAAACCCCGTGTAGATACTTGAAGGCAGCGACTGTCAGACTGGGTAAAAAAGTAGAACCAAAGTATATGCTGTTATAAGAGATACACTTAAAATAGGTTAAAATAAAAGGATGGGGCTTCCCTGGTGGCACAGTGGTTGAGAGTCCGCCTGCCGATGCAGGGGACACGGGTTCGTGCCCCGGTCCGGGAGGATCCCACATGCTGTGGAACGGCTGGGCCCATGAGCCATGGGCGCTGGGGCTGTGCGTCCAGAGCCTGTGCTCTGCAACGGAAGAGGCCACAGCAGTGAGAGACCCGTGTACCGCAAAAAATTAAAATTAAAATTAAAAAAAATAAAAGGATGGAAAAAAGATATGCCATGAAGAAAACGGTGAAAGATATGTCATGAAGAAAACGGTAAAAGAAAGTTGAATCAGTTATGTTAATAAAGAGAACAGAATTCAAGACAAAGAATATTACCAACAGGAACATTTCATGATCAAGGGGTCAATTTGTCAAGAGGATATAGCAATCCTAAATATGTATGCACCTAATAACACAGCTTCAAAATACCATAAAGCAAAAATTGACAGAACTGTAACAGACCCACCATTGTATCTGGAACTTTCAACTGTCCTCTCTCAGTAGTTGATAGACCAAGTGACAAAAAAAAATTAGTAAAGATATAGAAGAGTTGATCACCACTACAAACATTTGACCTAACTGATAAACACTCTACCCAACAGTATAATACCCTTTTTTTTAATTGCACATTGAACATTCACCCAATTGTCCACATTTTGGGCCATAAGACAAATCTCAATAAATGTAAAAGGATAGAAATTACAGAGTATGTTCCTCGACCATCACAGAATTAAATTAAAAATGAACTATCAGAAAGATCTGGAAAAGTTCCCAAATATTTGGAAGTTAAAGAGCACTCTTCTAAATAACCCACGGGTGAAAGAAGAAAGGGAATTTTAAGCTAGAAAAATAAGAGAAAATTAAATCTAAAATATACGGAACAAAGAAAAGAATAAATAAGATCAGTAATCAGTGAAACAGCAAGGGCAAACTAGAGAGAAAAACCAGTAAAACTAAAAGCTGGTTCTTTGAAAAGACCAATAAAATTGACAGTCTGCTAGTATACTGATCAAGAAAAGAACACATAAATTATCAATATCAGGAATTTAAAAGTGTGCATTACTGTAGATCTGACAGGCATTAAAAGGATAATAAGGGAATATTATGAACAACTTTCTGCCAATAAATTTGACATCTAAGTTGAAATAAACTAATTCCCTGAAAGGCACAAATTACTAAACTAATTCAAGAAAAAAAAAAAAACCAAAGCCCTTTATCTATTAAAGAAATTAAAGTCTCCCCATGAAGAAAACTCTAAACTCAGATGGTGTATTAGTTTTCTACTGATGCTGCACATATCACCACAAATGCAGTAGCTTAAAACAACAAATTTATGATCTGTTGGTTAGAAGTCCAACAAGGGTTTTACTAGACTAAATCAAGGTGTTGGCAGGGCTGTGCACCTTTCTGGTAGCTCTAGGAAAGAGTCCATTTCTTCACCTTTTCTAGCTTCTAGAGGTTACTTATGTTCCTTGGCTCATGGCCCACTTCCTCCATCTTCAAAGCCAGTAATGTTGCATTTTTTTAACCGAAGTATGCATATTCCATACTCACATCCTCTTTGGGTTATCTTCAGATAACCCAAGATAATCTCCCCATCTCAAAAGCATTAATTTGGGGGACTTCCCTGGTGACACAGTGGTTAAGAATCCACCTGCCGGATTCAATGAGGGACACAGGTTCAATCCCTGGTCCAGGAAGATCCCACATGCCGCAGAACAGCTAAGCCCGTGTGCCACAACTACTGAACCTGTGCTCTAGAGCCCGCAAGCCACAACTACTGAGCCCACATGCCACAACTACTGAAGCCTGCGTACCTAGAGCCCGTGCTCTGCAACAAGAGAAGCCACCGCAGTGAGCAGCCCGTGCACCGCAATGAAGAGCAGCCACCGCTCGCTTGCTGCAACTAGAGAAAGCCTGCATGCAGCAACGAAGACCCAACACAGCCAAAAATAAATAGATAAATAAATAAATTTATTTTTTGAAGCATTAATTTAATCATATTTGCAGTCTCTTTTGCCACGTAAGGTAACCTATTCAAAGGTTCTAGGATTAGCACGTAGACAGTTTTTTTTTGAGGGGGGCTCATTATTCTGCCTACCACAGATGCTTTTTGCTGGTGAACTCTATCAGACAATTAAGGAATAAATAATACTAATTCTATAAAAAAAAAAACTCTTCCAGAAAATAGAGGAGGAGGATGCAAGTCCTGACTTATTTTATAAATAAAGGAGGAATAAAGACATTTTCACATAAAGAAAGCTGAGAGGATTTGTCACTAGAAGATACAAACTACAGGAAATGCTAAGGAAATGTCTTCAGGCCAAAAAGAAATGATATCAAACAGAAATTCAGATCTCAAGAAGAGAGAGCAATTGAAAATGGTGTATATGTGAATAAATAAAATGTATTTGCAAAGAATCAAATACAGTATCTTTTTCAAGAGTCTATTGAATTTCCTTTGTTTCTGTGGATTTTCCTCTTTTCATTTTGTATATTTGTGCTTTCTCCCTTTTCATTCATGATTCAAAGGTTAGTGATTTAACTTATTGATTTATCTTATTAGTTATAATTTTTTCCTGTTTTGTAACACATGTAATTTTTATCTTTGTAAATCCCTTCCAGATTTCTTTCTACTTATTTTTAACTTACAATTTTTCATTATTTTTTGTTAGAAGCATTTAAATCTATGACTTTTCCCTTAGAGTCCTGCTTTAACTAAATTCCATGGGTTCCAATATGTAGTGCTATCACTGACATGAGAAATTTTTCACTTTTTAGATTATATTTCTTCTTTGATTCAGCAGTTACTAAGACAGATTTTATAAACTGCTGGTAAGAATAACAATTTTTCTGATTCTGTAATTAAATTCTAGTTGTATTTCACTGTGTTCAGAGAATATTGTCTACCATTTGTACTTTTTGGGCTTTACTACAGCCTAATATTTTGTCATTTTCTTCTGAATGGTCCATGGATACTTAAAAATGCATATTCACTACTATTAGCATTTCATGTATATCAATAAGATAGATTTGATGGAGTATGTGATTTAGTACTTCAATATCCTTAACTAAATTTTGTCCACTTGTCTTGACTTTGACTAAGACGGTTAACTAATATCCCCTACCGCTGGCAAGTATCTATTTCTTCTTCTACCTGCTTTTCTATTTGTTTTAGGAAAGTTGCTGCTGTAATATTTTATATGTAGGTAATTCATAACAATTTTAGCTTCACTTTGAAATTTACACTTCAGAATTATGTAGTGTCCTTCTTTGCCATGTTTTTTTAAAAAAATATATTTATTTTCAACTGTGTCAGGTCTTAGTTGCAGCACGTGGGATCTTTCCTTGCAGAGTATGGGCTCTTTAGTTGTGGTGTGCAGGCTCCAGAGAGCATGGGCTCTGTAGTTGCAGCACACGGGCTCTCTAGTTGTGGCATGGGCTTAGTTGCCCTACAGCATGTGGGATCTTAGTTCCCCAACCAGGGATGGAACGCGCATCCCCTGCATTGGAAGGCGGATTCTTAACCACTGGACCACCAGGGAAGTCCCTCTTTGCCATGTTTAATGGTGTGATATGGCCTAAAGTTTAGTATGTTTTCCTTTAGATTTCATTTGCCTGGTATAATTTGTCCATCCTTTTATTAAACTTTCTGAATCACTGAATCACTTAAGCATCTGATGCAGAGAGTTGAATTTTTCTTTGTGACTCAATCTGAAAGACTTTTTCTCTTAATAGGTATGTTAAAACTCATATCCAGGGACTTCCCTGGTGGTGCAGTGGTTAAGAATCCGCCTGCCAATGAAGGGGACATGGGTTTGAGCCCTGGTCTGGGAAGACCCCACATGCCATGGAGAAACTAAGCCCATGAGCCACAACTACTGAGCCTGCACTCTAGAGCCCGTGAGCCACAACTGCTGAGCTCACGTGCCACAACTACTGAAGCCCACGTGCCTAGAGCCCATGTTCCACAACAAGAGAAGCCACCGCAGTGAGAAGCCCGTGCACTGCAATGAAGAGTAGCGCCACTTGCTGCAACTAGAGAAAGCCTGAGTGCAGCAACAAAGACCCAACGCACCCCAAAATTAAAATTAAAACAAAACAAACAAAGAGAACTCATATACAGTTATTGATTGATAAGACATATATTTGCTCTTTCGTCTTAGTTTTACCATACAATTATTTTGTTCACTACATATACACAGTCATCCCTTGGTATCCACAGGGGATTAGTTCCAGGACCCCCGCAGATACCAAAAGCTGCAGATGCTCAAGTCCCATGTAAAATGGCATAGTATTTGCGTATAACCTACACATATCCTCCCACATGCTTTAACTCATCTCTAGATTACTTATAATACCTAATATAATGTAAACGCTATGTAAATAGCTGCTTGCATGGAGCAAATTCAAGTTTTGCTTTATGGAACTTTCTGGAATTTTTTTTCCTGAAGATTTTCAATCTACAGTTGGTTGAATCCATAGATGTGGGACCCACAGATATGGAGAGTTGACCATATATATATATATATATATATATATATATATATATATAATGTATATACATACATACATATGCACATATATATGTGTGTCGTAAGTCTTGTACTATATAAGTTGATTATTTACTTTCTGTCTCTTTCATTACAAGTCAGGTTCCACAAGGAATGATTTGTATGTGTCTGATTTTTACCCCCCACTGATTTATTCCTAGTTACCTAAAAGAATGCCTATCACATAGTAAGTATTCAATAAATATTTGTTAAATCAGTTCATCAAACCAAAGTTCTGACAAGAGGAACATCAATATTTCCCTCAAAAGGATACTATTTCTGTTCTTTCCTTATTCTGGCAGAAGACTCAGCATATGGGAAATAAGTAATGATTTACTGAATGAGTATATAAACTGGTTAGAGAGATGAGCAAAAAAGGAAGATCCTATATTTTTGGCACAATCACTTACTCACTCACTGGCAAGTTACTGTGTGATATTCAGTTAGGTAACAATATCAGGATGAAGAATGAAAATATTCACATGACCTATAGGAAAAAAAGAGGACTACTTCAATGAGGAACAAGAAAACAACAACTTACATGGGCCATGGCTTTTTTTTAGAATTCAATGTATTTATTAGTTGTCTTCTTAGTTCCACTTTAGAAGAAATTCACAGTCCAAAGAAAGTGTTGCTGAATGAGAGGGGTTTAAAAATAAACAAAAACAAACATGAGATGATCTTGCCTCTGAGCTCCCAATGTGCTAACTCAGAATGACATTTCCCCCACTTCACATCTCCTACTCCCAGACCCCATACACACATACATAAAAGATCAGAGAAAAGATGAACAAAACCCAACCTTACTCAAAGCAAGGAGGGAATCCAGCTATGGATTCAAGAAAGACTGGGCCCAGGCTCTTTAGCAGGAGGGATCTAGAGAGGAAAACCAGTGTCCCAACACTATGATAAAATCGACCCAACTGGCCTGCTCAGACCTACCCTGACCAGATTCTCACTGAGTTAAGAGGAAAAAGAAAAGGAAATGGACCTTATGAAAAGGTCAGGGAAAGAGAAAATGACTCAAAAGATGTAACAGATCTTTGGTTATATCTAACATTCTTGTGTAACAGGAACTTCAAAAATAGACACTAAAGCAACACTGAAAAGAAGAAATAGAACAAAGATGTCCGGAGCAAAATAAATACTTGAGTCTTTAGTCTGAAGTACCGGTGAGAATTTAAAAAACCACATCCTGGAAAATCTTCTGAAATTTATCCCTAAATACAGGCAAAAAAGACCTAAATATCTTTTAATAAGGAATTACAAAACAATGTATATTGTGTTCTAATCTTTGGGAAAAAATACTCATGAACATAAGCATATATGTATGTACATAGAGGGTGAAAGCATTTGCAATAAAATGTTCAGAGTGGGTGAAGAATTATAGATAACTTTTACTTTAAATGAAGTAATATAACAAAGGAATTTTGAAGGTTAATGTGAAAATTTCAGGTAAGATGCAGCACCTAATCATCTTAGACACTGTTTTTGGATGTGCAACAGTGCCATTCTTTCCTCCAATTCGAGGTGTTTCTAAGGGAAATGGCAGAAGTAGTGAGGTAGAGAAAAATTATGAGATACTAGGCTTTTCTGGAAGCTCAAATTTTGTGTGACTTTGAGTGTGATGTGGAGTAGATGTTGTCTGTGACCATGAAGACTATGTTTCTCTAATTCTTGGTGATGTGTGTGAGCTCTTCAGATAACTGTTGAGGACACCGACTAAGTGGGCATACGGTAGGTTGTTTGTTCTTGTTTCCTTTCTTTTTTTTTTTTTTTTTACTATATAAGTCACTTTGAGGTTGTGTGATGATGATAAACACGGGGGGGATGGTGGGATTATGTGGCTTTGGCTTTATGACGTGTGTATGAATCTATAGGTGACTACTGGAATGTCTTCCTAACTGCCTGATTACGGTGAGCCTGGGTTTAAATGTTTGTGTAAATGTGCTTTTCTTTTGTATGTAAATGGGGCTTACACAAATAGTCACCCGCAATCATGATCATAAACACATACAAACTCCATTTACACATATGGCCAATGCACAAAATTACAACGGTCACAAAAGCACGAATCCAGTTGCTGTCACAACAAACAGCCAAATACCCTTAGTCATGAGACTAATTTTCGTCACGCACGCACAGACTAATCTACTCTCCCTAGGTCTGCTCCCGCACTAAGAGGCCTAACACTCCAGACACTCCTCTTGCCCACTCCTGGGGCTACAGGATTCCTCACCTTCAGCATCCTCAGGAGGAGCTCTGGTCCAAGTTCTGATTGGACTTCCCGGCGAAGCCGCACGCCGAGCCCTGCCTACTCTACCCTTGAGGGGAAGCCCTCAACTGCCTCTGCGGCCGACCATTCAACCGACGTTCTGACCGGAAGTAGCTTTGGAAAGCCGTGTCCTCTGGGAAACTTAGTCCTAGAGGAAGGAGCCCGGGAGGCTAAAGAGGTAGGTCTTCCGCCCGACTTCCGGCCGCACCTGCGCTGTTTCACTCGGGCTTGGAGTGACGACACAACCACCCAGTTTGCGTGGCTCACACCTGGGTTTGGGGTCTGAATTCGGAACCTCAGATTTCTCTGAGGACGGATTTCAAACCTGACACGGTGGCTGTCCGGACCCTCCCAATGTGCACGTTCGCTGGCTTAAGAGAACTGTTGTCTGGTGTGGAGAGATCCATCCTCTGGATGGTTCTCTCCGCGGTTGCGATGCGAGATGTATTCTGTGAGTCCGTTACGTACGCGGGGGTGCGTCTCATCGAGAGGCAGATGATTATGTGACACCGACTGTGAGGGTGTCATGCGTGAGGAAATCTGTATGTGAAAGTGGATGTGCTACATATTCGTGTAGGTTCAAGCAGTGAGCTCGGCCACATGCAGTGATTGTGAGGTGGCGAAATGTGATGTGACTTACCTGTCAGTGGTGCTTTGAGACCGTGTGATTGATTACGCATGCTTGCGAGTAGCGCGGCTGGCTATGCTGGCAGTGACCTCACAACGTTCTGTGGAAGGCTGTCTGTGCTGGGTCCACCTATGACTACCGGGAGGGTTTAGGTGTGGCGAGTGTCCGCAGGTTAATTTCACCAGCGAAGGGAGGAAGCTGGTCTGTTCGAACTAGGAGGGACCCAGTGGATGAATCACAGATCCCTGGGGCAGGCGAGCTGGTCCTGAGCCGTTCGTGGGTGGTGGGGGGGGCGGTGTGAGGTGACATTGTGTGTCTAAGTGTGTGTGACAGGCTAGAATTAATCCAGAGGGATGGAAACTAGTACGATTATCTGCGATAAGGGACACATCTATGGTAAAGCTTTTTAATCTTGCTGAGGCCAGAAGCTACATCTCTTAAGTGTGAGGAAATATAGTATCTGTGAGAACATGTGGTTTGTGACTGTACCTTAGATGGTTTGCACTTGAGCCTATCACTGGGAGGGGTGTTGGGTGAAATATATAAAGTATGTGAAAGTGGTTTGTGACTGTACCCAAGTCTCTGCATATGGCAGTAAAAGGGCTGGTGATTATAACGTTGTGACTTTGATGTTTTGAGTATGATTGAGTGGGAGGTCATGCAAGAGATTTGGTAAAGGTGTTTTTGTGTGTGTTAGAATGCAACTTATGCAAGTTAAGATCTGGATGGAAGACAGTGTGTGGTTGTGATCTGAATTTAGAAACTGTGAGAGACTGCGGTATTATGTGTGTGAGATTGAGCAGAGGTGATACCTACTCTGAACCTCACATATCTCTAAAAAGATAATAATGGCTAAGCTTCCTGAAGCATCAGAGTTACTTGAAAATTTAAATTTCCAACGGAAATTCTTTTAAATCTAAGAAGAATTAAAACATGACTTTAAAAATATGAAATAATTTATTGTGATGAAAAATGCAAAATGACCATGAAAGGTTTTTTAGTTGGTTTGTTTTTTAATTTCTGTTATGTGGTTACTGGGAGTATGGTTGATATTCTTTGGTGGAAGTGTAATAGATGGGAAGTCTACTAAATTCTTAACTTGATCTGTATAAGTGGAAGAGTTTTAAGTCAAGAGAACAAAAGCTTAACTTGAATAATAAAAACAGAGAGTCATGGCCGCTCAATTCCCAGACTTGACCCAGTGTGCAAACTTAGAACCCCTTTAATGAGAGACGCTCTCCATTGCCAAAAATGTATACTGTTAATTTTTCCCCTAAGCTTTCCCAAAAGAACCTACAGCCTTTACCAGGATAACTGTATGTTGAGGAAAAGGAAATAATCAGACCTTTCAGGGATTACTGGACGATGGCTCTGAATTGACACTAATTTCAGGAGACCCAAAACATCATTGTTGTCCACCAGTCAGAGTAGGCGCTTATGGAAATCAGGTGATCAATGAAGTTTTAGCTCAAGTCCATCTCACAGTGGACCCTGAACCCATCCTGTGGTTTTTCCCCCAAGTTCTGGAATGGATAATTGAGATAGACATACTCAGGAACTGTAAGAATCCCCTCCCTGGCTCTCTGCCCTGTTGAGTGAGGGCTATTATGGTGGGAAAGGACAAATGGAAGCTACCAGAATTGCCTCTACCTAGAAAAATAGTAAACCAAAAGAAACACTGCATTGCAGAGATTAGTGCCACTATTAAGGGCTTGAAAGATGCAAGGGTGGTGATTCCCACCACATCCACATTAAACTTGCTTATTTGGCCTATGCAGGAGACAGATGGATACTGGAGAATGACAATGGATTATCATAAGCTAAACCAGGTAGTGAATCCAATTGTAGCCGCTGTACCAAATGTGGTTTCATCCCTTGAGGGAATTAGCACATTCCCTGGTACCTGGTATGCAACCATTGATCTGGCAATTTTTTTTTCCTCTCCATCCCTGTTAATAATGACAACCAGAAGCAGTTTGCTTTCAGCTGGCAAGGCCAGCATTACATCTTCAGTGTTCTACCTCAGGGTTATATCAACTCTCCAACCCTATGTCGTAATTTAGTTCATAGGGATCTCGATTACCTTTCCCTTCCACAAGATGTCACGCTGGTCCATTTCATTGACGGCAATATGCTGATTGGACCTAGTAGCAAGAAGTGGCAACTATTCCAGACTTACTGGTAAGACATTTATTTGTGTGTCAGAGGGTAGAAAATAAATCCAACAAAAACTCAGGGGCCTTCTACCTCAGTGAAATTCCTAGGGACCCAGTGGTGTGGGGCATGTCAGATACCCCTTCTAAGGTGAAGGATAAGTTGTTCTTATCCTTATCTGGCCCCTCCCATAACCAAAAGAGGCGCAAAGCCTAGGAAGCCTCTGGATTTTGGAGGCAACATATTCCTCATTTGGATGTGTTACTTCCATCCCTTTACTGAGTGACCTGAAAAGTTGCTAGTTTTGAGTAGGGCCCAGAACAAGAGAAGGCTCTGTGACTCTGCAACAGGTCCAGACTACTGTGCAAGCTGCTTTGCCATTTGGGCCATATACCCCAGCAGACCCAATGGTGCTTGAGGTATCAGTAGCAGATAGGGATGCTGTCTGGGGCCTTCGGCAGGACCCTATAGGTGAATCACAGCATAGGGCCTTAGGGTTTTGAATCAAAGCCCTGCCATCCTCTGCAATTAACTACTCTCCTTTGGCGAAACACCTTTTGGCCTGTTACTGGGCCTTAGTAGCGACTGAACACTTAACCATGGGCCACCAAGTTAACACGCGGTCTGAGCTGCCGATCATGAACTGGTTGTAATCTGACCCACCAAGGCATTCAGTTGGGTGTGCACGGCAGCAGTCCATCGTGAAATGAAAGTGGTAGGTTGATCAGGCCAAGCACACCCTGACAGCACATGTACTCCCCTGCTGGGCAGAATTTCAAGCAGTGCACCTGGTTACTTATTTTTCTTGGAAGGAGAAATGGCCAGGTGTACAATTATATATGGATTCATGGGCTGTGGCCAATGATTTGGCTGGATGGTCAGGGACTTGGAAGGAACATGATTGGAAAACTGGTGACAAGGAAGTCTGGGAAAGAGGTATGGACCTCTCTGAATGGGTAAAAATGAAGATATTTGTGTCCCATGTGAAGGCTCACCAGAGACTAACCTCAGCAGAGGAGGATTTCAATGAAGTGGTTAGAATGACCCATTTTGTGGATACCAGTTTCTTTCCTCAGTCATCCTTGTCATCACCCAATGGGCTCATGAACAAAGTGGCCATGGTAGCAGTGATGGAGGTTAGGCATGGGTACAGCAACCTGGTCTTCCATTCATTAAGGCTGACCTGGCTATAGCCACTGCCGAATGCCCAATCAGCAGAAGAGACCAACACTGAGTCCCCAATATGGCACCATTCCCTGGTGGCAGGCTGATTACACTAGACTTTCCATCATGGAAGGGGCAGCATTTTGTTCTTACTGGAAGAGACACTCTGGATACAGACTCGCCTTTATTGCACATAATGCTTCTGCCAAAACTACCATCTGTGGACTTGCAGAATGCCTTATCCACCGTCATGGCATTCCACACAGCATTGCTTCCGGTCAAGAAACTCATGTCACAACAAATAAGTGCAGCAATGGTACCATTCCCATGGAATTCACTGGTCTTACCATGTTCCCCACCATCTTGAAGCAGCTGGCTTGAAAGAACAATGGAATGATGTTTTTTTTTTTTTTTTTTTTTTTTTTTTACGGTACCCGGGCCTCTCACTGTTGTGGCCTCTCCCTTTGTGGAGCACAGGCTCCGGACGCGCAGGCTCAGCGGCCATGGCTCACGGGCCCAGCCGCTCCACGCCATGTGGGATCTTCCCGGACCGGGGCACGAACCTGTGTTCCCTGCATCGGCAGGCAGACTCTCAACCACTACGCCACCAGGGAAGCCCTGGAATGATGTTTTGAAGACTCAGTTACAATGCCAGCTAGGTGGCAGTATCTTGCAGCGCTGAGGCAAGGTTCTCCTGAAGGCTGTATTTGCTCTGGATCAGTGTCCAATATTTGGTGCTGTTTCTCCCATGGCCAGTATTCACAAGGCCAGGAATCAAGTATTGGGAGTGATACCACTCACTATTATCCCTAGTAACCCAATAGTAAAATTTTTGCTTTCTGTCCCCACAACTTCTGTTCTACTGCCCAGAGGTCTTAGTTCCAAATGGAGGGATGCTTCCACCAGGAGACACAATGATTCCATTGAACTGGAAGTTAAAGACTGCTACCCAGCCATTTTGGGGGCTCCTTAACCCTCTGAATCAACAGGCAAATAAGGGAGTTACTGTGTTGACTGGGGTGGTTGATCTTGACTACCAAGAGGAAGTTGGATTGCTACTCCACAAGGGAGGTAAGGAAAAGTATGTCTCAAGTACAGGGGAGCCTTTCCAGTATCTCTTAGTATTAACAGGCCCTGTGATTAAAGTGAATGGAAAACTACAACACTACTCAGGCAGGACGACTGACGGGCCACATTCTTCAAGAATGAATATTTGGGTCACTCCACCAAGTAAAGAACCATGACAGGCCGAGGTGCTTGCTGAGGGCAAAGGGAATATGGAATGGGCAGGGGAAGAAGGTAGTTATAAAAATGCCAACTACAACTGTGTGCTCACTTTCAGAAATGAGGACTGTAGTTGTCATCAGCATTTCTTCCTTATTTTGTTGTATTTGTATATGTGTGTATAGTAGATATCTTTGTTTTCTTCCCTTTTTTATCCCTTTATCATTGTAACATAAGATGTACTGACCTTTTATCATTGTATTTAAGTATTATTAACTTTACATCATAATATTTAAGTTATGAGATATCAAAGAGAAGAGTAAATATCAACCAAGGACTTTGCATCCTCTTCTGGGCAGAGGATTAATGTGTTTTTCAGTTATCTGCAAGATATTTCTATGATATTAGGTGGAAGTATGACCTTGTTATTGTCTTTATTCGGAGATTAAGTATGGCTTAAGGAGATGCATATACGTGCCAGGTTGTCACGGGGTAGATTTATGATGGCTAATTTTATGTATCAGTTTAGCTGCGCACAATGCCCAGATATTCGGTCAAACATCATTCTGGATATTTCTGTGAAGATGTTTTTTAGATGAGATTAACATTTAAATAAGTGAACTTTGAGTAGAGCAGATTACCCTCCACAATGTGGGTGGGCCTCATCGAATTAGTTAAAGGTCTCAACAGAACAAAGACTGACCTCTCCCAAAGCAAGAAGGAACTCTGCCAGCAGAGAGCTTTCAGATTTGAACTGCAGTTGTTCCCTGGGTGTTCAACCTGCTGGCCTGGCCTGCCGGTTTTGGATTTAACAAGCCTCCACAATCTCATGAGCTGATTGCTTAAAATCTCTCTCTCTCACAACCTTATGAGCCAATTCCTTAAAATCTCTCTTAATCCCCCCCACACACACACATACACACATATCTTATTGGTTCGGTTTCTCTGGAGAACACTAACTAATACACTAGTCTAAGTATTTTACATATATTGTCTCATTTAATCCTCATGAGAACCCTGTGAGGGAGGTATCCTTATCATTCCCAGTAAACCGATTTTTCAAGTGAGGCACCAAGAGCTGAAATAACTTGTGAAATGTCAGAGTTCCTGAGAGATAGAAGCAGAATTTAAATTTCAAAGTCCTCAGCCTTTAACTGTTTAACTACTAGAGTCTACCATTTTCCAACTCTATATCTTCTGCTCTGTATCCTGATTCCATGTCCTAATTATTGTGAATTCACAGGAATTCTGGGTATAAATGAGTTTTTTCTAGTCAAGCTTATAGTTTTGAATCTCTTGATATTGGGTCCAAAAGGAAACTAATGGAGCAAGGTGATTTTCTCACAGGATATAGGGAATTATGGCTAATATTTCAGAAGTGAAATAAATCCCCCATCAAGAAAACAAAGCAACAAGACCAAGCTGTGAGCCTCTTAGCTCTTCTTCTCTAGGCAGAACACCCACAGGCATGCTTAGAAACCAAGTTTGTTGGAAGGAAACATAAATCATTCATATCCGACTGTGCTTAGAATACACTGAGCTGTAAATCTAACCTAAAGACTTACAACAGTGAGTTTTTTTCACCTATTTTTGAAGAAGTTCCCTTTAACAAAATTCCTTAAAGCATATATGCTAAAATCAATACATTGTTCTTATAAAGAAATTATACTTAAGTTTAAATTTCTGTAAGTTATCTCATTGTGAGAAGTTCTGGAATTTATTAAACTAGTATATCCTTGCTGGACTCAGAAAGCTGAACCATGGGAGAGAAATTCCTTGTATATACTGCCTAGCTCTTGTGTCTGATCCACCCTCCCTTTTTTCCCAGGGTCATATGGGATTAGGCTTTGTAGAGTTGGAGTGTTTTTGTCATTTGCAGGACTGTTGCTTCTGAAGATGTCCATCAAGTTCTCCCAGGTGGAAAGTAAGTGCCTGAACTCTGCTCGGAGGGATGTAACCACAAGGATGTGATGTTGGAGTCTGGTTTTGCCAGTTTAGAGTATTTCCCCTCATTGTTTATAATCTGCCTGCTGGAAGTATTTTCCTTCTGGAGGAAATCTCTGGAGAGCCTTTGAAGAACTGATCTGACATTTGTATAACTGGAAAGAAATAACTGCGTTTTGTTTTTACTGAGGCTTCATTTTCTTGACACCTAAGGTGACCTTATCTTCCTCTGGCCTTTCTCTTCCTCTTCCTTGATTGACATCACCACCACAGACCCAAGTCCCACACCTTTTTCTATATATAGCACTTTATATCACTAAGCCAGATGAGATTTCCTCATTGGAAAAAAGGAGATGGCCCTGAATGGTAGAGAAAGCAGTGAGTAAACCAGCTCCAGAAAGAGAGATGCCATTGCAGGTAAAAGTTCAGCTGATGTGAAGCATCAGAACTTTAAGCTGAATCAAATTTTGAGTTCCTAATTCCCAGTACTTTAGAAAGTGACTGTATTTGGAGATGGGGCCTTTAAGGAGGTAATTAAGTTAAAATGAGGCTGATAGGATAGGCTCTAATCCAATCTAACTAGTGTCCTTATAAGAGGAGATTAGGACATATAGAGAGACATACCATGGGTGGGTGTGTAGGAGAAAAGGCCATATGAGGACACAGTGAGAAGGTAGCCATCTGCAACCCAAGAAGATACCTCAGGAGAAACAAGAGCTGCCAACTTGTTGATCTTGGCCCTCCATCCTCCAGAACTGTGAGAAAATTAATTTCCGTTGTTTAAGCCACCCAGTCTGTTGTATTCTGTTTATGGCAGTCCTATTAAACTAATACAGGAGTATTAGCCCTTTATCTGTGATAAAGATATTTATTTGTAAGCTGTCTTTTGATTTTATGTGTTTTTAATTATAGTCAAATCTTTGAATATTTCAAAATTTTCAATATTTTCTTTTTTCTTTTTCTTTTGCGGTACGCGGGCCTCTCACTGTTGTGGCCTCTCCCATTGCGGAGCACAGGCTCCGGGCGTGCAGGCTCAGCGGCCATGGCTCACGGGCCCAGCCGCTCCGCGGCATGTGGGATCTTCCCGGACCGGGGCACGAACCCGTGTCCCCTGCATCGGCAGGCAGACTCTCAACCACTGTGCCACCAGGGAAGCCCCTCAATATTTTCTTTTACTGCATTTATTTTCTGAGTCATAATGAGAAAGTTCTTCCTTACCCGGAGGTTAAACTGGAATTCATCGATGCTTTCTTCTAGGGCCTATATGGTTTCATATTTTTACGTTTACCTCCCTGATCTGTTTAGAGTTTATTCTTGTGACAGGATGTGAGGTATGGATATAATTTTTTTTTCCAAATGGCAAACTGCTTGTCCCAGCTATGTACTTATATTTTAACTTTTTATTTTGAGGTCATTGTAGATTTATATGCAGTTGTAAGAAATAATATAGAGAGATCCCACATAAACTTCACCCAGTTTCCCTCAATGTTAACTTCTTGTAAAAAAAAAAAAAAATCATGACCAGGATATTTATATTGATATAATACACAGTACTTCTTCACATTTTGCCAGTTTTACATGCACTCGTTTGTATCTGTGTTTCCGTGTATATTTGGTTCTATGCAATTTTATCACATATGTAGAGTCATGCTATTATAGACACTATATTGAGTAAAAGAGGCCAGACACAAAAGAACCTACTGTATGATTCCACTTATACAAAGTTCAAAAACCAGACAAAACAGGGCTTCCCTGGTGGCGCAGTGGTTGAGAGTCCGCCTGCCGATGCAGGGGACACGGGTTCGTGCCCCGGTCCAGGAGGATCCCACATGCCATGGAGCGGCTGGGCCCGTGAGCCATGGCCGCTGAGCCTGCATGCCCGGAGCCTGTGCTCTGCAACAGGAGAGGCCACAACAGTGAGAGGCCCACATACCACAAAAAAAAAAACCAGACAAAACGAATCTACTGTGTTAGACATCAAAATAATGTTAACTTTGTGGTATACTGATTGGAAAGAGACATGAAGGGAGCCTTCTGGGATGTTGAAAAGTTTCTTTATCTTTATCAAATGGTGGTTGTATGGGCTTATAAAACAAATCACCAGGCTAGGATTTTAAGGTCTGGGCTCTATATTGTGCAAAAGTCTTATTAAAAAGAAAGGACGCGTGCCCAGAGCCCGTGCTCCACAACAAGAGAAGCCGCCGCAATGAGAAAACCACGCGCAGCGATGAAGAGTAGCCCGCGCTTGCCACAACTAGAGAAAGCCCGCGTGCAGCAACAGAGACCCAGCTCAGCCAAAAAAAATAAAATAAATAAATTTATAAAAAAAAAAAAAAAAAAAAAAGAAAGGAAAAGAAATCATTTCTGGGACTACCCTGGTGGTCCAGTGGTTAAGAATCCTCCTTCCAATGCAGGGTACGCAGGTTCGATCCCTGGTTGGGGATCCCTGGTCAATCCCACATGCTGTGGGGCAACTAAGCCTGTGTGCCACAACTACTAAGCCCGCCTGCCACAACTAGAGACCCCGCACACTACTACTGAGCCCACACGCTCTGGAGCCCACGCACCACAACTAGAGCGCCTGTGTACCACAACTACAGAGCGCCACAACTAGAGAGAAGACTGCGCGCTGCAACGAAGAGCCCACGAACCACAACGAAAGATCCCGGGGGCCACAACTAAGACTTGAAACAACCAAAAATTTAACCATTTTTTAAATGAAAAAAAAAAGAAATCATTCATGTTCAATAAGTGGCAGATCTATGTTTTGAATCCACATTTCTTTAACTACAAAACCAGTTCTCTTTCAATTCTGACTTTTATCCAGAAGCCCAGATTTTATTACATTGAGTGAAACCTGAACATGCATAATTTATTTAAACAATTTCCACTAGATTGGTAGATTTAAAAGACTGACGATGCCCTATATTAGTAGACTAGACACTCTCATACTGTGTTGTATGTTGGTGAAAATTTAAGCAGGGCAATTAATAAAGATGTATAAGCAGGTTTTAACTACGAAAGCCTCATTGTAAATATTTCTGAGACTGTCAAAAAGATATAATTACACATGTGGACAAAAAGGAGTGTGCAGTAAAACACTGTATAATAATGAGGAAAAGCTGGAAAGAACTTAGATATCCTACAATAGGGAAACAGTTTAAAAAGTTATAGTATATCCAAACAGCGTACTCAAAAAATTATGACACGGTTTGTCATCTGATGACATGAAAAGCTGTTCACTATATTAGGTTAGATGAAGAAGATAGATGACAAACAGTATTACAGTATAATTCTGTTTTGAATTTCAAAATCCTATATGGCAATATCCATGTGTTAATTCACAGAGAAATAGGTGAGATGATTTGGAACAAATAAGCTCTTTCTAGATGAGCTTTACTTTAAGCTTTTCTGTATTCTTCAAATTTCTGAATTAATCTAATTTTATAATCAGAAAAAAATAATAGAGGTAATCCCTCCCTCTTTGAGAACAAAAGAAATGATAGGAGATATGAATATAATACATGAAGTGTATTGTTGTAGTTGTTTGAATTCTGTCTTAAGAGGCCTGAACTTTCTTCATAGACATGAAGCCTTTCAAATGAGTGACTCAAATACTACCTTAAAGGTCCTAAATCTTGACTCCCAAGATTTTATACACAATGAATTCCTCTTACTGGTTGCCCCTCAACTAGGCTCAGGTTTGCTGGCCGACCTCTCCACTAGCCTTAGAAACTAACAAGGACACCACGTTTGCCTTGGAAATCAATTAATTAATTAAATAATAAAACCTGCACATAGGAGAAGAAATGGGATTTAGGCCTGATGTGGTTAATTCAGACCATTCCCTTTGTCATCAGACAGAAAAGGAAGTTGAAAAAGTAACCTGAAGTATTGGGAGGACGACACTTTTGAAACAACACAGCAGAGATGCCCATTTCCATCTCCAGGAATCATACCAATCCTTCAAATAGCTAAGCACCCTAAAGAGTCACATTCCCCAATGAGTCATAGTGATGAAAGTTAAGATGACTCCAGAATGCAGATTCTGAATTGCAAAATGGAAAAGAGATATTGTAATCAGGGAGACCCAGTTTATTAGTTAAATAAATGTACATTGGTCCTATAGCACACCTATATTGAACAAATTCTTCTGAGTGGGGTGAGTCACCTATACACACTCAGCAGAAGTCAATGCCACATTCTTGAGTCTACATACCCCTGAAATGACAGGAACCCATGTTCCCCTTAAGGTCCTGGAAGGGAATGTAAAGTTGGTGAAGACGTGGGAGTTGGACAGGAAGAAGAAGGAGTTGCTCGGGGAAAGTTATTGGTTAAATAAATTATAAAATAACCATGTAATAGAACACTTAGATGCAAAGTTGTAGAAAATTTAGGATATGGAATATTTTCAAGGTATAACATCAGTAGAGAAATCAGTTAACAAAGCAGGTTGACCAATACAATTATATCAGTATAGGGTGATAGAAAATGTCTAGAAGTTTAAACAGCAGTTTCAGATATCTATTGCTATGTAACCACCCCCAAAAGTTTGTGGCTTAAAACAAAACCATTAATTAGCTCATCATTCCGGGGGTTGGCAATTCGGGCTTGGCTTGGCTGAGTGGTGCTTCTGCTGATCTCACTCAGGTGACAGCAGCCAGCTGGTGGCTTGGTGGGGGCTGGAGGGACCAAATGGTCTCAATGAAACATCTGGCAGTTGTTGTTGTTAGCTTGGCCTCTGTCTCCAAGTGATCTTTTGTCTTCAAGCAAGCTAGTCTTAGCCTTTAGTACCTGGTGGTCTCAAGGCAGGAAGAGGGAAAGAGCAAAAGCTGCAAGACCTCCTAAGGCTTTATCTTGAAAGTCTCACTTCCACCACATTTTATTAGTCGAAGTACATCACAAGGCCCTGCCTGATTGTAACCTAACCATTTCAGGAGAAGGAGAGCAAATACTTCCCTTTTCTGAAAAACTAAAACAAAGAGAATAACAACAACAAAATCCCTGACCTTGAGCTTGGTTTTCAGGTATGCTCTGTAACGTTTTCCTTTCCCCAGGGCTTTTCTTTCAGAGAGCTGCACTGCAGGGGAAGGGTGAAGAGAAGGGAAGTAAGGACTCATGAGACACCAGACCTTTCTTAGAGCATGAACTGGCTAAACTGGAAGAAATTCTTCAACACCACCCAAGCTCAGTCATCTACCACACACATACTCAGATGGAAGTAAAGGGGAGATGGGAGTACTACTAACCTTCCTTAGTATCAAAGGGAAAGGCCAGGGTCACTGATAACCAGAGCTGAAACTTTCTCTAAGTTCACAGCAAGTTTCCTGGGGAGACAGCTTTGGAAATGATGTGGTTCTGAAACATGGAACTTGACCTCAGCTCCCAAAAGAGATCCTCTGAGGAAGGAATCCTACTCCTAGGCTCTCTACAGGTCTTCCTAGGACTCTGCCTAAGGGACACTCCCAGCCCCAAAACTCATTCCAAAAACAGGTTTGTGCTTTCTTGCTTGTATATAACCTTTATCCCACCACTCAAATATCTGACTCCCCTTTTTGTGACCATTTCTTTGCAGCTGTTGTCCTGGCTATAAAGTGGGAGAAAAGAGAAAGCAGTGATAAAAGGATACAGATACTAAGAAACAATAGAACCTAAAATTGGCCCCTAGGCAGGCAACACTCACTCCACTGATACCCACTTTCGCGTTAAGCACTGGAGTCTGGGCACTGGAGGTGGAGGTGCTGACAAAAGCAGCTCAGGCCGTGCTTCAGTGCAACTCTGGTTAATACAGGCATCGTCGTCTTGACAGGCACAGATACACTCTCAGGGAGATCTTCAACAGATCGCCTCAGTCCCGACGTTAAACCAGAACTGCAGAAATAAAGCTCTACCCCGTGACACAACCAAACTCCCACCCGGTCACAAAATTAAAAGCCTCTTCCACCATACTAGGTAACAACAGCATCGTCTTCTGAAGGGCGGTCTCAAGCCCCACAGTGTCACCTACCTCAACATCACAGCCGATCACGGTCACCCAAAGGGTCCCGCATCTTGCACCAGACACGGCCTCATCACCGCACACACACCCCGCCTCGTTACTGCCACAACCGCTCACACACTCTTATACACGCCTACACAGGCCTGAGCTCCAGGCTCCACACGCCCGGTGTGCGCCAGAGGGTGGGGGCTTCCTCACCGTGAGTGCCCGCCGTGCCCAGACTCAGGTTACCACTCGGAGCGCGACGACTGAGAGGACCTCAGAAGGGAATCAGAGATGAACCAAATATCAAAGTTCTTTTCAAAAGCAGCCCAGGGGCTGTGGGAAATGTAGTTCAAGGCCGCAAAAACCCGGATGTCGAGAAGGCGCGCCTGAGACGCAGCGTCGAAGAAGGAGCCGCGGAGACTCTTGGGAGGTAGAGCCCGCGCTGGAGTGCGCAAGCGCAGATGGCTGGCCAGTAGGCGAAGGTGAGCCTGGTGGGTCCTGGTGGCGCTGGGCAGTCTGGTGATTGTGGTACCCGGTGGGGATTGCCGAGCAGGGAGGTGGGAACCAGGACTGGGAAAAGCGAGGAAAGAAGACAGAACCTGGGCTGAGAGAAGGCCGGGGAGGAAAGCGAGGGGGGAAACAAGAACCTAGGCAGGGGAAGGAACTGGGAGCCAGGGCTGGGAACGCCGAGGCGGGTGTGAGCTCGGCCTGGCACACACAGGCGTTCTGTTTGTGTAGCTTTTTGTACCTGGTCTTGTTTGTGTGTGTGTGTGTGAAACGTGTGTTACTCTGTGTAACGTTATGGAACCTATTGTTTATGAAAGTGAGAGGGTCTCTGCGTGTGTCTAATTTTTAAATTAGGTGCGAGTAGATTTGTGTTTGAGACTGTATGCGACTTTGGAGAGGCAACAGTAAGGGGTTTGTGAGTAAAATTTTGCAGCTTTGTGTAGAATTATGTAATGGGCTCTGAGAGATTATGCATGAATTGTGTCTATGGGATTAGGATTGTGTAGTGGATGATATAACTGAATATGTCAAATTTTGAAGTATTTGTGCACACAAATTCACGGTGACTAGGCATGTGTCAGGCTCGTTGTGTGACTGAGATGGAGCATTTGAGATTGAGCATTTGAGAAAGTAGATGCAAGACTAGTTAAGTATGTATTATGTATTATGTATTGTTTATACATATAAACATTTATATTGTCTATGTATGTATATATTTATATTGTCTATGTCTATTGTCTATGTATATATTTATATTGTCTATGTATGTATTGTTTATATTGTCTGAATATTGTCCATTTTATATGCCTGTAGAATTTGACTCTGGCAATTAGACAAGTAAAAAAAAATATTTTAAAAACGGAGAGGAGGAGGTAAAATTAAAATAATTTTCAGATGGAACAATTGTATATTGTGAAACCCCATATTAACTAATGACCAGTATGTTGACATAAGTAGAACATCATTAGGAGAACACAAAAAACTTTCTCCCATAACTGCTACTCTCAGAATTTCTATTTGGGTGAATTCCTGGACAGTAAAGTTTCAATAATTTCTTCAGTCATTATGAAGATAAAAAATCTGTTGAACATTTAAACACAAGATCAGCCTCATTTAGCTGAATAAAGTATTCACTGTAGAAATAAATACTTCTAAATTGTTTTTTTAATTTTATTTTATTTATTCTTTAAAATAAATTTATTTATTTATTTTTGGCTGCATTGGGTCTTCGTCGCTGTGTGTGGGCTTTCTCTAGTTGCGGCGACCGCGGGCTACTCTTCGTTGCGGTACGCGGGCTTCTCATTGTGGAGGCTTCTCTGTTGCAGAGCACGGGCTCTAGGCACACGGGCATCAGTAGCTGTGGCACGCCGGCTCAGTGGTGGCGCTAGAGCTTAGTAGCTCTGCGGCATGTGGGATCTTCCCGGACCAGGGCTCAAACATGTGTCCCCTGCATTGGCAGGTGGATTCTTAACCACTGTGCCACCACGGAAGTCTCACTAACTTGTTTTGGTTTTTGTTTTTTTTTACATCATTATTGAAGTATAATTGCTTTACAATGGTGTGTTAGTTTCTGCTTTATAACAAAGTGAATCAGTTATACATATACATATGTTCCCATATCTCTTCCTTCTTGCGTCTCCCTCCCTCCCACACTAACTTGTTTTAAAAGCAAAAACTCTCCCTCCTGTTGGAAGTCTGCTGCGCTAAAGAAAACATGATCAGTTTCTTCTTTAATTCCTCAACCTGTATTTTGTCCACTCTTTACTCCCTCTAGGTTGATAGTCTCCAGCTGGAATGGATTGGGAGCTGGAAAAGAAAAGTCAGGGACAAGAAGAGGCTAACATGACTGGTACCGTTAAAATTTAGTGTAAGTCATATTTACCTTCTGAGAGACCCCACTACTGGGAACTTCCAAATACAGTTCCCTTTTCATGGGCATGGCCACTTCTCTAGATGCCTCCTCTTGGCATGCAGTGGCCCACCTACTCTGGTAGGTCTTGTTCTCTCCCATCAGTCCTCTTGGACAGGATCCAAACCAACCTAGGCGTGCTCCATCCGTGGGTTCCATCTGGAGCTCAGGTGATAATTAGCCACTTTAGTCACCACCACCCTGCTCCCCCCCACCACCACCCAAATCCTGGAAACATGTACGTTTCCCCCCCAAATTCTCTCACCACTTTGATTTATAGTGGCATCAGGGTCTGAGGAGCCCCTTGTTTATTATAAGGGAGTGAGAAGCACCTACTTTTCTTCCCCCTAGAAAACTATGTTCTAAAAATAATTTGCTCTCTTAAAGAGACATTCCCTTTTCTCAGCCTCTCGAAGTAGGAGGTAAACTAATGGTAGCAAAACGTTACAGTCAGCTACTTTACAAGACTTTATCTTAGAATGAGGGACAATTGAAAGATTGTTTTGCCTATCATCTTTGGGACATCTGCTGAGTCTGAGGCAGAAAAATTTCTAAGTTACCATCCTGTTCAAAACAATGACAACAGTTAGAAAACTCAGAGGTTTGCTAGAAAAGACATTAATAAATCAACAGGTTTCATATATGTGTCTGTGCATATGTGTATATATGCATCAAAAAACTATGGAAAGTTGCCAGTGGCCATCAAAATATAGGATACAAAAGACAGCATGATGTATAAAAATATTTTTGATGGGACTCAAAAATTAAAGACTTAAATAAAAGGACCAGGGACACATGATAAATTGTCAAAACTCCCTAACATTTCATGGAGTTTCATTAACATTTCAGTAAAATTTTTAAACTTTCTGAAGTTCTTAGGAGAAAATGAACAAGACAAAAATTGTTAAAGAAAGATAATGAAGGGGGAAGTAAGCCTACCTGATACTAAAACATGTTTGTTTGTTTGCGGTACGCGGACCTCTCACTGTTTTGGCCTGTCCTGTTGCGGAGCACAGGCTCCAGACGTGCAGGCTCAGCGGCCATGGTTCACGGGCCCAGCTGCTCCGCGGCATGTGGGATCTTCCCAGACCAGGGCATGAACCCCCTGCATTGGCAGGCGGATTCTCAACCACTGCGCCACCAGGGAAGCCCCTAAAATATGTTTTAAAACTGTAATAACTGCAGAGTAATCCTGGCAATTAAATGAACAGATCAGTGGAACTAAATACAAAGTCCAGATACACTCAAATATATAAAGGAAATAAAGTGTATGATAAAGAAAAACTATAAAAAATATTTTAAGTAATTACAGAATTAATTTCCTTCCTTTAAAAAAGATCTAATATCAATCCAGAAAATAAAAATAAGTTAATAGAAAAGTGAAAAAATTGAGACCTTTCACAGACAAGAAACTAAAGATGGATGGCGGTGGTGGCTGCCGTGGGGAGTTTGCTGCCTGGCTTGGCCTGGCTTTTATTTAAAAAACAAACAAAAATTAAGGTGCTTTTTAAACATTGTGAATAGAAGCTTATCTTCTCTCATAATAAGAAAAATAAGAACTAGAATCACAGTGTATACCTTGGCAAGCATCAGGAAGTTGGTATCCATGGTACTCATGAGGATATGGGGTGACGAGAATTTTCACGTATTGCTGGTCATGATGTAAATGGTAGAGCCTTAATGGAGAACAGCTTGGAAGTAGTTAATAATAATAGGCAGGTTAGGAGAGAAAAGATAGTTCTAGAGAGGTGGGGGCTTGCCCAAAATCTAACCCATTACCCCAGGAGCCTGTATCTCTGGCTTTAGGGATAAAATTTTTGTCTAGCTTATTCTCCCCCCATATTGGTGTGGAATATATAGAGTGAACAAGCACCAAAGCAAGGGAAATGGAGTCAATCTTGAGTCGTAAGTCATAAGAGAGCTTAAAAGCATGTGTAGTGGCATGTGGCTTCTTTTCATCTTGATTTTGCCTTCTTAGGAACCGCCCCTTTTCTAAAGAGGAGCCCAAAGGAAGACTGGTCATCTCTTGCAGATCTCAAAACCATGGCTCAGGTGAGATGATGGTTCCTTTCTCCTTTCTGAAATAGTTTTTTGTTGTTGTTTTTAAGAATATTTGAGCATTTCCCTTTCTTGTACTAAAATCCTCCTGTTTATCTTCCCCTTCATGAAAGCAGTCCCCACTTGTTCCCATATTGGTCAGATAAGTTTTACCTTCCACGAGTGCTCCTTCTAATTTTAAGCAGTGTTCACACATTAAGTGGGTATAATCATTCAACATCTTTTCTCAGTGTTCTTCCAGAAGCAGTGCTAGAACAGAAATGCATTTCCTCAAATGAGAATATATTACTTCATGAACCTGTCTTGCAAAGATAAAAACGGGCTTCCCTGGTGGTACAGTGGTTGGGGGTCCGCCTGCCAATGCAGGGGACGCAGGTTCGTGCCCTGGTCCGGGAGGATCCCACATGGCTCGGAGTGGCTGGGCCCGTGGGCCATGGCCGCTGGGCCTGCGCGTCCGGAGCCTGTGCTCTGCAACGGGAGGGGCCGTGGTGCTGGGAGGCCCGCGTACCGCAAAAAAAAAAAAAAAAAAAAAAAAAAAAAGATAAAAACAGTCAAGATGGAGATGGAATTGATAGATTGCTATTAGTTAAGTGGCAAGAAGTCCTGTCTTGAGGCTTTGAGACTAGAGCTATGCTTTGGCAGATTGTGCAAAAACCAAGAATCCTGTATTTCTCCTCTCGGATCCTTGAGTTCTGCTCATAGCTGCTAATAATTCCTAAAAATCTGTGGTATGTGTTGTAGATTTATTCCTATTTTTCAGTTTCTTCTAATTTTATGTTCACATGCAAGAGAAGTAAATGAATATACTTAGATCACCATACTGAACTAGAAGTGTAACTCATGAAATAGTCTGCTCTTGATTTCAAAGACATTATTCTGGTTCTTTCTTTCAGAAAATTCATCTTTATTCCTGGATCTCTTTTTTTTTTTTTTTTTAATTTTTATTGGAGTATAGTTGATTTACAATGTTGTGTTAGCTTCAGGTGTACAGCAAAGTGAATCAGTTATACATATACATATATATGTCCACTCTTTTTTTAGATTCTTTTCCCATATAGGCCATTACAGAGTACTGAGTAGAGTTCCCTGTTCTATACAGTAGGTTCTTTTTTTTTTTTTTTTTTTTTTGCGGTACGCGGGCCTCTCACTGTTGTGGCCTCTCCCGTTGCAGAGCACAGGCTCTGGACGCGTAGGCTCAGCAACCATGGCTCACAGGCCCAGCTGCTCCGCGGCATGTGGGATCCTCCCGGACCAGGGCACGAACCCGTGTCCCCTGCATCAGCAGGTGGACTCTCAACCAGTGTGCCACCAGGGAAGCCCCAGTAGGTTCTTATTAGTTATTTTACGTATAGTAGTGTGTATATGTCAGTCCTAATCTCCCAATTTATCCCTCCCCGCTTTATCCCCTGGTAACCATAAGTTTATTTTCTGTATCTGTGACTCTACTTCTGTTTTATAAATAAGTTCATTTGTACCCTTTTTTTTAGGTTCCACATATAAGCGATATCATATGATACTTGTCTTTCTGTGTCTGACTTCTCTCAGTATGACAATCTTTAGGTTCATCCATGTTGCTGCAAATGGCATTATTTTGTTCTTTTTTATGGCTGAGTAATATTCCATTGTATATATTGGACCT
This sequence comes from Phocoena sinus, assembly GCF_008692025.1. Taxonomy (NCBI): domain Eukaryota; kingdom Metazoa; phylum Chordata; class Mammalia; order Artiodactyla; family Phocoenidae; genus Phocoena; species Phocoena sinus. The sequence goes on from NC_045781.1 coordinate 15,050,575, forward strand.
CTTAAATACTGGTGTTCTCCAGATTCTGTATTGGTTCTCTTCACTGTATAGTCTCCTGTTCTTATTCACAATCTACCACTGTTATTCTAATGATGCTCAAATAATTTTAATGCTAAATCTCTGTTGTGGGTGTCAAAACTGTATCCAACCTCCAACTAGATACCACCTCCTGTGTCTTCCACAGATACTTCAGGCACATGCCCAAGATTTACCTCATTATCTCCTACCATTTTAGTCCTTTTTTTTTCCCCTCAACCTGCTTATGGGCCTAGCCCCTACCCACCTGCTAACACAGCTAACTTGAGTTAAGTGTCTCTTTTCCACTGCACGACCATTTAGTGGTGAATCTTATTCCTTATATTTCAGTTCCCTTTATCTCCACTGATATCATCATGGGTGTCTCTCTCATACTGGTAACTTATCTTCCCGTTTAACACCTTTGCTCCTTTTCCCATCCTCCAAGTGCTCACCCCAGTGCTCCCTTATGGATGTTTGTGTTGCTTACACTTTTCTGTTTAACTGTGTGTGTGTGTGTGTGTGTGTGTGTGTGTGTGTGTGTGTGTGTGTGTGTGTTTTAAAATATACATTAAATAGGGCTTCCCTGGTGGCGCAGTGGTTGAGAGTCCGCCTGCCAATGCAGGGGACACGGGTTCGTGCCCCAGTCCGGGAAGATCCCACATGCCACAGAGCAGCTGGGCCCGTGAGCCATGGCCACTGAGCCTGCGCGTCCGGAGCCTGTGCTCCGCAACAGGAGAGGCCACAGCAGTGAAAGGCCCACATACTGAAAAAAAAAAAAATTGTGAGAGCTAAAATATACATGACATAAACTTTTATCATTTTAACCATCATTAAGTATATAATGCGGTTCCATTAAGTACATTCACAACGTTGTATAGCCATCACCAGTATCTATTTCCAGAACTTTTTCACATCCCAAACAGAAACTCTGTACCAATGACATTAAACAATTAACTCTTATCTTACAGTTTTCATAGAATTAGACCCGAAGCACATTTGAAGAATGTTTAAGACAATCTGTTAGGGGAGAGGAAAATATTAAAATATGCATTAATAGTTTAATTCAAGAATAGTAATCAATAATGATAATATAGTTTTCTAATTCATGAATATGAGACACATCTCCTTTTATTTAGATCTTTAAATTCTCTGAGTAATGTTTTTTTGTTATCAGTGTACCAATCTTGCAAATGTTTGTTATATTAATACCTAGGTTTTATGCTATTGTAAATACTATTCATTTTTATTTCAAATTCCCATTGTTTATTGCTAGTATATGAAAATGCAATTGATTTTTTTTATATTAACCTGCATTCTCAACTTATTCTAGTAATTTTTTGGTAGATTCTTTAGGATTTTCTACATAGATAATCATGTCATATGTGAATAGTTACTGTTTTCCTTCTTGCTTTCCAATATGTATTCCTTTTATTTCTGTCTTGCTTTATTTACTACATTGTCTAGAACCTTCAGTGCAATGTTGAATATAAGTGGTGAGAACAAACATTTATGCTTTATTCCTGACTGAGGGGAAAAGCATTTAGTCTTTGACAAAGTGTAACATTAGTGACAATTTTTACTTAGATGCTCTTTATCAGATTTATCAGGTTGAAGAAATTCTAGTTTGCGGATCATTCTTATCACAAATGGCTGTTGAATTTTGTCAAAAGATTTTTTGTGTCTGTTGGTTTTTCTGCATTATATGGTTTTTACCCTTTTTAAATTAACATGGTGAGTTATATTGATTTATTTTGAAGCGCTAAACCAGCTTATCCCTAGGATAAACCCCACTTGGTCATGATAGATTCTTTTTTCATATATTGCTTGATGAATTTACAAGTTTTTCTTGCAATATCTTTGTCTAGTTTCGGTATCAAGGTAATGCCGTCTTACAGAATGAGTTGGGAAGTATTCTCTTATTTTCAGAAAGAATTTGTGTAGAGCTGCTATTATTTCTTCCTTCAGTGTTTGTTAGAATTCACCAGTGAAGCCATCTGAGCCTGGAGATTTCTTTGTGGGAAGGTGTTTAACTAGCAGTTTAATATCCTTAATACAATTATGGCTATTCATGTTATCAATTTTTTTTCTCTTCAGTGAGCTTTTATAACTTGTGTCTTTCAAGGAATTGTCCATTTCATCCAAGTTATAAAATTTATTGTCACAAAGTTGTTCAAAAATCTACTCTTTTTATCCTCTGGATGTTTGTAAAGTTTGTAGCAATGCCATTGATTCATTCCTGTTGTTGGTAACTTGTGACTCACCTTTTTCCTTGGTTAGTTGGCTAGAGGTTTATCAATTTCTCTGATTTTTCAAAGTACCAACTTTTGGTTTCATTGATTTCCTCCATTATTTTTCTGTTTCCTGTTTCTTCATTTCTGCTCTTATATTTTTATTTCCTTTCCTTTTCATTACTTTGGGTTTAATTAACTCTTCTTATTTTGTATATGGGAGCTTATATCATTGATATGAGACTTATTTTTTCCAGTAGAACATTTAATGCTTTAAATTTCCCTCTAACAAATTTAGACATGTTGTATTTTCATTTTCATTCAGTTGAAAATATTTTCTAATTTCTTTCACGATTTCCTTTTTCACCCATTGGTTGTTTAGAGGAAGTGTGTTTAATTTTCAAATATTTGGGGATTTTCCAGATAGCTTTCTGTCATTGATTTCTAGTTTAATTTTGTTACAATCAGGGAACATGCTGTATATGATTTCATTCTTCTTAAATTTATGGAGACGTTTTTTGTACCATCTGATGGATGTTCTGTGTGCACTTGTAGAGGATGTATATTCTAGTGTTATTGGATGGAGTATTCTCTAAATAATCAGGTCAAATTGGTTGATTAGTATGGTAAAGTCTTCTGTATCCTTATTGATCTTTCAGTCTATTTGTTATAGCAATGACAGAGAAGAAAATCAAAATCTTACATTATAATTGTGGATTTGTCTATTTTTCCTTTTCAGTTCTATCAGTTTTTACTTAATATATTTTGAGGTTCTGTTTTTAGGTGTATTCATATTTAGGATTGTTATATCTTCTCATGAATTGACCCCCTCTATCATTATAAAATACCGTACTTGGGACTTCCTTGACGGTCCAGTGGCTAAGACTCCACACTTCCAGTGCAGGAGACATGGGTTTGATCCCTGATTGGGGAACTAAGATTCCCACACCCTGCACAGTGCAGCCAAAAATAAATAAGTAAATATAAATAAAATTAAATGCCTTGCGTAATCCCTGATAATATTCTTTGTTCTGAAATCTATTTTGTTTGATACTATTGTAACCATTCTGGCATTCTTATGATTAGTGTTTATTTTTATTTTTTTGTTGGCTGTGTTGGGTCTTTGTTGCTGCGTGTGAGCTTTCTCTAGTCGCGGCCAGCAGAGGCTGCTCTTCATTGCAGTGTGCGGGCTTCTCATTGCAGTGGCTTTGCTTGTTGCAGAGCACAGGCTTTACGTGTGCATGCTTCAGTAGTTGCAGAACATGGGCTCACTAGTTGCAGCACACAGGCTCTAGAGCTCAGGCTCAATAGTTGTGGCACACGGGCTTAGTTGCTCCGTGACATGTGGGATCTTCCCAGACCAGGGATTGAACCTGTGTCCCCTGCATTGGCAGGCAGATGGATTCTAAACCACTGTGCCACCAGGGAAGTCCCTATTTTTAATTTTAATTAATGTAAAATGAATTAATTTTAATTAATTTCCAAAAAATGTCTTAAATGTCTTTTAATCTAGAGCATCTCCCTCCGTTTCTTTCTTGTTTTTTTTAGTTGCAGTGTAGTTGATTTTACAACATTATATACATTTCAGGTGTACAACGTGGTGATTCACAGTTTTAAAAGGTTAAACTCCATTTATAGTTATTACAAGTATTGGCTATATTCTGTGTGCTATACAATATATCCTTATAGCTTATTTATTTTATACCTAGTAGTTTGTACCTCTTAATCCCCTACCCCTAGCTTGTTCCTCCCTCCTTCTGTCTCCGCACTGGTATCCACTAGTTTGTTTTCTATGTCTGTGAGTCTTGTTTTGTTGTATACATTCATTTTATTTTTTAGATTCCACGTATACATGATAATGTACAGTGTTTGTCTTTCTCAGTCTGACTAGCTTCACTGAACATAATACTCTCCAAGTCCATCCATATTGTTGCAAATGGAAAATTTTCATTCTTTTTTATGGCTAATATTCCTCTGTGTGTGTGTGTGTGTTTGTATGTGTGTGTGTGTATGTACACACCACATCTTCCTTATCCATTCATCTGTTGATGGGCACCTAGGTTGCTTCCATATCTTGGTTATTGTAAGTAATGTTGCTGTGAACATTGGGATGCATGTATCTTTTCAAATTACAATTTTTATTTTTTTCAGATACATACTGAGGAGTGGAATTGCTGGGTCATGTGGTAGTTCTATTGATAGTTTTAGTTTTTGTTTTTCCTAGTGGCTGCACCAATTTACATTCCCACCAACAGTGTATAAGGGTTCCCTTTTCTCCACATCCTTGTCAACATTTGTTGTCTGTGGTCTTTTTGATGATAGCCATTCTTACAGGTGTGAGGTGATACCTCATTGTGGTTTGATTTGCATTTCTCTGATGTTAGTGATGGTATCTTTTCATGTGCCTGTTGGCCATTTCTGTGTTTTCTTTGGAAAAATGTCCATTTAATCTAATGCCCATTGTTTAATTGGTTTTGTTTTTGGGTTTTTTTGATATTGAGTTGTATGAGCTGCTTATATTTTGGATATTAACCCCTTATTGGTCATATCATTTGCAAATATTTTCTCCCATTCTATAGGTTACCTTTTCATTTTGTTGATGGTTTCCTTTGCTGTGCAAAAGCTTTTAAAGTTTAATTACGTCCTATTTGTTTATTTTTACTTTTGTTTCCTTTGACTTAGGAGACAGATCCAAAATAATATTTCTACAAATTTTGTCAAGAGTGTTTTTCTGCCTATGTTTTCTTCTAGGAGTTTTATGGTTTTAGTCTTACATGTAGGTCTTTAATCTATTTTGAGTTTATTTTTATATATGGTGTTAGAAAATATTCTAATTTTATTCTTTTACACATCCAATTGTCCCAGCAACCCTTATTGAAGAGACTGTCTTTTCTCCATTGTATATACTTGCCTCCTTTGTCATAGATTAATTGACCATAAGTGCATGGGTTTATTTCTAGGCTCTCTATTCTGTTCCATTGATCTGTGTGTCTGTTCTTATGCCTGTAGCATACTGTTTTGCTTACTGTGTTTTTAGTATAGTCTGAGGTCAGGGAGTGTGATACCTCCAGATCTGTTCCTCTTTCTCAAGATTCTTTTTTTTTTTTTTTTTTTATTAAATAAATTTATTTATTCATTTATTTATTTTTGGCTGTGTTGGGTCTCCGCCTCTGTGCGAGGGCCCTCTCTAGTTGCGGCAAGCGGGGGCCACTCTTCATCGCGGTGCGCGGGCCTCTCACCGTCGCGGCCTCTCTTGCTGCGGAGCACAGGCTCCAGACACGCAGAGCTCAGTATTTATAGCTCACGGGCCCAGCTGCTCCGCGGCACGTGGGATCTTCCCAGACCAGGGCTCGAACCCGTGTCCCCTGCCTTGGCAGGCAGACTCTCAACCACTGCGCCACCAGGGAAGCCCTCTCAAGATTCTTTTGGCTATTCGAGGTATTTGTGTTTCCATACAGTTTTTAAATTATTTATTCTAGTTCTGTGAAAAATGTCATTGGTATTTTTTTTGTTTTCTTTTGGCTGCACCACACAGCATGTGAGATCTTAGTTCCCTGACCAGGGATCAAACGTGCACCGCCCTGCGTTGGAAGCACAGAGTCTTAACCACTGGACCACCAGAGAAGTCCCACCATTGATATTTTGATAGGGGGTTGCATTGAATATGTAGATTGCCTTGGGTAGTATGGTCATTTTAACAATATTAATTCTCCCAGTCCATGAACCTGGTACACCTTTCAACCTGTTTCTGTTATCTTCGATTTCTTTCATTGGTGTCTTAATAGTTTTTCAAATACAGGTCTTGTACCTCAGGTAAGTTTATTCCTAGGTATTTCATTCTTTTTGATGTGATTGTAAGTGGAATTGTTTCCTTAATTTCTCTTTCTGGTAGTTCATTGTTAGTCTATAAAAATGCAACAGATTTCTGTATATTAATTTTGTATCCTGCAACTTTACCAAATTCATTGATTAATTCTAGTAGTTTTTTGGTAGTGTCTTTAAGATTGTCTATGTATAGTATTATGTCATCAGCAGTGACAGTTTTACTTCTTCCTTTCCAATCTGGATTCCTTTTATTTCTTTTTTTGTCTGATTGCTGTGGCTAGGACTTTCAATACCATGTTGAATAAAAGTGGAGAGAGTGGGCACCCTTTTCTTCTTTCTGATCTTAGAGGAAATGCTTTCAACTTTTCACCATTGAGAATGATGTTTGCTGTGGGCTTATCATATATGACTTTATTATGTTGAGGCATGTTCCCTTTATACCCACTTTCTTGAGAGGTTTTTTTAATCATAAATGGATATTGAATTTTGTCAAAAGCTTTTTTTGCGTCTATTGAAATGATCATATGGTTTTTATTCTTCAGTTTGTTAATGTAGTATATCACATTGATTGATTTACGAATATTGAACCATCCTGGCATCCCTGAGTTAAATCCTACTTGGTTATGGTGTATGACGCTTTTAACGTATTGTTGAATTCAGTTTGCTATTATTTTGTTGAGGATCTTTGTATCTGTGTTCATCAGTGTTATTGGCTTGTAATTTTTTTTGTGATGTCTTTGTATAGTTTTGGTATCGGGGTGACACTGCCTTATAGAATCAGTTTGGAAGTGTTCATTCCTTTGCAATTTTTTGAATAGTTTGTGGAGGATATGTGTTAACTCTTCTTTAAATGTTCATTAGAATTCAGTCGTGAAGCCATCTAGTCTTGGAATTTTGTTTGTTGGGAATTTTCTTATTATTGATTCAGTTTCATTACTGGTAATTGGTCTGTTCATATCTTATATTTCCTGGTTCAGTCTTGGGAGATTGTGCATTTCTAAGAATTTTTCCATTTCTTTTAGGTTGTCCATTTTATTGGCATAGAGTTTTTCGTAGTATTCTCTTATGATTCTTTGTATTTCTGTGATGTCAATTGTAAGTTCTTTTTCATTTCTGGTTTTATTGATTTAGACCCCCTCTTTTTTCTTGATGAGTCTGTCTAAAGGTTTATCAATTTTGTTTATCTTTTCAAAGAACCAGATCTTAGTTTCATTGATCTTTTCTATTGTTTTGTTTGTTTTTAGCATCTATTTCATTTATTTCTGCTCTGATCTTTATGGTTTTTTTCCTTCTACTAACTTTGGGTTTTGTTTGTTCTTTTTTAGTTCCTTTAGGTGTAAGTTTAGGTTTTTTATTTGAGATTTTTCTTGTTTCCTGATATAAGCCTGTATTGCTATATACTTCCCACTTAGAACTGTTTTGCTGTGTCCCATAGATTTTGGATCATTGTGTTTTAATTTGTCTCCAGGTATTTTTTTATTTCCTCTTTGATTTTTTTCACTAATCCATTGGTTGTTTAGTAGTATATTATTTAGTCTCCACGTTTTTGTGTTTTTTGCAGTTTTTTTTCTTGTAGTTGATTCCTAATCTCATAGCATTGTGGTCAGAAAAGATGCTTGACATGATTTCAGTTTTCTTAAAGTTACCATGACTTGTTTCCTGTCCTATGATGTGGTCCACCCTGGAGAAATGTTCCATGTGCATTTGAAAAGAATGTGTATTCTGCTGCTTTTGGATGGAATGTTCTGTGTGTATCTATTAAGTCCATGTGGCCTAATGTGTCATTTAAAGCCCTTGTTTTCATATTGATTTTCTTTCTTTGTATAGACACATTGATGTATGTTAAAGTACCCTACTATTATTTTGTTGCTGTCAGTGTCTCCCTTTATATCTTAATATTTGGTTTATATATTTAGGTCTTCCTATGTTGGGTGCATGTATTTTTACAATTATTACATCTTCTTGGATTGATCCCTTGATTATTCTGTTTTGTCTCTTATAACACCTGTTGTTTAAAAGTCTATTTTGTCTGATATAAGTATTGCCACCTCAGCTTTCCTTTGATTTCCATTTCCATGAATGCCTTTTTCCATCTCATGTTCAGTCTGTGTCTTTATATCTGAAGTGAGTCTCTTGTAGGCAGCATATACACAGGTCTTGTTTTGTATCCATTCAGCCACTTTGTCTTTTGATTGGAGCATTTAATCCATTTACATTTGAACTAATTATTGATATATTCAATATATGTTCTCGTTGCCATTTTGTTAATTGTTTTGGGGTTGCTTTTGTAGTTCTTTTTTTTTTTTTTTTTTTTTTTTGTGGTATGTGGGCCTCTCACTGTTGTGGCCTCTCCCATTGCAGAGCACAGGCTCCGGACGCGCAGGCTCAGCGGCCATGGCTCATGGGCCCAGCTGCTCCGCAGCATGTGGGATCTTCCCAGACTGGGGCATGAACCCATGTCCCCTGCATCGGCAGGTGGACTCTCAACCACTGCGCCACCAGGGAAGCCCTGTACTTCTTTTTTGTTCCTTCTTCTTTTGTTATCTTCTCTTGTGACTTGGTGACTATCTTTAATGTTATGTTTGGATTCCTTCCTCTTTTTTGTGTGTGTATCTATTATGGATTTTTGGTTTGTGGTTACCATGAGGTTTCTGTATAGCAATATATGTACGTGTGTGTGTATATGTGTATGTATATATGTATATTGATTGTTTTAAGTTGCTGATCTCTTAATTTCAAATGCAGTTTAACAACCTTGCATATGTTCTCTTCTCCCCTCACAATTACTGGTTTTGACATTATATTTTACATTTTTTTTTGTTTTGGATATCCCTTAACTGCTTGTTGTGGATATAGATGATTTTACTACTTTTGTTTTAATCTATTAGCTTTGTGCATGGACAACTTAATACCTTTACTGTATGAGAGTTTTCCTTTTGTAATTTTCACATTTCTAGTTGTGGTCTTTTCTTTTTTTCTTAGAGAAGTCCCTTTAACATTTCTTGTAAAGCTGTTTTGGTGGTACTGAACTCTTTTATCTTTTCCTTGTCTGTAAAACTTTTGCTCTTTTCACTAAATTTGAACAAGAGCCTTGCCAGGTAGAGTATTCTTGGTTTTTTTTCTAGCTTTTTCCCTTTCATCAGTTTAAATATATCGTGCCACTCCCTTCTGGCCTGTAAAGTTTCTGCTGAAAAGTCAGCTGATAGCCTTATGGGAGTTCCCTTGTGTGTAACTTGTTGCTTTTCCCTTGCTGCTTTTAATATTCTCTCTTTATCTTTAATTTTTGCCATTTTCATTACAGTATGTCTTGGTGTGTTCCTCTTTTGGTTGATCCTGTTTGGGAATCTCTGTGCTTCCTTGACTTGGATGTCTATTTCCTTTCCCAAGTTAGGGTAATTTTCAGCTATTATATCTTCAAATATGTTGTTAGCCCCTTTCTCTGTTCTCCTTCTGGGATGCCTGTAATGTGAATATTAGTGTCCTGATGTTGTCTCAGGGGCCTCTTAAACTTTCCTCATTTATTTTCTTTCTTTTTTCTGTTCAGTGGCACTGATTGCCACTACTCTGCTTATAGCTCACTGATCTGTTCCTCTATATCATTTAGTTTACTGTTGATTCGTTCTACTGTATTTTACATTTCATTTATCGTATTCATCATCTCTGTTGGGTTGTTCTTTATATTTTCTAGCACTTTGTTAAAGACTTCTAACTTCTCGCTCTATGCATCCATTCTTCTCCCGAGTCCTTGATCATCTTTATAATCAGTACTTTGAACTCTTTCTCAGGTAAATTGCCTAACTCCCCTTCACTTAATTCTTCTTCTGGGGTTTTATCTTGTTCCTTCATTTGGAACATGTTCCTCTCTCACCTCATTTTCCCCAACTTGCTGTTTTTATTTCTGTGTATCTGGTAGTTTGGTTACCTTTTCCCAACCTTGGAGAAGTGGCCTTTTGTAGATGTCCTTTGTGTCCCAGCAGTGCACTCCCATCTTATCACCAGAGCTGTATGCTCTAGGGTGCCCCCTATTGGGTTGCATGGGTCCGTCTGTCATGACAGGTTGACTACTGTGGGCGGTCTTGTAGGCTTGGTTGGCCTCCGGTTTGGTTGGTTGCTAGGCTTTGCCTTGTGCAGAGACTGCTGGCCGCTGGTTGGTTGGGCAGGTCTTAAGGCAGCTGGCTGGGAAACACCAGGCGACCCCAGGGCTAGTGCTAGCTCACTGGTCGGCAGAATCCAGGAGACCCTGGGGCTGGTGTCCACTATTGGTGGGTGAAGCCAGGTCCTGGGGTCTGGCAGCCAAGCCCAGGGGTCCCAGAACTGGTGTCTGACCACTGGTGAGAGGGGCCATTTTTTGACATTGCAGCATGAGGCATGTTCCAAAGTTTGTGTTGGCCTGCTAATGGGTGGGGTCAGAGCCCAGCCAGTCCCAGGGTAGGTGCTGGCCTGCTGGTGGATGGGCTGAGTCTACAGGCTACAGGGCTGTGGTTGTCCGACTGGTGTCCACCTGCTGGTGGTTGAGACTGGTCCCAACTCTAGAGCAGGCTCGCTGGTGTGTGGGACCATGGATTCTGGGGCTGGTTCCTGCCCACTGGTGAGTGGAGCAGGGTCTGGTTGCAGGGCCCTGGGGGCCCTGGTTCTAGTGCCTACACACTGGTGTGTGGGGCCAGGTCCTGGGACCTCTGGTGGGCAGGACCATGTCCAGGGTTGGCTGTGGGGTTAGGAGGTCTTGAGGCAGCCTGTCTGCTAGTGGGTGGGGCTTTGTCCCTTCCAAGTTAGTTGCTTGTCTTGAGGCGTCTATGTACTAGGACCTTTGGGCTGTTGGGTGGAGGATGGGTCCTGAGGCTGATAAGCTAGAGGGAGGAATCCAAAATGGAGGTTGCTAGCACAGTGTCTACATTGTAGAACAAGCTCCCCAAGATGGCTGTCGCCAGTGTCTTGTCCCTAGAGTGAGCTGTAATTGCCTCTGGCCTTTTTGGGAGACTCTCCAAGATGAGCAGACAGGTCTGACCCAGGCTCCTTTCAAATTACCACTTCTGCACTGGTTCCTGGAGCATGTGAGATTTTTGTCTGCGCCTTTAAGAGTGGAGTCTCTATTTCCCCTAGCCCTCTGGTTCTCCTGAAAGTAAGCACCACTTGCCTTCAAACCCAAATGTTCTAGGAGCTTGTCTTCCTGGCACAAGACCACTAGGGTGGGGGAGTCTGATAATGGGGCTCAGATCCCTCACTCCTTGGGGAGAGCTTCTGCAATTATAATTAGTCTCCCTTTCAGGGGTTGCCTACCTGGGGGGCTGGAACTTGACTACATCACAACCTCACTCCTACACATCTTGTCATACCTTCTTTATCTGTAGATCTTTTCTTGTAGGTGCCAGTGATTTTCACTGATCATTGTTCTGTAAATAGTTGTAATTTTGGTGTGCTTGTGAGAGGAGGTGAGCTCAATCAGGGTCTTTCTATTCTGCCATATTGGCTGATCTCTTTCAATTAGTATTTACATAGTATACCTGTTCTCCATTCTTTATACTTTAACCTACCTATGTTTTAATATTTATAATGAGTCTGTTACAGAGAGTATATATTTTGGTATTACTTTTGTCTCCAGTCTGATATTCTCCCTTTTCTGGGGGGGTGGGGGGGGTGGGGGGGGCAGGGCTATGCCGCATGGCTTGTGGGATCTCAGTTCCCCGACCAGGGATTGAACTCAGGCCATGGCAGTGAAAGCCCAGGATCCTAACCAGGTAACTCCTGATACTGTACCTTTTAATTAGAGTTTTTAGTCCATTTTCATTTAATGAGTTATCAATAAGTTGCGTTTAAATATACCATCTTGCTATTTTTTTGTTTTCCCATTTGTTTTTTGATTGTTGTCCCTGTTTTTCTTTTGTTTGTTTGTTTTTTGACTGCATTGGGTCTTAGTTGTGGCATGCGGGATCTTTGAGGCATGCGGGATCTTTTCTTGTTGTTGTTGTGGCATGTGGGCTCTTTGTTGTGGCACATGGGCTCCAGGGTGTGTGGGCTCTCTAGTTGTGGTGCACAGGCTCCAGAGTATGTAGGCTCTGTAGTTTGCGGCACGCAGGCTCTCTCATTGAGGTGCGCAAGCTCAATAGTTGTGGCACACACAGGCTTCGTTGCCCCGCAGCGTGTGGGATCTTAATTCCCCAATCAAGGATCAAACTCATGCCCCCTGCATTGGAAGTGGACTTCACTGGACCACCAGGGAAGTCCCTCAGTATCTTTAATAGTTAAGGGTTTTCAGATTTTTTTTCTTTGGTAACATGTTTTTTAAGTTAAAATATTTGTCCATTTCATCTACATTGTCTAATTTATTGCCTTTAATTTGTTTATAATTCTCTTATCTATTTAATATCTGTAGGATCTGATAATGGCCATGTGTAACATCCCTCTTTATTTCTTAATCCATCTAACTAGAGGTTTTATAGTTTATTGATATTTTCAAGGATTTGGCTTTAGGTTTCATTGATTTTCCCCTATTGCTTATTTATTTTCTATTTTATTGATTTTTCCTTTTTTCCTAACTATTTCCTTTACTTGCTTTGGGGTTAGTTTAACTTATTCTTTTTTAAAGCTTCTTAAGATAAAAGTTTAAATTATTGATATTAAATCTTTCTTGTTTTCTAATATAAGCATTTAAACTTATAACTTTCTCTTTTAGCCTATTCTAATTGCATCTTCAAATTTTGATCTATTTGTATTTAGTTTAATATATTTTATGAAAAACAATTTTTTAATTTTCTTTGACCCTAAATTGGTTACTTGGAAGTGTATTGTTTAATTTCCAAACATTTGGGGCTTTTCTAGATATGCCATTTTTATTGATATCTAATTTAGTTCATGTGTGGTCAGAAACCACACTTTGTATGATTTGTCTTAAATCTGTTGAGACTTGTTTGTGTTCTATCTTGGTGCATAGTCCATTTACTCTTGAATAAAATGTGTTGTGAAATTATTGAAAGTGGTGGTTTATAAATATCAAATGCGTTAGGTGTCAGTATTCTTTAGAGTTTCTAAATCTCTACAGGTTTTCCCCCTTTTGTCTAGTTCTCTCAGTTACTGACAAATATTAACACCAACCATGCTTAGACTTTTTAAAATCTCATTTTACTTTTGTCAATTTTTGCCTCGTGTTTTGAAACTGTTACTTAAGTACATATACATTTGTAGTTGCTATATTTTCCTCATGTATTTACTCTTTTATTATCAGGAAATGTTCTTTTTTGTCTGTAGTGGTAATACTCCTCAGCTTCTTTTACTATAGCCCCATCAGCTTTCCCATGTTTAATGTTTTTATGTTTCTTTCCCATCCTTTTATTTTAAACCTATTTGTGTCTATGTTATTTAAAGTATGTCTCTTGAAGACAGAATATATTTCGAGTCTTGGTTTTTTTACACATTTTAATAATCTTTTTGTTGGAGTGTTCAGTTCTGTTGTAGTTAGGGCTGCCATTTCACTCTTTGTTTTCTGATTACCTAACCTGTTTTATTTTAATCTTTTAACCATACTTTATATTTTAGTGGTTTTAGGTTCAGACAAAATTAAGCAGAAAGTACAGAGAGTTTCCATTTATGCCCTTACCCCTGGACACATGCATAGCTTTCCCTACTATCAATATCTTACATCAGAGTGGTATGTTGTTAAAATCAATGAACCTACAATGATATATCATTATCATCCAAAGTCCATAGTTTACATTAGGGTTCATTCTTGGTGTTCTATATTCTATGGATTTTGACAAATATATAGTGACATGTATCTACCATTATAGTATTATACAGACTAATTTCACTGCTCTAAAAATCCTCTGTGCTCTGCCTATTCATCTCTCCCTCTCCTCTAATATGTGGCAGTGGCAACCACTGATTTTTTAAAATTATTTTTTGTATTTAATTTTTGGCTGCATTGGGTCTTCGTTACTGAGCTCAGGCTTTCTAGTTGCAGCAAGCAGGGGCAACTCTTTGTTGCGGTGCGTGGGCTTCTCATTGCGGTGGCTTCTCTTGTTGCAGAGCACAGGCTCTAGGTGCGTGGGCTTCAGTAGTTGTGGTGCACGGGCTCAGTAGTTGTGGTGTGCAGGCTCAGTAGTTGTGGTGCACGGGCTTAGTTGCTGCACGGCATGTGCGATCTTCCCCAGACCAGGGCTCGAACCCACGTCCCCTGCATTGGCAGGTGGATTCTTAACCACTGCACCACCAGGGAAGTCCCACCACTGATCTATCATCTCCATAGCTTTGCCTTTTCCAGAATGTTATATAGTTAAAATCATATATTATGTAGCCTTTTCAAATTGGGCTTCTTACATTTAATAATATGCATTTAAAATTACTCCTGGGCTACCCTGGTAGCGCAGTGGTTGAGAGTCCGCCTGCCGATGCAGGGGACATGGGTTCGTGTCCCGGTCCGGGAAGATCCCACATGCCACGGAGCAGCTGGGCCCATGAGCCATGGCCGCTGAGCCTGTGCTCCGCAATGGGAGTGGCCACAACAGTGAGAGACCCGCGTACCAAAAAAAAAAAAAAAAGAAAAGATTACTCCTAACCTGTTTTTGTGCATCTGTTCCTATATCCTGTTTTATTTTGTGTCAAGCCGTACATTTTCATAATTTTTATTTCTCTTTTGAGTTTGTAGTTATATCAGTTTGCATTATTTTTTTTTTTGGTTGCTTTAGGGATTACAGTGTGCATCTTTAACTTAATCATGTTTTACTTAGAGATAGTACTGAATTACTTAAGGTAAAATATGTCAACTTGCAACATTGTATTTTCATTTATTGACTTCCCCATGGTTTGTTTTTTTTGTTCACCACGTGTGTGATATTTATATTTGTAATAAATGGTGTTAGAATGCCTACTTTAAACCAAGGGTCTACAGCCCAGAGGCTAAAAACAGTCTACTATGTGTTTTTGTACAGATTGTGAGTTTAAAATAGTTATACTTTAAATGTTTGAAAAAGTGCAAAATCAGAATATTTCTGACCTACGTAATCAAAATATTTCTCACTTACATAACTTTTATGAAATTTAAATCTCAGTGTCCATACATGAAGTTTTATTGAAACACAACTTTGCTCATTCATTTTATATACTGTCCATGGTTGCGTTCATACTAAAACAGCAGAAAGTGTTCACCAACCCCTGCTTGAAACACTCATGTTTTTTAAATAAGGAAGGAAATGAATATTTATAGTCTTTTATATACAATTTTTCTCAACCTCTTCATTCTTTCCTAAAGACCTTGTTTACCATCTGATGTCATTTTTACCTTCAGCCTGAAAACCTTTCTTTACCATTTTTGATAGTACAGTTTTGCTAGTGATGAATTCTCTCAGATTTCTTCTGAAAGTAGCTTTATGTCGACTTTATTTTCAATAGGATATTTTGCTCAGTACAGAATTCTTGGTTGATGTTCTCTTTGGCTTTTAGCAGTTTGATTAGGATTTGCTGAGTGTGGTTTTCTTTTGTTTTTATCCTTTTGGGGTTCATTAAGCTTTTTCAATATGTAAGTTAAGTTTTGCTTACTTTGATTGTGTTAGGCCATTATTTCCTTAAAAATTCAGACCCTTTTTTTCCCCCTATTTTTCTGGGACTCCAATTACACCTCTGTTGGATTACTTTGAAATTGACCCACTGCTCTCTGTGGGTCTATTCATTTTTTCTTTTTCTTTCCTTTTCTATTCAGATTGATTAATTTCTGTTGATCTAGTTATATATAGGCATACCTAATTTTATTATGCTTTTATTTCACTTTGCAGATATTTCATCTTTTACAAATTGAAGTTTGTAGCAATGCTGAGTTTAACACAAGTCTATTGGTGCCATTTTTCCAACAGCATTTGCTCACTTCATTTCTGTCACATTGGCTATTCTTCAGTATTTCAAACTTTTTCGTTATATTTGTTATCATCTGTGATCAGTGATCTTTGATGTTAGTATTGCAAAAAGATTACAACTCACTAAAAGCTCTGGTGATGATTAGCACATTTTAGCCATAAAGTATTTTTTAATTAAGGCATGTTCATTGTTTTTTAGACATAATGTCATTGCATTTAATAGACTACAGTAGAATGTAAATGTAACTTTTATATGCACTGGGTAACCAAAAAATTCATGCGACTCACTTTATT
This sequence comes from Phocoena sinus, assembly GCF_008692025.1. Taxonomy (NCBI): domain Eukaryota; kingdom Metazoa; phylum Chordata; class Mammalia; order Artiodactyla; family Phocoenidae; genus Phocoena; species Phocoena sinus. The sequence continues at coordinate 15,066,779 of NC_045781.1, forward strand.
GCAATAATCGTTTTATTACAGTGGTCTAAAACTGAATCTGCAATATCTCTGAGGTATGCCTGCATTTACAAGGTTACTGATTGCTCCTTTTTCTATTTCTAGTCTGCTACCTACATAGTGAAATTTTCATTTCAGTTACTGTACTCTAGAATTTTCACTTCGTGCTTTTTTAGCAGTTTATGTTTTAAGATTCCATGCCAGATTTTTCATTACTTCTTTAGATACATTTAGAACAGCTGTTTTGAAGCCTTTGTGGCAAAATCCAATACCTGGGTCCACTAGGAATTAGTTTCCATGAACTTTTTCTGAATATGGGTCATATTCCCTCTCTTCTTTTTCTGTTTTGTTTTGTTTACATGTCTAATTTTTGCTAGAAACAAGAACATCATGAGTAAATATTATAGTAATCTGAATTCTGTATGTCTGTTTTTCTGAGGATTATTGTTTTTTGTTGTTGTTCTAGCAGACGATTAACTTGCTTGGAATCAAACTTCAAACTCTGCCCTCCCTGCCCCTCCACCTCCACCCCAAGTGTGAAGCAGCTGATAGCTAGGTCCCTTAAGCTCCCACCTGCTGCTTTTTACCCTGGTCCTATGATGGGAGGTAGATTCCCACTGTGTTCATGTACGTTAGCTCTCAAAGAATTTGGTATATACTTATACTTAGATTTGGGGCCTGACTTTCTACATTCTCTTTCTTTCAGTGTTTCACCCCTTATACTTCCTGCTGCTTTTTGTTAACTCCAGCTTCTGACACCTCAGTCCATTAAGGCTTCAGTTTTCTTCTGCTTAAGCTATGAGCAGGTTGTGGAATGCTGTTAATCAAAAATGCAGAAATCTCCAAATCTCACTAGGTACACTTCTGTTTTTCAAAACTCTTTGCTGGTGTCTTTCTGTTTGCTCTTTGCTAAGCCTCCTGTTATCTCTCTAACAATTGTTTAGTTTAACTATCAACCTGGAGTTATGGCAGAGTTTATACTCAGATTTGGGGTCTCATTTTTCCTGTAGTTCTCTCACTTCCAGAATTTATCGCTAAATCTCCAGCTCATCTGCCAGCCCTCAATTCTGTCCCCTGTCACCTTTGAGGAAGCTCTTCACCTGAAGAGCTATGGGCTTTGGGGTACCTTCATGCAAAAAAGCCACAAACCGGGCTTCCCTGGTGGCGCAGTGGTTGAGAGTCCACCTGCCGATGCAGGGGACACGGGTTCGTGCCCCGATTCGGGAAGATCCCACATGCCGCGGAGTGGCTGGGCCCGTGAGCCATGGCCGCTGAGCCTGCGCGTCCGGAGCCTGTGCTCTGCAACAGGAGAGGCCACAATAGTGAGAGGCCCACGTAACGCAGAAAGAAAAAAAAAAAAGCCACAAACCTAACAATTCTTACTCATTGCTGCCTTTTAAGGATAAACTCTCCTCTAATTTTTGCTTGACCAATTCACTGTATTATTATTGGATGCCCAAAGTCACTCCCATGCATTTTAAAACTATATTCTTCCTGCATAACACATTAATCTTGAAGAGGAAAAAATTTACCTCCTCAGTGAAGTCTGAAAAATTGTTCTGCCCTTGTAATACATTGTTATCTTGTACATACTTCTGTTACAGTACCCATAACACCTTCTTGTAGATTTGTGTTGACACATACTTTCTTGAAGGTATGTGTTACATGCTTTGAGGTTGTAACTTCTTGTGAACAGGGACAGCATTTTGTATATCTTGGCACCCTAGTAAACGAGTCCAATTTGGGGTTACAAAGTGACTTCACAATAAACATTTTTAGAATGAGTTATTAAATAAATTTGGTGGCAAGTACTTCTACCTTGATTTTTGTTTCCCTTACTATTTAAATCACAAAACAAGAAAAATGGTAGGCATTCTTTACAAGTTTTCATAAGAATGCCACAAAGGAACAGGATCAAAACTAGTCTCCAATTTCTCGTCAATTTGTTCTGATCACAGTCCCAAACCATTACAGGGATCAGTGTCATTCAAAGATGTGACTGTGGACTTTAGTCAGGAAGAGTGGCAGCACCTGGATCCTGCTCAGAAGATGCTATACATGGATGTGATGTTGGAAAACTATTGCCACCTCGTTTCTGTGGGTAAGAAAAACTCTCTTTGAAACTTTCAGTAGCATGCATTTCCTTTCAAGATGCCTAAAATATGTGTGATCTTGATTTCAGGGATAAGAGGTAATGCATTCTTTTTGGTTGACAGAAAGGATTATTGTGTCTTCACTTGCATAGTGCAAGGTGTTAAATTTACTGTTACACAAAGGAGTATCTTAATTTCCAGTACTGAAAATTCACCTTATTGATTTTTCAAAGGTATTGACGCCTAAGCAACTTAATCCAAATCTTCCCTTAATCAGGGTGTCACATGACCAAGCCTGACGTGATCCTCAAGTTGGAACGAGGAGAAGAGCCATGGACATCATTTACAGGTCATACCTGTTTAGGTGAGTTTCTGACTTGCAGGCAGATGAAATCTGTGGAAAATAAATTTAAAGTGGTCATGTGTTGGGTGACACCTTTGAAATATTTTGGTAGTGTCTTTTTAAAGGTTCCTGACCGTTGAAATGACTATTGTGCCTGCAAAAAAATTAAATCACTTTCAAATGTCACTCTCCCTATATAATAGACTTCCTTAGTTTGCTTGGTGTTATCAAAGATAGTTGCCACTCTTAATCAAAATTAAGCCTTCCTTCTTTTAGATCTCTTTCCTTCCTTCTTATAGATCTTTTTTCTTGATTTGTATCCTTTTTTAGCTTTCTCGGTCCCTTATCTTTTAGCCATTGAATAGATTTCTTTTAGGCATTTTAAAATCTATCTTTAAGAAAGAAAAAATTCTTGGCTAATATTTCTCTTCTTAGTTGCTTTTTCTTTCCCTTTCTTTTATAGTATTTCAGATTTGTTTGCTATGCTAACTCTAAGTTCCCATTCTCACCATGAGTCTAGCTATTAATTTTAAAGCTCACTCACCTTGGCCCAGACTGATAATTCCATAGTTACCATTTTCTTCCATTAAACTTTCATGGTTCATTGTTATATGGCTGATCATCTTTCCTGAAATCATCCCTTGGTTTGGGTAAAACACTGAATCATTCTTATCCTGATTATCTAAGTGATTATTTATTTCCAACTTACTTTGTTTTTTTTTTTACCACTCTGGCCATATTGACTGGAACAGTGCCTCATACATAATAGTCACAGAACTTTTTTTTTTTTTAAGGTATATTGTTTCATTGGACTCTCAGTCTTATTTCTCTAATTTGTCCTCAAGAGATCTACCTTTCAATTATATTAGTCTCTTCCACTCTCAGAACTTAAGCTCCTTGTTTTATGTAGAGGACCTCTAATACCAACATACTCGGCACAGTCCTCCCACCTTCACTCCCGTCCTTCACAAGTTCTGCACTATGATGCCTCACCTCTTTTGTGACAATAAGTTGAAAATGAAAATCACCAACTTTCCTAGCTCTTAAATTCGTTCCCATTTAACTATTTCCAAATTATTTTATTACTGCCATGATACCAGCTTGATTGTCTCTTTTATAATCTCTTGTGGATCTTTTCACAATTTGTGTTTATCAGGCCGTGAAATATATTTACATCCTCCCATATTTTCATTTTTTACTCATATCATACAAAATGACGACTACCTTATTTAATATCTTGCATACGGTAATTACAATTTGTTTTTGCCATAATTTTTGTCCTAATTTTTTCAATTTATATTGTTAACTTTCCTGACAAGCTATATCATGACTTGTTCCCCACTACTTATTATTATAGGAAATTGAAATTCTCCTTCATACAAGGACTACTATAATCCCTCATCTGGTCTTTTCAACTTTATTTCTCTCTTTTGTGGAAAATGCTTGCTAATTTCCACTTCATCCAGTCTCCTAAATGTTCTCTATACATGTAGGGTCTGTCATGATGTCTGTACTTTTCATTTTGTTCACCCTTCTGTATAGTGTATATCTTTGAAGTCTTGAGATTTCTTCTTCTTTCTATTCCTTGACTACTCCCCAACATATCCACCTTTCCTTTTCCTGAATTTCCATGCTGCTTACTAACTGTAACACACACAGCTCTTGGATGTTATATAATTTGATACTTGATTGTACATTGTTTATGCTTAAGGATTCTTTCTTTCAAAGATAAGATCCTCTGTATCTTCTTTGCCATAGTATACAACATTTTAAGTAGTCAGTAGTTGTTTCATTTTCTGTTTATGGAGCTGTACAGGGGAGATCTCTTTTTCCTCCATTCATAAAGTATGTACTGATAAGTCCTTTCAGAAGTACTTGCTCAGGCCATGGTTCTGTACATTCTGATTCAAATGGTTGGATTCTAACAAACACTACCTATCTATGATATGCAGTGTTAATGTGAACTCAGAAGAGTACAAAGGCGATAACCAACAAAATATTCCTTTATGAGAAAGGATTACTGTTAAAGTCTGCATTTTTCATGAAATATTTATGACACAGTGTAAGCTTGTAAAAAGATTTGTTAAAATTCTTTTTCTAGACCATAATTATTTTCAAGTTATAAAGAAGTAATAAATAAAGTGGTGGTGGGATATATGTGAAGGGTTTTGATATCATGGAGTAGTAACATTTTCTTGAAGATTATCTAAATATGATTAGAAATAAGACTGGAAGGCAAGTCAACTGATTAAAAGAACATGAGCAAAAGCATGTGATTAGGGATAAGGGAGGTATTTATAGGGCAGTAAATATTAGGCTTTGATTGTTATGGGTGAAAATTTTCAGATATGTGGACAACCCTGAAAACTTGTTTGAATATAAAAAGTAAGTCTAGGTAATGTAAAGTTTTGTTTACAGGAGAAATTCCTTGTATGTTAGTATTGTGGGTAATGGACTCAAGGAAGAAATAGATTTTTGAACCTAGATTTAACATTGTTTCACTAGATGTGGATGATTGCAAAGCAAAAGAGTCAAATATAGTTCTAAATTTATAAGAGAAATAAAGGTTAAGATTAATGAGTGATTTAGAGCCAGAGTGAACAATCTTTCTGGTCCCCCATATGGAAAACTGGAGTTAAGAATGTTACTGTATTGGGGAAAGACTTGAATCTTTCTTTAAACCTCTAAGCACTTAAAAAGAAGAATAGTTATAATTAATGATCATGAGAGTTTTGCTATTGAACAATTCTGAAAGAAAATAATAACAACAGCAACCTGAATACACTGGTGAACATACCCTTAGTCTGTTTTAAAGTTCCTGTTGGAAGTGTTTTCCTAGTATTTCCCTCACAAGAAAAAATTATCCCCAGCTATAGAGAGGATTATAAACACTAGGAAAATAGTTGATGCTTAGAAAGATTTATTGGTGGGTGTGTGGAAAGAGGGTGGTGGAACAACTGGAAGTATTTTACCTTACAGTCTAGGGATGAATATTTAAAAGTATAGGCTCAGGGGGATTCCCTGGTTATCCAGTGGTTAGGAATCCACACTTGCGCTGCAGGGGGTACGGGTTCAGTCCCTGGTCAGGGAACTAAGATCGCACATGCCACGTCGTGGGGCATAAAGAAATAAAGAAATAAAAGTATAGGCTCTGATCTGTGTCCTCCAAATGCCTTCCTCTAAAATTTTCCCTGAACAAACTTTTCTGCTAATTTTTCTGTCCATCCTACTTAAATCTTAATGCTCTTGAAAGGTTCACTTCATTGCCTCTGAATCCACCTATCCAAGCATGAATTCCTCTTCCACTATTCTTTTGTTTCTTCTCCTTACTGCTTCGTGTGTTTGTTTCACTTTCTGTATGAAGTTCTGGTGCAAAATGCAAATGTTACTAGTGTTCATTACTTATTTTTCATCTTTTTCCACAATGAGGCAGAGTTTTTAATTTAGGTTCCATGTCTTTTCCCAGGCAAGGAATAATTTGTCCGTGGTCTTTTTTGGCCTCATGTACTAGACCCTATTACAATTCCTTTCGATAGCAAATATGTGAAGATTCACAAATTGTTATTAATTATATTCTTTCCTAGAAGAAAAGTGGAAAGCTGAAGACTTTTTAGTGAAATTCAAGGAAGAACAAGATAAATTTTCTAGATCAGTTGTATTAATCAACCACAAAAAACTGATTAAGGAGAACAGTAGTGCATATGAAAAGACATTTACTTTAAGCAAAAACCCTATTAATTCAAAAAACCTACCTCCTGAATATGACACTCATGGAAAGATTTTAAAAAATGTTTCAGAATTAATAATCAGTAATCTAAGTCCTACAAGAAAGAGACTTAGTGAGCATAATGGATATGGGAAATCACTCCTCAATACTAAGCCAGAGACAGCTCACTCTGGAGGCAAATCCCATAATCAGTGTGGTAGGACTGTCAGTCATAATGAAATGATTATGCAATATCATGAAATAGAAACTTCAGCACAGTCATTTGGATATAATGACTGTGAGAAATCCTTCCTTAAAAAAGGAGGCCTAATTACACATAATAGAGCTTACAGAAGGGAAAAACCATCTGAATATAATAAAAGGAGAAGAACAACCAATATTGAAAAAAAGCATATATGCACTGAATGTGGGAAGTCCTTCTGCAGGAAATCAGTATTGATTCTGCATCAGGGAATTCACACAGAGGAAAAACCCTACCAATGTCATCAATGTGGAAATTCATTTAGAAGGAAATCATATCTCATTGATCATCAGAGAACTCACACTGGAGAGAAACCCTTTGTTTGTAATGAATGTGGTAAGTCCTTCCGCCTAAAGACAGCCCTCACTGATCATCAGAGAACACATACAGGGGAGAAATCATATGAATGTCCACAATGTAGGAATGCCTTCAGATTGAAGTCACACCTCATTCGTCATCAAAGAACTCACACAGGAGAGAAACCATATGAGTGTAATGACTGTGGGAAGTCTTTCCGCCAGAAGACAACACTCTCCCTACATCAGAGAATTCATACAGGAGAGAAACCCTATATTTGTAAAGAATGTGGGAAGTCCTTTCACCAGAAGGCAAATCTTACTGTACATCAGAGAACTCATACAGGGGAAAAGCCCTATATTTGTAATGAATGTGGGAAATCCTTCTCTCAGAAGACAACCCTCGCTCTTCATGAGAAGACTCATAATGAAGAGAAACCTTATATTTGTAATGAGTGTGGAAAATCCTTCCGCCAGAAAACAACCCTTGTGGCACATCAGAGAACACATACAGGGGAAAAATCCTATGAATGTCCTCACTGTGGGAAGGCTTTTAGAATGAAGTCATACCTCATTGATCATCACAGAACTCACACAGGAGAGAAACCATATGAATGTAATGAATGTGGGAAATCCTTCAGTCAGAAGACAAATCTCAATCTACATCAGAGAATTCATACAGGAGAGAAACCCTATATTTGTAATGAGTGTGGGAAGTCTTTTCGCCAGAAAGCAACCCTCACTGTACATCAGAAAATACATACAGGGCAGAAATCCTATGAATGCCCTCAGTGTGGGAAAGCCTTTAGCAGGAAGTCATATCTCATTCATCATCAAAGAACTCATACAGGAGAGAAACCATACAAGTGTAATGAATGTGGGAAGTGCTTCCGCCAGAAGACAAATCTCATTGTACATCAGAGAACTCATACAGGGGAGAAGCCTTATATTTGTAATGAGTGTGGTAAGTCCTTCAGTTATAAGAGAAACCTTATTGTCCATCAAAGAACTCACAAGGGAGAAAACATGGTAATGCAGTAATAATGATGTGATTTCTTTGTGAAGCCTTTCTAAGTTACTGTAAAACTTTAGTTTTTTAAAAAAGCATGCTTAACGTGTGAATAAGGTAATTTTAATCACAAATGTAATAATAATTATTAACTTAATGTACTATACCACATAACTATTTATCTACTGTTTACTAGCATATGAAATGGATATGATCATTGATATGAACTCTTATCAGCAATGAAGCTAATTTTTTACGTTTTCAAGTTCTGCTGACTCAGTTTATTTTTTTTAATTCTTATATAATACATGCAGAAGCAAGATTCAAAGTGGTTTTAAGTATCAGTCTCCATAAGAGGAAGAAATTATGAAGTATATTTCTCATTGCACTCTGCGGAATAAAAGTTGTTACTTCCCCAAAGATTACCACTTCCCTGGCTTTTAACATGAGATAGTTTTTGCATGTCTTTAAACTTTATATTTTATTATACATTACAAATTTTTTGTCTTGTTTCACTCAACATTTTAAAGATTCATACATTATTGCATGTGGCAGTAGTGTATTCATTTTCATTCTGTATACTCTTCCATTTTAAGAATATACTGCTATTTATCTATCCTCTTGATGTATATTTGTATTTTTTATAATTTTGTGTTGTAATAAAAATACTACTATAAATATTCTTGTATATGTGTGTGTGTGTATTTCTGTTTATTTTATATGAAGACTGGGATTACTCAGTCCCAGGGTGTACGTAAAGTTTTTTCAGTTATGTTAGATACTGCCAAACATCTCTCAGACCTTTCTCAATGTGAGATGATTCAATTTGGAGAGTAACAGCTCTGTAATTCAAGTGGAGAAATGTCATTCAACTGGAGAATTCCTACTAAAAAGAAATCCTTATAATATTATAATTGTGAGAAGGCTGTTAGTCATGAATATATGAATGTAATAAATGTAGAAAGACCTTAGCTGTGGCTTAAACCTTACACAAAATCAGAGAACTCATATTGGAGGGCATCCTACAGTTGTCGTGATTATAGGGGTACTTTTAGCAATAGCTTATGTCTTATTCACCATCAAAGAATTTATACTAAAGAAAGGTTAAGAAGGAACATAGATGAATAAAATTTGGGAGTATAGGAGTCTATTCCCTTTAATAGAATTATGAAAAAAAAATATAAGTAAGCCTATGTATAATATAATAAGCCTATGTAAAGTAAGCCTTTTATACCTCGATTTATCTCACAGGAAATGTGGGTCTCGAAAATCCCAAATGAAAAATCACTGGAGATTTTGATGTGTGAGAGTCAGAAATCTAAGATAATACCATCTATAGCATTTTTCCTGTGGAAATAGTAAGCTCAACAGCAATTTGAACAGTGTTACTAAAGGCCCTTCTTGAGGGGGATTATTCATAACCAATATTCATAACCATACATGAAGTTATTGTAATAAAATTCAGTAGAAATTTAAATAAACTGTTTTTCCCCCCAATTCAGTAGAACTGTAAACTGTATCTAAGTAAGTAGGAAAATAATTGATAGTTCAAGTATCTGACATTAAAAATGTACAACAGGCCGTCTGGCCTATAGGAAGGGGCACCAACTGCCAGTGGATTGTAAATGGAAACATGCTTGTCATTCCTGGTCTTGCAGATGATTTCAGAGCAGAAAAAGAGCAGTGGGTGATGAAGCAAATCAGACATGATAAAAATTTAGACTTGAAAGGGACATACGATAAAAGATAAAATGCCATGTCTGACTGGACAGAACTTTGAGAAATATAGCCTTAACTAATAGTTATTATTTATGTTTAGAGGTTTTTTTTTCTAGTGTGTAGGCAGGATGAACATATTAGAATAAAATAGCTACGACAAGTAAGATTACAGGACCTATATTCAGAGTTATGAGAACCTAGAAATTATTTCATTTGAATAAATCTGTGTTTGTAGATGAGTAAAAATATATGCTAACGATGACGACTACCAAAAGAACTGCATTCACAACCAAGGATGCAAGCCTACCTCTTTTTCCTGAGTATGTAGCGAGTTGGAAGCAAAACCCTCCACCAGCAAAAAGATTTTTGACTCACTGAAGGCTAGGATGATGGTTAGCATTTTTTAGCAATAAAGTATTTTAAAATTAAGGTATGTACATTGCTTTTTTAGACAATGCTATTGCACACTTACTGTAGACTACAGGATAGTATAAACATAACTTTTATAGTATAAACATGACATACTGGGAAACCACAAAATGCATGTGACTCACTTTATTGTGATATTTGCTTTACTGCGGTGGTCTGGAACCAAACCCACAATATATATGTGTATTATATATGTATATTAAGGCCACGTTATGACGGACAACGTATAGTTGGGGTTTTTAAGAAATTCAAGTTGGACAATGTCTTAATACTGGTTTTAAACCATTTGTATTTAATGTATATATACTGATATTGTTGGGCTTTAGCTCTAACATTCTTTCCTATGTCTCCCCTCTATTTTTAATTCCTGTTTCCCTTTCTTGCTTTCTTTTTCATTTGAATATATTCTATTATTCCATTTTAATTTATCTATTTAGCTTTTTACTATTTCTTTGTTTATTTTCTTTAGTGGTTCCTCTGGGGATTATAATACACATAATATATATAATTCACAATATACTTTGAGTTAACATTTTAGTACTGCATGTTGAATATGGAAACCTTACCACCATATTTGTCCCTTTTAGCCTCCCCTCTTTATATTATGATTATCATATTTACTATATCTACATCCATTACAAACCTCATCAGAAAGTGTTATACTCCTTGCTTTTTATCACAGTAAATATTTAAATTATTTTTAAAAACCAATAATTTTATTATTTATTCAGCAATTTGCCATTTCTGTTGCTCTTATTTCTTCTGAAGTTTCAGGTTTTTCTTTGATATCATTTCCCTTCCATCTAAAGGGCTTCATGGTAGCATTTCTTTTACAGCAAGGCTGCAAGTAACAAATCCTCTTTGTTTCCCTTTACCTAAGAATATCTTTTATTTACCCTTCATTCCTGATAATTTTCACTGGATAAAGTTTGGGGTTGACATGTCTTTCCTTAAAGCACTTAAAAAATGTTGTTCCACTATCCTTTGGCCTTCATACTTTCTCATGGGAATTAAGGGATTGTTCTCCTATATGTAATGCATCAATGTTCTCTGGAAGCTTTTGAGATTTTTTTTCTTTGATTTTCAGCAGTTTGGTTATGATGTGTCTCAGCAAAAGTTTCTTTTAGTTATCCTTTTTGTGGTATGCTATATTTCTTGAATCTGTAATTTTAAGGTATTTTACCAAACTCGGTAGGTTTTCAACCATTGATTCTTTAAATATTTTTTTCTTCATGGCACTCCATTTTGTTGCTGAGCCCATCAAGTAAGTTCTAATTTTCACTTTTTCAGTTCTAAAATTTCCTTTTATACATCTGAAAATTTTATAATAAAAATTTTAAATGTTTAATTTCCTTTTGGTTCTTTTTTTATAGCTTCTGTTTCTCTGCTTTGGTATTCACTCAAGAGTTCACCTTTACTTCTTGGAACATGGTTCTAATTCTAATGTGGATCCTGTCAGTATTGGTGTCTTTTTCTTTTCCATTGTGAGTTTTTAAATTGTCCTGTTTGGTTTTATGTGGAGTACATTTTTATTGTTTCCTAGACATTTTGAATAATTTGATTCTCTGAGTCTAGTTTAAATCCTATGAGAAACATAATTTAGGTTTGTTTGTCTTAGCAGGCAGTTTATTTAGATTCAATATGCAAGTTCCAAACTACTTTCTGTCCCCTGGGGTTCCAATGTCAATTCAGTTTTCAAAGCATTTGAAAATCGGCATTCAGTGTGCTTTATCTTTTATGTGCTTTACCCAGTACCCACTCTGAGACCTGGTTGATGGTCCACCTGGTTCAGTTCTCAAGGCCTTTGGTATGCTGCCTAGTGTCAGATCCACACATGTGCACCCTCGAGTTCATATAATACTTTAAGGGATCCCTAACTTGAGTTGCTCCTCTCCCCTATCTCACTAGAACTCTTTAGTTCCCAGAGGCCCCCTTCCTGGATCTAGTTAGAGCAACAGGGCTTTATTTAGCCTTCCCATTCTGCTGTGGCCTTCCCACAGCTAGGTCTTCTTCCAGTGCCAATGAGTGAGAGAATAAAGAGGAAAAAAGCAATGGGATTTCCTCCACCTTCTTCAGAACAGACTTCCACTAGTAAGATAGGATTCCCTTTCCTCAGGGTTTAAGTATTTGCTGGCAGCTACTGCTACCACCACCTACCCAATCCAGGACTGCAGCTTTCAGGACTAGTGTTTGCCTGCAGTGAGACCAGAAAGAAAAGAAAAACAACATGGATTTCTTCCACCTTCTCTGCTCCACAAAAACCCCGTCTCCCACTCTTCCAACTATAGAGAGTTTCTTATGAAGCTCTTTCCATCCAAGTTTGGCTCACAGTTTTGGGATTCAGGTTGTTTCAGTCCAGACCAGCACATCACCAGATCAAACTTCCAACTTCTGGTTTCCTTCTCAGTCTGTCTGCTAACATTTACTTTTCAGTTTTCTCAGCTGCCTCATCCATTCTGTCTATGATTTTAGTTGCGTTCAGTGGGAGAGGCAGGGTGGAACATGCTAACTATCTTAACTGGTACTGCTTCTTTTTTTTTTTCTTTCCTTTTAAATTCTTGAGTTTGGATGCATCTTGCTTAAAGATCTGGAAATAGAGTGCAATCATGTGGTACGATTATGTCAATTTCTGAATGGTGACTGATAGGCAAAACAAAAGTTCTGCCTCTCAAGTCATGATTTCCTCCATGTTTGGTTTCATTTTGTTAATATTTTCCTTAAAATATTTGCATTAATATTCATAAGCTCATCTAGATCTTTTAGAAACTATCTTGATCAGTGTTTAGACTTCTAGTATGAGATTGTAAAATTCTTTTAGAGGGCTTCCCTGGTGGCGCAGTGGTTGAGAGCCCGCCTGCCGATGCAGGGGACACGGGTTTGTGCCCTGGTCCAGGAGGGTCCCACATGCCGCGGAGCGGCTGGGCCCGTGAGCCATGGCCGCTGGGCCTGCACGTCTGGAGCCTGTGCTCCGTAACGGGAGAGGCCACAATAGTGAGAGGCCCGCGTACAACAAAAAAAAAAAAAAAAAAAAAATTCTTTTAGAGATTATCCTTAGTTTTTACCTGATATTTAAGTATTGTTTTGTGTGTGTGTGTGGGGGGGGGGTACGTGGGCCTCTCACTGTTGTGGCCTCTCCCGTTACGGAGCACAGGCTCCAGACGTGCAGGCTTAACAGCCATGGCTCACGGGCCCAGCTGCTCCGCGGCATATGGGATCTTCCCGGACCGGGGCACAAACCCATGTCTCCTGCATTGGCAGGCAGACTGTCAACCACTGCGCCACCAGGGAAGCCCTAAGTATTGTTTTAAAGAGAGGTTTTGGACCAGATTTTCATTTTCCTGCTATGTGTATTGGACTATGCAGATTTCTACCTCATCTTGAGTCAATTTTAAAGAAAATACTTTCTGTATATAATATTACTGATATTTTTAAACTCTCCATAAATATATCTGTGCTACCTTATTAGTGCTGTCATATTTCTCACCTTTACATTGATCAAATTTATAAGTCTAGTTTAGATCAGTGTTTTTTCCACAAAAATAAATTAAGGAGGTTTTATTGCTTCTTCCATTGATTTCCAATTTTAACTGTACGAACTGTTTTCTTCTTCTGTAGTTAGGTTAATTTGTTCTTCTTCTGGTTTCTTAGGTTTGATTACATCATCAGTTTTATCAAGTGTCCACTATGTGACAGACACTGTTTCAGAACTAGGATTATAATAGTGTAGTCACGTGGGGCAATGATATTAATCGTTGAATGATGATGCAAAAAAAGTTCTGGCCCTATGTCTTGATTTTCCACATTTGTTAAAGGGTATTAGTGTTCTTCTAAGATGACTTTGGTCACCTCGTACAGGTTTTGTTATGTAGCAACTCATTATCACTCATATCTGAGTGGTATCCTGTTTTAATACTGGTTTTCTCTTTGAATCAAATAAAATATAAATTTCCAAGAGGAGGTTAGAATCACTCCACAGATACTTTCTAATTGTAAGAATAAAAAAGAACCTTTAAAATGGAGAGAGTTGACAGTCGCCACCTTAACCATATGATCAAATTTAGCCTCATGTTATCAATATGTACCTTGATATACAATACAAAATACTTTGCATCATTTATGAAATATTCTTGCAAAATTGTTTGATCCAAACTTAATCTTCTCTCTATACTTAGTTTCCAATGTAAATGGCAGAATTAATTAAATGACAACATTAGGAAACAAGAACAACAATCGAAAATATGGAACATCCTACAGGACAACTGCATGGACTCTAAGAAGAAAAAGTCATGGAAAAAAAAATAGTGAAGAACTAAACTAGCCTAAAAGAGACATCAACTAAATGCAATTTCTGAACCTAGAGTTGACTCTAGATAAAAAACGAAAGCAAACAACTGTAAAGTCAATCTTGGGACAGCTGGGAAAACCTGAATGTGTGTCACGTGATATATTTTAGAAGATGTGGTTATAGTATGGTTATGTTGAAAATTATAGGAAGATAAACCAAATATGACAAACTTTTAGCTATTAAACTAGGTGGTGGGTGGCAGGGTGGTAAATACATGTCCATTGTACTTTTCTAACTTTCCTGTTTGTTTGAAAGTTTTCATAATGGCGACTTGGAAGGTTTACTAATGGACGGTTTTCTCTTTGTTATCCTTTTGATAATTTCTAATAAACTGAATTGTGAGAGGAGAGTGTAGATTATGGGGTATCTGTTATTAGGAATTTATTAACAGAAAACTGCTTCATACCCTTTTCTACTTAAGCAACTAGCTATATTCCCAATATATATTTACAGCCACTAGTTCCAGAGTATTTATTCCAGCATTAGTTTCCTGATGCAGCTCAGCAGGAATGAAATTGTCTCACATGTTCTCTGTATTTTACTGGACTTTATTCAAAATCAGTCATCTGAGGTTGAATAGGAGAATGGGGGTGATTGGAGGCTCTTCTAAGTTCATTACCAACATAGTGTCTTTCTCTAAGAATTTGCTAATGATAATGCTATTAATTATCATCAGAACAACAGTAGTTAATATATTTGTCAAATAGTCTTATAAGGGTTTACACGTATTAATCCTCCCAAAAACACAGGTATTGTCTTCACCATTTTACAAATGAGGCACAGAAGTAATATATTGGTATATTGCTGAATATCTTGAAGATGATGATAGGTATGTGATGTGACCAAAGGCTTTCTTTCAGTTCCACAACTGATAGATTAAGAGATTCTCCTCTAGTATAAGTTTGCTGGTATCCAACAGGAATTGAGTGGTTTTGATCTCAGGTGGCCTCAGCCTGCAGCAGCTTGAAGCAGGATCTCAGTTCCCCAGCCAGAGATTGAAGTCAGGCCGTGGCAGTGAGAGCACTGAATCCTAGCCACTAGACCATGAGGACCAGTGGCCAGTGACAAGGCCCTGGCTTGTCTGCTTTGTAGAAATGAATTTCAACAAAGAGACAGAAAGTAGTGAAACAAGTAAAGTATTTATTCGGGGGGGAAAAAAAAGTACATGTGAATAGACACACAGGAGGCCTCAGAAAGGGAGCTGCGCCTTCATGGTAGTTTAAATCACTTAGGTGGGGCATCTCTTTCGGGTTTCCTCTGGCCAATCATCTTACTTTGCCAGGTTCTGAGTCCATATTTGGTATAATTCAGGGTCCTCCCCTGAGATGCACATGCAACTCTTAGCCAAGATGGATTACAGCCCAGAGGTCTATGGATAGGTTGACATCACTTACTATGGGGTGGCGCCCCCCCCCCCCTTTTTGGCCTCCACAGAGGCCAAATGTGCACATGTAGTCAGGAAGGTCTTCTTGACCTCAGAATGGAAATATGTGGTCTCTTTATCTTTTATTTGGACAGGACTCAGCTCCTCTTCACTTCTGCCATTATCTCTATCTTGGAGTATCTACTCCACAGGGGACAGACTCCAGCTGCTCAGCCTGGGGCCCGTCTATCTCCTGCCTCAGGTTTGGAAGTATTTTATATATTCATTAGATTAAGATACCTGGCAAGAAATCTTTTACGCTAAATAAGTTGTAAGAATGACCAAAAAAAAGGTTTCCTAAACATTTCCCCTAGTGTTAATATTCTATAAAGAGTTGAGTCAAAGAAAAAGTACGTTTAAATTAACACTATAAGGTTATGAATTCTCAGGTGTTCATAGAGACATGAATATTGGGCCTTCATACGTTTCTTACATTTTTAGAGTCTTTTGCCATTATTAATTCTCTGGTGTTCAGTAAAGCATGAACAAAATCTAAAAGCATTCCCACATTCCTCACATTCAGGGTTTCTACTTAATGTACATTCACTGATGTTCATTCTATCTAAAGGCCTTCCCACATCATCGTGCACATTCATGGGTTTGGTTTCTCACCATTATGAATTATCTAATGATCTGTAAGGATTAAATGAAGTTCAAAGGCCCTTCCATAAATCTTAAATTCACACACTTTCTCCTTAGTGTGCATTTTTTGATGTTGAATAAGTGTTGAACTCCATCTATAGGCCTTCCCACATTCCCTGCGTTCATAGGGTTTCTCACCAATATGAATTCTTTAATGTTGAATCAGATGTGTCCTCTGCCTAAAGGCCTTCCTACATTCTTGACATTCATAGGTTTCTCATTAGTATGAATACTCTGATGACCTATAAGGTGTGAATGAAGTCTAAAGGTTTTCCCACATTCCTTACATTCATAAGATGTCTCATCTGTATGAATTTTTTTACGTTGACCAAGTTGTGCACGTAATCCAAAGGATTTTTCGCATTCCTTACATTCATAGGGTTTTTCATCAGTATGAATTTTCTGGTGTACTCTAAAGTATCTGGAAGAACTGAAAGTCTTCCCACAGGGCTGACAGTCATAGGGTTTCTCCCCAGAATGGATATTCTTGTGTACTTTAAGGTTTTTGCCAAAACAACAGCTTTCCCACATTCTTTACATGTATAGGGTTTCACGCCACTATGAACTTTTAGAGTTGTTGACATATTCTAAATGCCTTCCCACATTCCTTACATTCTTAGGGTTTCTCCCCTGAGTGAATATTTTGGTGTACTCCAAGGTCTCTGCCAAAAAACTAAAAGCCTTCCCACATACAAGACCTTTACAGGGTTTCACTCCATTATGAATTTTCAAATGTCAAGTTGGTTGTTCACGAATTCTAAAGGCCTGCGCACATCCCTTACATGCATAAGCCTTCTCAGCAGTATGAATTCTCTCATGTTTGATTAGATCTGAGCCATAATTAAAAGTCTTCCCACATTCTTTACATTCATAAATGTTTACTAGGAATTCTGTGATATAGGGTAAGAGATGTATCTTTTCTGTGAATAGATATATTTTCATAGATGATTTTCATTTGGCTAAAATATTCTTTTTGAGGTTCTTGTTGTTTCTTAATCTTGACTTTGTTCTGCCAGCTATTTTGGATAATGGAACCCTCAAGGTCAAGCATTTCACTTCTTTATCTTACATTTAGATAAATTTATTTCAAAAATGTTTTTGAAATAAATAAAGTCTTTGTATCATACCTGGTCTCCAAACGTGGAAAAATAAAGCAAGAAAACTAACAAATGTTGTTTTCCTGTACTGGGGTACAGGAGGGGGGCACAGGGGGACAGCAGAGATAAGTGATAAACTGAAAATACATTAGCAATGAATTTCGATAGTTATTATGCAGTTTGAAGAAGGCAAACAGTTTAGAGAATAATGAAAGCATATGTAGTGAGATCTGTAACAATGAAAATAGATTAAATCATTGATTCTAAAATGTAAGTGTTCAATTAGAATCACCTCAGGAGCCTGTTGCAAGTATTAATTTCAGAGACCAACCCAGACCAAGTGAATCAGAATCTATAAGGGTAGGTCTTAGGCATCTATACTTTTAACCACTCCATCAGATGTATCAGAGGCAGATCAATGTTTGACATTCTCTGTTTTCTGTTTATTTGTTTTGGTTTTCTTGGCCATGCTGTGTGACTTATGGGATCTCAGTTCCCCTGACCAGGGATTGAACACAGGCCACGGCAGTGAAGGCCCAGAATCCTAACCACTAGGCCACCAGGGAATTCCCTGACATTCTCTACTTACAGATTTTTTTCCAGTGGTTTCTCACTGCACTTAGAACATTATATGACCAGTTAAAGATGGAAAACAAGGCCGTTCTTATAAGAACTCATCTCAACCACTGCCCTTTTAACCTACCTTAAAAATCCCTTGAAGGCACTAAATCTGACACATTATTTCCCATCTTTTGGAACTTCGCATTATGTTGTTTCATCCCCATGAATTCCCCTGACACAGCTCTTTATGGGCCTGACTCCTCATTCTTCAGGCCCCAGATTAAAAGTCGTTTCTTCAGAGAGGCTGTATGATCAGAACCTACCAATTCCATGTTCATTATTCTCTATTCTAATATCTTGTGTTTTGATCTACTTTCACTGTTTTCAATTACATATTCTTTAATTTCTCATTTCTTAATTTATTTCCAGGTATTTCTATAGCCCTAAAACTCATGATGCGTAGATCTAATTCTACTTTATTTACTATTAAGAAACAAGAGCTAGGATACAGTAGTTTTTAAATAATTAATTTTAGAATAACGGAACCACTGAATTTAAGAAAGAAAAATAAGAATAAAGGTAAATAATACAAAGATAAGTCATTGGGAAAGATATTTTGATGCCTATCAAAATACACTTTACCATAATTACACAATAGTTACTGTATATGACTCATTGCCTATAATCTCTCACATCTTCCATATACTTGTCTCACACTTTTCCTACAGTGATCAAATATATGTTTTCCTTCATCACTTTCCTTTCTGATGGGTGGAAATGAATTTGATCCAAACAAGCTCAGTTAAATGCACAAACAGAAAAGGTGACTGCATTTTTCTATCATCTTTACCCTTAAATATACAGTTATCTCACCACAGTCGACCATTCTGCCAGTGGCTACTCTTCTTTGTCCCCCATTTCAGTAAGGCAATAGGATGTTTAACTTACAATTCATTTTTAGTATTACACATCTATCCAAAGGTGATTACTAATCTCTCTTGTTCATTGAAGCTTTCTGTCAGGTCCTCCAATCTATTCCTTCATTGTCAAGGCTAACCAGTAGCATACTTCCCAGCAAAGTATCTCAATGATTATTCAGGTATTATAATAGGTAATATATTATAGTAGGTATATCCAAAATTGGATACTGTGCTAAGATCAAAGTGTTGACAAGGCTGTCTTCCTTCTGGAAGCTGTAGGGGAGAATCTATTTCCGTGTCTTTTCTAGCTTTTAGTGCCTGACTTCATTTCCTGGCTCATGGCCCCTTCCAATGTCTTCAAAGCCAGAGCATAGCATCTTCAAATCTTCTATGACTCTCCTGCTTCCCTCTTTCTTTTATAGGAACCCTTTGATTACACTGGGCCCACTAGAGTAATAATCTAGGATAATTTCCCCATCTCAGGGTCCTTAATTTAGTCGTACCTGCAGAGTCTCTTTTGCATGTAAGTTAACATATTCATAGGTTCTGGGGATTAGGACATGGACATTTTGGGGACATTGGTGTGTCCAGTTGGATTTATTTGAAATGAAGGGATGGTCAATACTAGATAATCTGTTAATATGACTGGTTGTAATATTAGATCTAATGGGGAAATTCACATAATTCTCTCCTTAGAAGCTCAAAAAGCATGTGATAATTCAAAACCCAATCTTAAAAAAAAAAAAAAAAAAAAACCCAATCTTGTTTTTTAAAGTTCCGTAAAATAGGAATTGATATATAGATATATTACAGCTGAAAAGCCAGGGACTTAAGGAGGAAACACTGGAGGCATTCCTGCTACATTCAGAAAAAAACAAAGGTACTCACCATCAACCCTACTATTCACTGACACAGAAGGAAATTAGCTATGTAAAATTTGGGGAAAAGGGCTAAAAAACTAACAATGTACAGATATGATTGTATCTCTGGGAAACTCAAGAAAATCAAGTAAAAATCTGCCACAAACAACCAGAGAATTCAGTTTGGTAGTGGGATATAAAATTAATATACTGAAACTACTAGTCTTCATATATAAAAATAATAGTTTCATATTAGAATTAGGGAATATATTTTTAAAGCAAAAAACTTAAGGTGAAATTAGCAAAATTTATGAAGGACACAGTAAACACTCCTAAATGACAAATGCATTTTAACCTTGGGAAACATCTTATTCTTCGATGAGAACATTCAACAGCATAAAAAGAAATCGATAATTCTCTTAATTCAGTACAAACTTCATGTGATCCCGCATAAAAAAGCCAGCATGTTTTTTCTCTCAAGAACTAGACAGGTTAAATTTAAAGTTCAGTGCTGGCTTCGGCAGCACATATAATAAAATTGGAATGATACAGAGAAGATTAGCATGGCCCCTGCACAAGGATGACACACAAATTCGTGAAGCATTCCATATTTTTTTTAAATTTAAAGTTCATATGGAGGGACTTCCCTGGTGGTGTAGTGGTTAAGAATCCACCTGCCAATGCAGAGGACATGGGTTCGAGCCCTGGTCTGGGAAGATCCCACATGCCACGGAGCAACTAAGCCCATGCGCTACAACTACTGACCCTGTGCTCAGAGCCCATGAGCCACAACTACTGAGCCCACATGCCACAACTACTGAAACTCGTGTACCCTAGAGCCCACGCACCACAACTACTGAAGCCCACGCCCTCTAGGGCCCACATGCCACAACTACTGAGCCCACATACTGCAATTACTGAAGCCCATGTGCCTAGAGCCCACGCTCCACAACAAGTGAAGCCACCACAATGAGAAGCCCGTGTACCACAACGAAGAGTAGCTCCCACTCACCACAACTAGAGAAAGCCTGTGCACAGCGACGAAGACCCAATGCAGCCAAAAATGAAATAAAATAAAAAATAAAGTTCATTTGGAAAAGTAAGGAAGAATAACATGAAAATGTTTGAAAAAGAACAACAGTGGAAGAATAATCATACCAGATGTTGTTTGTGTTATGTTAAAGACTGAATAATGAAAACATTGTAGTACTGGTGAATAATTATACAGGCAATATGAATGGAACAGAATACAAAGTTCAGAAACATTGCAGATATTTTACGAAGTGTAGTGTATATTAAAGTGAACTTCAACTCAGTAGGACAAAGAGATTTTTACATATATGGTAAACTGAAACTATTTTACATACACACATAAACAAAAAAAAAACAGTTATTACCTAAGGAAACCACAAGGCAAAACACAAAACAGCACTGCTACAAAAGGTGAGAGTGACTCACCAGTGGTGTTCCAAGCTCAACATTTGTCAGAATAAGAAGTAGGAAGGAAGACATAATAAACAACTGGTGTTTATTTGATGGGGGAAGGGTACTAAGCCAAAAGCAGCAAATAGACTGAACCTGCACAGCATGTCTACATGACTACAACTGTTTGCCTTCAGAAGAAAGCAATAGGTGCGGGAACTTGGACATGATTCATAGGCCAGTTGCTGGTAATGCCCAAGAAGGAAAGGAAAGCACCCACATCCACAGTACTAACCAGTAAGGTAACCTGATACCCCATAACACGAAAATATATCTCCCCTTTATCTCTTTCTCTTTTTTTTTTTTTTTTTTGGCTACATTGGGTCTTCTTTGCTGCACCTGGGCTTTCTCTAATTGTGGCGAGCTGGGGCTACTCTTCATTGCAGTGCACGGGCTTCTCACTGCAGTGGCTTCTCATTGCAGAGCACGGGCTCTAGGCACATGGGCTTCAGTAGTTGCAGCACACAGGCTCAGTAGTTGTGGCACATGGGCCCTAGAGGGCACAGGCTTCAGTAGTTGCGGGGCACGGGTTCAGTAGTTGTGACGCATGGGCTCTAGGGTGCATGGGCTTCAGGAATTGTGGCTCGTGGGCTCTAGAGCACAGGCTCAGGTGTTGTGGTACACGGACTTAGTTGCTGCACAACATGTGGGATCTTCTCAGACCAGGGATTGAACCTGTGTCCCCTGCATTTGCAGGCGGATTTTAACTACTGCACCACCAGGGAAGCCCTCTCCCCTTTATCTCACAAAAGCAGGTCAGCTGCAAATCCATTTTTCCACTCAAGCTGACTACAAAGAAATCAAGCTGAATGAATGGAAGACTGCCTCCAAAAAATGGTTAGAGAACAAAGAAAACCAGAATTTTAGAATAAGTTTAAATAGCATCCTCAATAGATATAAGGAACTAAGAAATCTAGAAAGTGGAATCACTTAGATTATACAAAATTTTAATTTGTACTCATTGAATTAAAAGTTCAGTAGTTGGCTTGAATAGCAATAAGTACATAGTGAAAAAGTAAATCAGGACACAAAAAATAGAGAAACGAGCACCAGAATGCAGCAGAAAGGAATGTAGATATAGAATGTGTATATAAACTTGACATTCAGCAATTTAAAAATTTTTGGAGTGATCGGTCACATATCTATTTGAAGATCATATTCACTATGACCCTTTACTCAGAAAAACGTACACATCTACATATACTCATGTGCTGTTATGGGCAATAGCAGGGACTTACTTAACCTCCAGCAGGACTTACTTAACCTCCAAAATTCACAAATGGACCACACCTCCTGAATGACAATAGCCATCTAACAGAATGTCCAGGAGACAAGAACAGAGAGAATTGTGGGGAGGTCATGTTCTTCACAGGAAGATGGAGATTTCCAAAAATAAAGATGGTTAAGAATGCTCAGATTAAATTAGAACCATCATGTGGTTAGCAGAAAAACATCTATATCCCCAGTTTTGAGTTGCATATTTCTTCACATTTTAACATCTCTGAAATTGAGTTTAACAAACTATGTAGCCTAGTTTAATTAGTAGTGATTTTTTAGTGATAAATAAAATAAGTGGAATTACAACCCATGGCTTCTTAAATTCAATCACATGCATTAAATAAAAATACAAAAAATAAATAATACCGAGAAAGTTCTTAGAAAAAATTCAGAACCTGAATGATTAACATAAAAATTCTGAATGTTTCAAAGAGAGAAAAAACTGTGTACTTACAAAAGAACAAGAATCATATTAATATCAGACTTTAATCAGTGACAAATATTTCAGGAAAACTGTCTAAATATTTAAATTAAAAGGAAAATAATTTTGTATTTAGAATGCCATACTCTGCAAAACAGAGAAGGAGAGTCTAAGCAGAACAAAGAAATCTCTGTGCTGACAGCAAATGAATATCCAACTTCCAATCAAGAATTATAGACATTTGAAGAAGCAGAAAAACATCAGTTCATAGAAACAGATGCAGAAATGACAGAGACAATAAAAACAGCAAGGATGTTAAAAACAGTTATTATAAATAAGATCCAATGCACAGGAAAATATGGACATGATAAGGAGAGAAATTTAAGATAAAAAAAAAGTGGCCTTTCTGGAGGTGAAACTATAACATCTGAAATGATATTATATGAAATTAACAGCAGGTTAGACATTAGAAAAAGTCTAGTGAACTTACACACATAGCAAAAGAAAGTATCTAGAAAAAAGCTCAGAGGGAAAACAAACAAAATCTGGGGGGAAAAAACCAAAACACAGCAATAATGACCTGTGGGATAATACTAAGAGGTCCAACATATGTATAATTGTAGTTCTAAACTACAAGAAGCAAAAGCAGATACAACTGAAAAAGAAATAAAGAAATCTATAATTACAGTTGGAGATTTCCACACTTCTTTTTCATTGATAGGACAAGTAGACACAAAATAAAAATAAAGACTTGACCAACTGTTTGTATCAATCAACTTTACATTTATAGAACACTTCATTCAACAACAGCAGAATACATATTCTTTTCAACTGCATATAAAATATTCATCATAATAGACCATATTTGGGGCCATAAAATAAGTCCCTATAAGTTTGAAAGGCTTGAAATATATGATATGACCACAATAGAATTAAGCTAGAAATCAAAAGTAAAGATACTTGGAAAATCTGCAAAATAATTAATATTTAAACAGCATATTTCTAAAGAATCCATAAGTCAAGAAGAAATCATGTGGAAAATGTAAAACTTTTAACCTGGTGATAAAGAAAATATACTGAAATTTGTGAGAGGAAGCTGAATAAAACTACGCAGAGAGGAGGGAAATTTCTAGCTCCAAATACTTGTATTACAAAAGAAAAAAGTTATCAAAATCAATGATCTAAGAAACTATTAAAATGTGTAAATTAAACCCAAAGCAAACAAAATAATAAAGAATGGAAATCAATGACAGAGAAAAAGAAAGATATAGAGAAAATCAATTAAAATTTAATAGGTTCTGTGAAAAGATCAATAAAATTGACAAACTTATACCAGAGGTGATCAAGAGAAAAGAGAGAACACACACGTTATCAATACCAGAAATTAAAATTGTGGACATCAAAATCTCAAATAAACAACCTAACCTTACACCTAAGGAACTAGAAAAATAACAAACAAAATGAAAATTTAGTAGAAGGAAAGAAATCATGAAGATCAGACCAGAAATAAAATAGACACTAAAAAAAAATAGAAAAGATCAATGAAACTAAGAGCTGGTTCTTTGAAAATGTAAGCAAAATTCATAAACCTTTAACCAGACTCATCAAGGAAAAAAGAGAGAACCCAAATTAATGAAATCAGAAATAAAAAAGAAGTTAAAACTGACAACACAAAAATATAAAAAGGATCATAAGAGATTACTACAAACAAATATGCAATAAAATGGACAACCTAGAAAAAAATGGGCAAATTCCTAGAAATGAACACTCTCCCAGGACTGAACCAGGAAGAAACAGAAAATATGAACAGACCAATTGTCAGTACTGAAATTGAATCAGTTATTTTTAAAAGCTCCCAACAAACAAAAGTCCAGAACCAGACGGCTTCACAGGTAAATTCTAACAAACTTTTAGAGAACAACTAACACCAATCCTTCACAAATTATTCCCAAAAAATTGCAGAGGAAGAAATGCCCCAGACTCCAGGGCCGTCAAGCACGCACGCACAGCCAGGTGCAGCCTATTGAGCGAGGACGCCAGAGCCTGACCCAGAGCTTCAAAAGCCCAGGAGGAAGCTGGGAGCTTCAGACCTACGTGTGTTGAGCACCCTACTTTTGTTCTGGGTAGGAATGCTGATGTCCACCATGGGTGTGACCTGGAACGATGTCTGGCGGGAGCAGGGGGGCGTGGTGGATTTTGTGTTTTGTCCCTGGGGAAGCCCAAGCGCCTGGAGCCGGGCCTGGCACGTAGCAGGTGTGACGTGTGTTTGTGTGTAGGTGTATGTCCCGAATTGGGGTGGCCCTCTGTACCTGACCTGCTGGTCACCTCGAGCTACTCTGCAGCCGGTAGTGGAAGTGGGTGGAGTCGTGTTGCCGTGTGGTGTTTCCTCTGGTGTATCTATTTTTGGATTAAGTGTGAGTCGTGTTTGAGCTTGTAAGTGACTGGAGGAGACATTAACAGGAAGTGGTTTGTGAGTGTGATCTTTCTGTGTAGAATTACTTATATGAGGTAGAGAATGATGTGATGCCTTAGGATTTTGGTTTTGTTGAGTGGATGAGATAGTAGGTAACTGAATGTGTCTGTTTTTATAGATGTGTTAGTATTTATATGATGGTTACAGAAGGGATGTGGTTCTCTTGCATATGTTCTATGGTGGCAGACTGCTGAGCGACTCATAAACCGTGCCTGACTGTGACTAGCTGGATATCTGATACCTGCTTTTATTTGAGCCTACAGAATTGTGCTGGCAGTTAGGTAAGTGAAATAATTATATGTGTAAGAATTGAAAAGGAGATTTAGACTATCATAATTTCCAGATATCATTGTATATCTGGAAACTCCATGTCAACTAATAACAATATATTGAATTGAGTAAGACTCCACGCATTGCTTGCAAACAAAATATTTTATTAACTACTACTTTAAACACGTCTGTGTGTTTTTTCATGCTCCTAAATGAAGTCTTGGCAGATTTGATAGCTTCTTCAGTCACTTACATCTTACAGATGATAAAACTGAGGTCACTCTCAATAAGTATAATCATTTTTGCTAATTAAAATATTCTCTGGAAAAATCATTACTTCAAACTTCATTTACAGCAAAAACTTTCCACCTCCTGCAACTTGGAATTTCTTCTCTAATATCCCAGTCTGTAATTTGACTACTTTACTTTATCCCTCTCTGTACGTGGTCTCTGGCTCTTCTGGGATTGAACCAGGGGACAAGAGAAATAAGGAGCAAGAAAAATATCACTTGATTGGTATTGCAGTAATCTAACTAAGGTTATGTCTTGCCTTGGTGGCATTCAAAGCTGACTTTTAAAAATCTCTTTATTTTACAATATTTTAATTATGAAAAACTTCAAACATACCACCAACTTGAGGGAGTTTTACACTGAATATTTATATACTCACCACCTAGATTCTATCCTTAACATTTTATTATAATACCTTTGTCATGTATCTATCCATCTCTCTATACATCCAGTAATCCATCTAATTATTATATGCACTTCAAAGTAAATTGCAGACATCAGTACACTACCTCCTAAATACTTCAGGAAGCATATTAATAAGAGTTCAATCTTTGTTTGCCTTTCTGTTTTGATGTACATACAGGAAAAAATGCAGAAATTTTGAGTGTACTTTCTTGGTTTTGACCAATGTGTATATGTAATCCAAACCCTTATCAAGATAGAGAACTTTACAATCACCCGAAGAAGTGCCTTTATGCTTCATGGTGTCAAAACTCACAACCAACCATCCAGAGGCAAATATTGTTCTTTTTGGGGGTAGGGAGCTGCAGGTTAACTTTGCCTCTTTCAGAATATCATATAAATGAAATCTTACAAAATATACTTGTTTGTGTAAGTGTTCTTTCAATGAGAATGTTTTTGAGATTTTGTATATATATTATATATAACGTATATATAATATTGTTGGGTCTATCAGTAATTCATTCCTTTTTATTGCTAAGCAGTGTTTTATTGTATGAATAATGTATGGTTTATCAGTTCTTACAGAGATGTACACTTGGGTTGTTTTGGCTAAAATCTTTTAATAACATTCTTTTACAAGTCTTTCTGTGATTATAGTTTTCATCCTCTTGAGTAAATAGCCAGGAGTGGAATTGTTGAGTCATAGGGTGGGTGTATGTTTAGTTTTATAAGAAACTTTCCAGATGTTTCTCCATTTTCAAGCCCCACCAACAATGTCTGAGAGTTCCAGTTGTTCCACAAAATCCAGGTTTAGGAGTTATTAGCCTTTTTCACTTTAACCATTCTGGTGAGTGTGCAGTGGTATCTTAGTGGTTTTAATTTGCATTTCCCTGATAATTAATGGTGTTGAGTTCTCTTACATAAGATTTTTGGCTATTTGTATATTTTTATAAAATGTCCAAAAATTATTGATTTGCAGAGTTCTGTATGTATCTGGATACCAGTCCTTTGTCAGATATATGTTTTATGAATATTTTCTCCTACTCTGTTCCTTGCCTGTTTGTTTTTGTAAAGATGTCTTTTGGTGAGAAGTTTTTAATTTTGATGAACTCTGAATTTATCACTTTAACCTTTAATGGTTTTTGTCTTCTGTGACCTAAGAAACATTTGCCTGTCCCTAAATCACAAAATCTTATGTTTTCCAATAATCACTCTTTTGTTTTAGCTTTTATATTTAGGTGTATGACCAAACTATTATTATTATTATTAATTATTATTATTATTTGGTATGATGGTTAGATAGGGTAGGTAATCATGTCCTCTGCAAAAAGATAGTTTTACTTCTTTCTGATCTATATGCCTTTTAAAAAACAAATAACTCAATCGAAAAATGAGCAGAAGACCTTAATAGACTTTTCTCCAAAAAAGACATACAGATGACCAGTAGGCACATGAAAGATGCTCAGCATCGCTTATTATTAGAGAAATGCAAATCAAAACCACACCGAGACATCACCCCACACCTGTCAGAATGGCCATCATTAAAAAGTCTACAAATAACAAATGTTGGAGAAGATGTGCAGAAAAGTGAACCCTCGTACACTGTTGGTGGGAATGTAAGTTGGTACAGCCACTATGGAAAACAGTATGAAGGTTCCTCAGAAAACTAAAAATAGAATTACCATATGATCCAGCAATCCCACTCCTGGGAATATACCTGGACAAAACTATAATTCAGAAAGATACATGCACCCCTATGTTCATAGCAGCACTGTTCACAATATCCAAAACATGGAAACAACATAAATGTCCATTGACAGATGAATGGATAAAGAAGATGTGGTACATATATACAATGGAATACTACTCAGCCATAAAAAAGAACGAAATAATGCCATTTGCAGCAATAGGGATGCAACTAGAGATTATCATACTAAGTGAAATAAGTCAGAAAGAGAAAGACAAATACCATATGATATCACTTATATGTGGAATCTAAAATATGGCACAAGTGAACTTATCTATGAAACAGAAACAGACTCATAGACATAGAGAATAGACTTGTGGTTGCCAAGCAGGGAGGGAGAGAGAGGGAGGACTGGGAGTTTGGGGTTAGTAGCTCCAAACTATTACCTTTAGAATGGATAAATAACAAGGTCCTAATGTATAGCACAGGGAACTATATTCAATAACCTGTGATAAACCATAATAGAAAAGAATATTTAAAAAAAGAATGCATATATGTATATAACTGAGTCACTTTGCTGTACAGCAGAGATTGGGCACAACATTGTAAACCAACTATACTTCAATTTTTAAAAAAATTTTAAAAAAGAACATAAGGACACAAATGTGATATGGTGAGACCATCTATTAAATATGCACTTGAAGTCCCAGAAAGAGGACTGAGACAATAGGACAGATGTAATATCTGAAAAGAGAGTAGCTGTTAATTTTCCAAAACTGATTTTTTTTAGAAAATCAAGAAGCCCTACAAATCCCAAACAGGAAAAATCACATATATGCCAAAAAACAAAACAAAATCTAAAAACACTGAGAGAAGAAAGGCTATATTGCTTTCAAAGAAACAAACATAACATAATGGAAGTCAGAAGTAAGGTAACAGAAGTGCTAACCAAAAATAACTGCCTTCCTAGAATTCAAAATCCAGTGAAAATCCTTCAGAAATTAAGATGAAACAATGATATTTTCATATAAAAGTATTGAGAGAATTTGTCACCAGTGGACCAACACTAAAGGAGACTCTAAAGGATGTTTTTTTTAAAAAAGATTTTTTTATGTGGTCCATTTTTTTAACTTTTTATTGAATTTGTTACAATATTGCTTCTGTTTTATGCTTTGGGTTTTTGGCCATGAGGCATGTGGGATCTTAACTCCCCAACCAGGGATTGAACCCACACCCCCTGCATTGGAAGGCAAAGTCTTAACGACTGGGCCACCAGGGAAGTCCCAGTGTTTTTTAATAGACAGAAGAAAAACAATCTCAGATGGCAGCTTGGAGATGCAGGAAGTAATAAGTAGCAACATCAGTGTGTAAAATGGTGTTGAAATTCCAAAATCCATAAACAGCAGTCAGACATATTGGGTCAAATAAGGTGACACCTGCTCCAATAAAAAAAAAAGTAAATGCCATGAATAACTTGTGGTAGGGAAATTTTTCATAAACAAGACAATAAAAGCACAAAACATAAATAGTTGAAAATGCCATTACATCAAAATTAAGAAATTTTATCAAAAGACTTCATAAAAATAAAAAAACAAGTCATAAACTAGGAAAAATAATTACAACATATCATATAGCAAACAAATGACTAGTATCCAGAATATATTAAAGCTCCTATGAATCAATAACACAAGGAGCTATACCTGAGGAGTGCAGATGTTGGTTAAAAACCTGTGAGTGACTTTTCAGGCCTGACTATAGGCTGTTAAAATGGCTTTATGTGTCACAAAAAAAAAAAAAATGGCTTTATGTGGCAGGCCTACAGGGGTAAGCTGCCCTCCCCATACCAGACTTGGTACACTGCCAGTGCACTGCAGTTTCTGAAGGGAGTTGCAGTGAAGGACTCAGGCCCCCCTGGACAGTTATGCTCTTCACATATTTGCATTCCTACCCTTGGTGACTTCTTTCCCAAGTCTCTGTATCTGAGACCTTGAGCAGAGGTCTTCTTCAGATATCTCTGCTGATAATTCCTTGTTAGGAGAAAGCTTGAAAATACTTTTCCCCACTCTGACTCAGTACCCAGTACTTTCCCATTCCTAGGGGAATCCAAGGGGGATCCCTTGTCCGCTCTCTGATCCCAAGGTCCATAAAAGTGCCAGAGCCTTTTGTTCAGGACTCCCTCAACAGTGAGAAGATTCCCACATCTGCACTGATCCACCTGACCCTCAACTGGTGCAACTGATCTCTTCCTGGATCCTAGAAAAGACAGCCCATAGAAATTCAGACACCTTCCTAGGCTGGGCTTATTCTCATGGACTGCCACAAGTCATCATAAGATGCCAAAACCACATGGAAAAGTTGTCCTGCCTGCCAGACCCTGCCCAAGACTAAGAACACTGCCCAGGGATAGATTTCACAGCCAGTGGGCCAGGATATTCTTGGCAGAGAAACCAAACTGGGCCTCTTCCTATCCAGAGTCTTGCTGGATCCTGACTGCAATTGACACTCTCTGGGTTTGGCCTAGCCATCTACGTGAATTCCACTGACTTAGACCACATAACCCAGGCCCTACAAGACCACATTTGCTTCTTTGGATTTCCTGAACATATTGTTTCTGATGGCGGCCCCTGATTTGTGGCCCAAGGCACACATCAGTGTGCCCAATCACAGGGTGTATGGACTCTCCATGCTCCATATCACCCCCAAGCTGAAGGGATGATTGAGCATTTAAAGGACAATTAAAGGACAGGATTAGGGACTTCCCTGGTGGCACAGTGGTTAAGAATCCGCCTGCCAATGCAGGGGACACATGTTCAATCCCTGGTCCAGGAAGATCCCACATGCCGCGGAGCAACTAAGCCTGTGTGCCACAAATACAGAGCCTGCGCTCTAGAGCCTGTGAGCCACAAATGCTGAGCCCGCATGCTGCCAACTACTGAAGCCCACACGCCTACAGCCCATGCTCTGCAACAGGAGAAACCACAGCAATAAGGCACTGCAATGAAGAGTAGCCCATACCCACCACAACTAGAGAAAGCTCGCACACAGCAACTAAGACCCAGTGCAGCCAAAAATCAATCAATAAAAATTTTTAATAAATAAATAGATAAAGTATACAATTTAAAAAAAAAGAAAAAGGACAGTATTAAGTGGCTGATGGGAGGAGACAAGATAACCCCAACATGGACTACACATCTCAGGTAAGCAGTCTGGGGTCTCAATGCAGCAATTTCCCCGTAAGGACACTTCTCACTTGTGCCATATGTTTGGTCAGAATGTTGTTACTGAACAACATTCTGCATTTTGGGGAAAATATAACCTTTCGGTCTGTCCCTAAACAAACCTTAAGGGTCCCCTTATCTGCACACAGTAAAGCCAATCTACTGACACCTGGTTGTGGTGAAGGAAAGTGCAGCATTTATTGCAGGGTGCCAAGCAAGGAGCCCATGTAGCAAGTGCCTGAAAGACCCGAACTCCCTGAAGGCTTTCAGGGAAAGGTTTATAAAGACAGGGTGAGGGAGAGGGGTTGTGAGTTATATAATCAGCTTGTGGACATTCTTCTGATTGGTTGGTAGTGAGGTAATCGAGAGTCAGCATCATCAACCTTCTAGATCCAACCAGCCTGGGGTCTGTGTGCTTGTAGGCAGCATATAGTTAACTTCTTCCACATGGTAGGGGTTTCAGTATCTACAAAATAGCTCTAAAGGATATGGTTCAGAATATTATCTGTAGCCCTTGACTTTCTTAAGTGACTAAACTGTTATTGTCCTGCTTGACTGTTTTCCTTTCTGCATTTTCTCACTTCTCTGATTACTATTCAGAACTCAGGGAAGGCCTAGAAGGCTAAAGTTTTTCTATAGACAAGAGGCAGGCAGAGGACACTGGGGCGGGGCGGGGAGGTGGAATCTGTCTTGGGAAGACCCCATAGGGTCCTGCTCGGTTACCTGGTCTGCTCCCTTCCTTCAATTGTACATCCTTCTTTTATAGTTATTGACACCTTAGTCTCCGTTGGGGACCCTGCAAGGAGCTTCCGTCTCCTTTGACCACTTTCTGGAAAGTCAGATAGATGGAAAATTAAGATGGCTATTAAGCAGTAAGGGATGGGGGGTTATATAAACCCGTTTTGGGGTATTTTAAAAATTCAAATTTTTGTGCTAACCAATTTTTAAACATAATGTGTCGTTCTGGTTAAATTATAAATTCTTTCTGTGAAAATGCTTTTGTCCCTCTTGCATGCAACCCTTCCAGAAGAAAGATCTATTGGTATTAAACAAGAAGGAAGGAAGACAGTAACCTGTGTGCAGGGTATGGATTTTTGCCTACAAGGACTTTGAAGATAATAACCATCAATCTGAGGTTTCTAGGTCAATATTTTCCTTAAGGTGACCCTGCTGTTTTGTCCCAGGTAGCCTCCTGGGATGGATATCAATATATAGAATAGAAACTTTTCTTGAGCCACAAGAGAATCTAAGCCCAAAGATTTGGATTCATTTTTCTGGCAGGGGCGGGGGGTGTGGTGGTTGTGGTGGATGAAAGGTGCTATGCTTGCTCATGGTATAGGACACATCACAGTCGATGGGGGAAAATTCTCCTGGTAGGACAGGAGCACCTTTGGCCCAGTGAGCCCAGGAACGGGGGAGAGAGGGAATGGAGATCTATCATCTCTCCTCTCTCTCTTACAGAGTACCCTGTGTGACCTCTACCTGGAAGTGGAGGCCTGTTTGTTTATCCCCATGCAGCAAGAAGTACCATTAAAGGAAAAAAATGTCTATTTGGCTGGCCAGTAGATAGCCCAACACTACTAGGTGGTGGTTTGCAACCATGGCTGCCAGAGAGCACTGCCCTTCTTTTAGGGCTTTGAGGGCTGTTAAGTTTTAATTATATATTTGGTTATTGTCTTGGACATTTCTTGATTGGCATCAATTATTTTGTTTTGTTGTATAGTATTGTGGGCTTCTAAGGCAGCACCAGTAACTCCCAAAGTGGTCAGCTGAATAGGGCAGTTGGCAAGAATACAGTACACTTGGTGCATGGGAGTAAGACTGATGTGGTTTGTTTAGGGACAGACCAAAATGTTATATTTTCCCCAAAATGCAGATAGCACAAGTCAAATTATTTTGTATATTATATTATATTATGTTATATTAGGGAGTGGGGCTAGAAGCTGGTTCTGGGAAGCAAAAAGCAAAAGGGTTAAAGGAGAAGGGAGGATAGTTTGTTGTGGCTGCGGCTGAATTGGGAAAGTAAGAGAAGTGGAGAGAGCAGCAAGGGGTCTTTGGGTAGAGGAGACCTTTGACAGCAAGGTATAATGAGGGCTTGGTCAGGGAAGATTCCATCTAGGATGAGTCCAGCTGCGGGGCTGAGGTTATCTGATGGTCCATCAGGCTGTCACAGAGTTGGTTAAGGGTGAGGCCATGGCCTTAACTAAGTTTGTAATAATCTTTAGCCAAATTCAGGACCTTGCAGCATAAACTTTGTTGGTTGGGAGCCATAGAAATTTATGTGGTTGGATAATGAGAGGCACAATGAATAGAAAAGAGGTTACTACCTTGGCATCATATTGGGGATATAAAAATCCCCAAGAAGGAACTTCCCTGGTGGCACAGTGATTAAGAATCCGCCTGCCAATGCAGGGGACACGGGTTTGAGCCCTGGTCCGGGAAAATCCCACATGCCATGGACCAACTAAGCCCGTGCACCACAACTACTGAGCCTGCACTCTAGAGCCCGCGAGCCGCAACTACTGAGCCCATGCACCACAACTGCAGAAGCCCACGCACCTAGAGCCCGTGCTCTGCAACAAGAAGACTCCGCAGTGGAAAGCCCGTGCACTGCAACGAAGAGTAGCCCCCTCTCGTCGCAACTAGAGAAAGCCCGTGCACAGCAACGAAGACCCAACGCAGCCAAAAAAAGAAAAAAAAAATCCCAAAGAAGCCTCATTGCATACATCCCCATGTGAAGCTTTCTGTTGCCCTTTCAGTAACAGTCTGACTTGTATTTTGAGAGGTCAGGCCTAGGCATAGGGATATTAATTCAAAAGCCTTAACAGTGGGGGTATGGAACAAGTATAAACGCTGCCTCCTATGTGACTCCCTTGTAAATTTAAAATAGCCAATAGGGGCTGCTTAAAACTAAACTTTTGCCAGCAAGGTGGAAATGGAATTATGGTGCCATCTAGTGGTTGGCTCTGGCAGTGCTGAAGAGCTCTAGTGAGTATGGGTGACAGTATGGGCAGCCCCAAAACCCACTGGCTGTCACATTGCCAGCTGGGGCCTGTTTAATGGCCTGCAGTGTCCCAGGCCCACGTCATTACCCAAAGTATGAATGCTATGATGTCAGGCAAGTTCTGAGCTGCGGATAAAGGCTTTCCCACATTCTTTGCAATTATAGGGCTTCTTGGCAGTATGAATTCACTGATGTAGAGTAAGTTGTGAGGCACAAATAAAGGTCTTCCCACATTCTTTACATTCATAGTGTTTCACAGCAGGATGAATTCTCTGGTGTTCAGTAAGTTGTGAGCCACGAAGAAAGGCCTTCCCACATTCCCTACGTTGATAAGGTTTCTCACCAGTATGAAGTCGCTGATGTTGATCAAGTTGTGAATGCAGTCTAAAGGCCTTCTCACATTCCTTATAACCATAGGGTTTCTCACCAGTATGAATTCTCTGACGTCAAGTGAGTTCTGAGCCACAAATAAAAGCTTTCCCACATTCCTTACATTTATAAAAGGTTTGTCACCAGTATGAATTCTCTGATGTCGAGTAAGGTGTGCAGATTGTCTGAAGGCCTTCCCACATTCCTAACATTCATAGGGCTTCTCGTCTATATGAATTCTCTGATGTTGAATAAGATGTGAGCCATGAATAAAGGCTTTTCCACGTTCCTTACATTCATAGTGTTTCTCACCAGTATGAGTTCTCTGATGTTCAGTAAGATAGGAAAAATGACTAAAGACCTTCCCACATTCCTTACATTTATAGGGTTTCTCACCAATATGAATTCCACGCCATCCTGTAAGTCCTGAGCCATAAATAAAGGCTTTCCCACATTCTTTGAATTTATAGAATTTCTCTCCAGGATAAATTTGCTGATGTAGGATAAGAGATGTTTGTAGGCTGAAAGTTGGCATTTTTTTGTAAGTCATTAATGCTTGCCCCAAATATCCCTCCTGATTTATCTGTCGCCTTTCAAATTGGCCTTTGCATTCCCAGACATCTCTGATACTGGAGCCCACAAGTCTATGACTTGTTTCCATTATCATCCATTGGGATGATGTTACTTCATAAATTTCTTTCTGCAGACACAGTTCCTTGGTTTTGCATCTGAACTCCAAGTCTGAAAGATAATCAGAAAGTAAACATACTTCCATGTTTCCTCTTTGGGGAGAAATAAAATTTCTGTGGTAGAAATGGGGGAAAAACTAAAAATAGTGTCCTTAAGAAGTGAAGATGGTATACAAGGTCTTCAATTTGAAAAAGAAGTCAAAAGCATAAACACTTAAGAAAGATGAGAGAGGCTGTTAGGAAAACAGGTTAAGTCAGTACTTTCCAAATTCAGGTATAGATTAGAATCACATAAATAGTCTATTAAAAGATTGGATATCAGTGTACCACCTCAAATCAAGTAAATAAGAATTTACACCAATAGGTCTTAGGTTTCCTATGTTTAATACATTCAACCAGCCAATTCTGATGTTGCACAAAATTTAACAATCCCACCTAGAATTTTTCAATGGTTTCCAACTGCACTTAGAATAAAATCCAAATTCCCTTACCACAGCTTACGAGATCCTCCATAATCTTATCTTTGACATATCTCAACCAAAATCCTATCCAACACCTTCTCAACCCACTTTTCCCCAGTGTTCATTATGTATCAAATATTCATCACTTCTGAGCATCTGAAATAAGTACTTTACCTTCTCAAAATTTTCCACAGACTGTTCAATTTGTTAGAAATTCTCTAAACGTAGCTCTTTTCACAGCTGACTTCAAGTCTCAGGTGAAAAGTCACTTCCTTAGAAAGTTTGAGCTAGACAACCCTATTTAATTTCACTTCTTCATTCTCTATCTCATCATAGTATTTTCTCACTGCAGTGTTCTGGATTTTAGAATTATACAATTGCTTACTTATTCATATGTAATCTTTTATTTTCTTTATGTTAAAGCTCTTAAGGGGCAGGAACAATGGCTGTTTCACCCAACACAGAATAACCAACGTTTTAGTCATAAAAGGTGTTCCATAGATAATTGTTTAATGAATGAATCACTGGATCAATGAAAGGGGATTATTGTAGGGATAAAAGGAAATACTGTGCAGATATGGAAGTAGGGAAGAATTTAAGGATTATAACAATCATTTATACTTATACTTAATTACAGAATAGTTCTAAACATCTGTCCCTGATTTTAATCTCTCTTACATCACTGAAAGGATAATATAAGCTCTTTACTTCATAAGCTCTTTACTTCACTACTTCCCTCAGAAACTAAAACAAAATCACAACCAAAATTAGGTTATTAAATGATGCAAATAGAAAAATGATATTATATATACCTAACCACCTATCTATCCAACTGTTTCTCCCTTTACTTCTACCAGTGCTCATTGCCATTTATGTGTAGTTATGACTCTCTATACCATAATATACTGAGGTGCCTTTTCTTTTACCCTTCACTTGAATTTGTAGTATTACTCAACCTTCTATCCAATATACAATCTATTTTGTTCCTCCAGGCCCTTCCTCTGGGCTTCCCTTCCCTCCTTTATGTCCAAAACCACTATATTTGTACTTCCCAGAAAACTATTTCTTCCCAGGCATTATAACAAGTTTGAAGCATATTAAGCAAAGGGACTTGAGAATTTTGGGAGACTAGGATCACTATTTGGTAGAATGAGGTGGGTAGACTGGACGACTAGAAACTATAACAAAGGATATGCTGAATGTAAACTGAAGGAAATGATGGAGAATGGAAATCTAGATAATGGAACAGACAGAATATTCTAAAATGCTGAGTGAGTATAGAAAGTTTACAACACAAATATTCCTCTGACTACAGTATGGTATGTTTTGTGACTCTAATAAAACTATTATTTGGTGCTAATGCTATAAAGATTGTCCTTGAAATAATATAGAAGAGAACTCAGGCAGTCTCTAGCAATGAGTGATTTGACAGTAAAAGCTGAGAAATAGTTCAGAGTAAAAGAAAGAGTAATAATGAGATTTAGTGAGGATTTAGTGAGAACACAGGATTCAGACAGACCAGAATTTCAGACCCTAGCTCTGCTGGTGATTACCTTTCTGTGTAGACAAAGTACTTTTACCTATCTCAGTCACCATTTCTTCATATAACAATAGATATAGAAATATCTATTCCGTGGGCTTGTAAAGATTAGGAATAATGCATGTAAAGTGCCTGGCATAAAGAGTTCAAGATGTGGTTCTAAGATGAACTGGTTTGCAGGGCAAAAATTGAGACACAGATGTAGGGAACAAACGTATGGACACCAAGGGGGGAAAATGGCAGGGGTAGAGTGGTGGTGGTGGTGGGATGAATTGGGAGATTGGGATTGACATATATACACGAATATGTATAAAATGGATAACTAATAAGAACCTGCTGTATAAAAAATAATTTTTTTAAGTGGTTCTATCATTCTTATTACTATGGAAGAAGATTCAGGGGAAAAAAAGGCGGGGGGGGGGGCAAGGACTGAGCAAGGAAAATGATATTAAGTTTTCCTGCACCTGAACTATATGCTTTTCATAAAATCAATGTAAATTTCATAATGTGAATGTGGAAATTTTCATTAAAATTTTCTGTCATAAAGGAGACGAATGTGAAAGGGGTGAGGCATGAAGACAAACAAACAAACAAAAAGACTTCCAAAACTCAAGCAGTAGGGCGGAAATTATTCTAGATTCACCCTCTTGTTCATGCCCTCAATCATCTGCAATGTTAATTTTCACTATTATATCCCTGATGGCCTTACCTAGCTTAAATTCCACAGTCCCTCATTGTAACTATTGTCTTGCATTTATGTCCCCAACCTGATTAAATCCAATTCTGCCTATTGTTCTTCTCTACCTGAGTAGCTGAACATGGCTGGTAAGGAACACACACCACATTGACTATTCTCACTATACATTTATAACCACGCAACTCAAATGAACCCTCAGCATTTTCCCTCACCTCTGCTACATTTCTCATTTTCTCACTCTCTGAGAAAATTTCCCCCACCTCTTTTCTCTCCTAATATCTCAGAACTATCTCCTGGCTGATGTCCAGATTAATAATTTCACAAAGAAGGCGGGGAAAAAAGTAAGAATGAGAGAATTTTCTCTCATGCAATCAAATCAACCAACCTGTACATAAACTCCAATAATCTGTTTCCCCTGCTGATAAAATGCTTCTGTCCAAGGCCAATACCTTAACTGGATCCTGAAGACTATCTTCTCTGACATAACCTTTTCTTGCATATGCTTCTACAATCCCCATCCTCTCTCCTTCACAAATAGTTTTCCTGCTCTCATGTTTTGGTCCTATCAGCACAAAAGACACTCCTTAAAATCTCCTTTAAAGTATGTACACACAAACAACTTCCTTGACTCTAGGACCCCCGGCAGCTACCAATCATTTGCTTGTCCTCTGTTTTACAAAAGTTCACACTATCTACACATTGTCTCACCAACCACACATTGTCTCACTTCCTATTTTTTTTGTGTTAAAATAGTTTGCCATAGAAAAATGTAAGCTTTTGAAAGTGGAAAAAACCCAATATAACAATCACTCAGCTTCAACAACTGTCAACTTATAGACACTCTTATTTATCCATCCACTTCTCACAGCCAATCCATAAATTAATTTGAAGCAAATTCCAGGCATCTTATTATTTCATCTGTAAATATTTCAGCATGAATCTCTAAGACAAGAACATTTTTGCAAAAGCATATTAATATAGTAATCAAACCTAAAGTTTACAGTAATTCTTTAAGATCAAATATCCAGTTAGTCTTCCTATTTCCCCAGTTGTCTAATTATAAATGTGTATTTTTCAGTTTGTTAGAATCAAGATCCATGTGAGGTCTGTAAATGAGACTGGTTGCTATCTCTAAGTGTCTTTTAGTCTTTAAGATATATAATTAAAGATAAAATATAGCCTGAGTTCAAAATAATCCTTCCAATTCATATTCAGGACTACAGGGTTTCTATTTAATGTTATCAATCTTACATCTGTATTTCCTTTCTCCTGTACTGACAGTCTCAGTTTTCAAAGGCTCCAACTAAATTGCTCATTTATTTTATTCCACAGAACCTAACAATATCAGCACTGCTACCACTAGTATGAGTACTAAAAACATTATGGTGGGGTTTTTAGATAGTGTCTTTTCTTCTTAGGGTATATAACCAATGGATACACATTTAGATTGAATTGTTTCCTTTCTCTTTTGGTTTCAGGGGTTATTCTAAAGTGAATTTTGTTTTATAATTGTGTAAGATGTTTATTATAGTTCCCAACTCAAATCTACAAAATAAAGTATAATGAAAGAAGTCCTCTTCATCCCATTATTTTCCCTCCCCTTGTATAAAGTAACAACTAAAAAACACTTAATTTTTTTCCTCTTTGATCTTTATTATTTCCTTCCTTCTGTTGACTTTAAGTTTTGTTTGTTCTTCTTTTTCTATTCTTTTAGGTGGTAGGTTAGGTTGTTTATTTGAGATTTTTCTTGGTTTTTTTTTTTTTTTTTTGAGGAAGGCCTGTATCACTATGAACTTCCTTCTTAGGACTGCTTTTGCTGCATCCCATAGATTTTTGTATGGTTGTATCTTCATTGTCATTTATCTTGAGGTATTTTTTTATTTCCTCTTTGAGTTTCTCATTGACCCATTGGTTTTTTTAGTAGCATGTTGTTTAGTCTCCATCTAATAGGTGTTTATTGTTGTTGTTGTTTTTCATTTTTCTTTCTGTAGTTGATTTCTACTTTCATGACATTGTGGTCAGAAAAGATGCTTGAAATAAGTTATAGTCTCTTAAATTTGTTGAGGCTTGTTTTGTGTCGTACTAGTGGTCTATCCTAGAGAATGTTCCATGCATGCTTGAAAAGAATGTGTATTCCGGAGGCGGGGGTGGTTTGGATGTAGTGTTCTGTATGTATCAATTAAGTCCAACTGTTCTATTGTGTCGTTTGGGATCTCTGTTGTCTTATTCTAAAAAACATTTTAAAAAATACAATATCCTTCCTGTTTTAGATAAATAACAGCATGTTTTAGTATAATCACTGTTTGGCCTTAGTTCTATCATTTTGATTTATGATACATAAACACTCGAACATGCACACATACATATCTTTTATCTATACAGTCTTTCTCTATGTATACCATTTTACTTATTCTCTATTTTGGGGCATATCTTTTCATATTTAGTCAAGTTTACATTTTTGATCCAAAGCTTATTTTTATCCTGATAAATTTATATAATAACTGTTGTCCTCCTACTCTCTCTGCTATTACCTACTGGTTTCCTAATACGAGACATATTGAAAATAATTATTAACTTCTTATCCCTTCCCTAGGCTCTGATTTGAAATACTTACTTCTTCTGTTAATATCTATAAGGTAATTTACAAGCTTGTTGTACTTTTCATATACCCCTCACATTCTCACCCTACTTCTTAGATAATTATAACTATATATATCTACTATACCTAAGCAATAATACTATACTCTCTCCCTTAATACCACCACTTAGTATTACATGTACAGGTTATTATATACTTAATGCTCAACCCAGTCCTTAGGTTGATGTCTCTCTATTTCTGTTTTCTGAAGTTCATTTTTGGCTTGATCCCTTAGGAAGGGTTTAGAGGAATAATACTCCTTGAGCTTCTGCATATATATATATATATATATATATATATATATATATATAACAATTTGGCTAGGTAAAAAGTTCTTAGCTCAAAATTTATGTCTTTGTATAACTTAAATAGAAAAATAGACGTTGTCTTCTGGAATAAAGCTTTGCTGTAGAAAGGCCAGATGATAATCTGATTTTCCTTTCCTTTTAAGTGACTTGGTCTTTATGTCTGGATGCCAAAGTAATGATCTTCCTGGATACATGGTGTACTTTTTCAAAACATGGCTTCAGTCCTTTTGTTCTTAATTCTAGTTATCTTGAGTCATTTTTGGCAATTGTTTGTTCCATTAAACTCTTATTGGAACTCTTAATGAAGATGTTAGATTCTCACTATCTTCTATATCATTTTCTCTCTAATCCTTTTTCTCTCCTTCTTAATTTCTTTATTTTTTAGGAGTTAATTAATTGATTTATTTTTGCTGTGTTGGGTCTTCGTTTCTGCGCGAGGGCTTTCTCTAGTTGTGGCAAGTGGGGGCCACTCTTCATCGCGGTGCATGGGTCTCTCACTATCATGGCCTCTCTTGTTACGGAGCACAGGCTCCAGACGCGCAGGCTCAGTAGTTGTGGCTCATGGGCCCAGTTGCTCCGTGGCATGTGGGATCCTCCCAGACCAGGACTCAAACCCATGTCCCCTGCATTAGCAGGCAGATTCTCAACCACTGCGCCACCAGGGAAGCCCTTAATTTCTTCTTGATTTTGAAATTTTTTCTCCTTTCCATCTCCTGTTTCTCCCAAGGCATTATTTGTTGCACATTTTCATTTTTATTTCCCTTCTAGTTTGGTCTTCACCTCTGAAATGATTTTTTATTTTATTTCTAATTCTTTCCTGAGTCTGTCACCATCTTTAATTTTTTTTTCTCCAGTTGCCTTATATCTGAGTTTTTCTAATTCTGTTTTATTGTTCTTTCAGAGTGTCTATCATTTTCTGACATTTTTAGCTAGTTTTGAAACATTATGACTGTTTGTACATATGACGTGCTGGTGTGCCTCTCATTGTCTATAGGAATGTTGTTTTATCCTTTAATCCCTTTTATAGCAATTTTATGCAAGGTTAAACCAGAATCTTTTCCTATTGCTTTTATTTAAATTTTTAAAATTTAAATTAACAGAGCAAAGCTTTCTTGTGTATAGTTCTATGAATTTTAATACATGTAGAGATTCATATAACCACAATAATTATACAGAATAGTTTGATCACCCCCAAAACTCCCTCAAGCTATCACTTTATACTCCCTCCCTCCCCTAGTCCCTAATCTCTGGCAAACACTGATCTGTTCTCCATCTCTACGATTTTTTTTCATTTCCAGATTGTTATATAAATGGAATCATACAGTATGTAACGTTTAGAGATTTTTTTCCCATTCAGCATAATGCTGTTGAGATCCATGCAAGTACCTTCATGTACTTATAGCTCATTCCTTTTTACTGCTGGGTACTATTCCATTGTATGGATGTGTCATTCACATGCTGAAGGACATTTAGGCTGTTTTCAGTTTGGGGCAATTATGAACAGAGCTACTACAAATAACCCTGTATAGGCTTTTGTGTGAATGCAAGTTTCCATTTCTCTAGGGTAAATACTCAGGAGTAGGATTGCTGGGTTGTGTATGTGTAAATTCATAAGAAATTGCTAAACTCTTTTCCAAAGTTACTGTACCATTTTGCATCCCTTCCAGCAAAGTATGAGAGTTCCAGTTGCTCAGTATCCTTGCCAGTACCTAGTAATGGCAGTATATTTTATTTTAGCCATTCTAATAGGTGTTTAGTTTCTCATCATGGTTTTAATATGCATTTTCCCAATGGCTAATGGTGTTGAACATCTTTTCATGTGTTTATTTGCTATCCATATATCCTCTTTGATGAAGTGTCTGTTCAAGTCTTCCTCTTTGATTCATAGGCTATTTAGAGGTGTCTTGTTTCATTTCTAAGTGTTTGGAGGTTTGCCTCTTATCTTTGTTATTGATTTCTCATTTAATCCCTTTATGTCAAAGGACATAAGATGTATGGTTTCAATTCTTTTAAAGTTTGCTTTATGATCCAAGATATGTTTTATGCACACTTGAAAAGAGTGTGTATGCTAATATTGTTGGGTAAAGTATACTATATTCATTTGCATGATTATATTCATTTGCATGATTGCATTATTTAGTTTTTCCATAAACTTGCTGATTTTCTGTCTACTAGTTCTATCAATTACTTAGAAAGGCATGTTGGAGTCTATATAAAATTGTGGATTTAATTATTTCTCCTTTCAGTTCTGTCAGTTTTTATTTCATATATTTTGGAGCTCTCTTGTTAGGTATACACATTGAGAATTACTATGTCTTCTCAGTGAATTGACCCTTTTATCATTATGTAATGTCCCTCTTTATCCCTGGTGATTTTCTTTGCTCTCTAGTCTTTGTTTCCTGTTAATATTACCATTCCAGTTCTTTTTTATTAGTGTTTGCTTAATGTATCTTTTTCTATCCTTTTAATCTACCTATATTTGAAGTGAGTTTCTCAAAAATAGCACATACTTCAGTCATGAATTTTTATCCATTTGGACATTCTCTGTCTTTTAATTGGTGTATTTAGTCCATTGGCATTTAATGTAATTATTGATGTGTTTGGATTCAGGTCTACTATTTTATTATTTGTCTTCTATGTGCATCCTGTTTTTCATTCCTCTGT
Source organism: Phocoena sinus (assembly GCF_008692025.1). Classification (NCBI taxonomy): domain Eukaryota; kingdom Metazoa; phylum Chordata; class Mammalia; order Artiodactyla; family Phocoenidae; genus Phocoena; species Phocoena sinus. The sequence goes on from NC_045781.1 coordinate 15,110,373, forward strand.
TTCCAATTTTATGCCTTCATTTGTACTGACACTTTTTTTGGCCCATCATCCTTTTCTTTTTAATGGTGGTAAAATATACATAACATAAAATTTACCATCTTAACCATTAAGTGTACAGTTCACTAGTGTTAAGTATATTCACATTGTTGTGCAACCAATCTTGAGAATTTTTTTATCTTGCAAAACTGAAACTCTCACATTGTTGTGCAACCAATCTTGAGAAATTTTTTATCTTGCAAAACTGAAACTCTGTGCCCACTAAACAAAGTCTCTCTCCAAGTCTGTACTCTAGATACCTTAGAAAATTAAATCAGTTTGTCTTTTTGTTACTGGCTTATTTCACTTAGCATAATGTCCTCAGGCTTCATCCATGTTGTGGTATGTGTCAGTATTCCTTTCTTTTTAAGGCTGAATAATATTTCATTGTCTGTTTATACTACATTTTTGTTTATCCATTCATTTGTTGATGGACATCTTGGTTGCTCCCTCATGTTAGCTATTGTGAATAATGCTGCTATGAACATAGGTGTACAAATATCTGTTTGGGCCCCTCCTTTCAATTCTTTTGGGTATATGCCCAGAAATGGTATTGCTGGATAATATGGTAACTGAATATTTTTAATATTCCATTTTAATTCTTACTCATTTTTAATTGAGATGGGTGTTATTCTACATTTAGGAGGAAAAATTGGACCAGGGTAGAGTTTATAGCTTTGTAGCATTGAAGGTCCCTCTTTGTGGTTTTCTATGAGTGCTCAAAACTGTAGTCTTAAACACTTCCTGAAATATGCCTCCTCTGCTCCCCTCCCCCACTTTTATCTAGACCACCTTCTTCCTTTGCCACTATCATCCCTGTCCTGTTGTTCAATTTGGATTCTACTACCAGAAATGTCTCCTGAGTAGTAGATGTTGTCCAGAAAGGCATCTGTAGTTTGGATTCTAGAGTTTAAGAGGCCCAGACCTTAGCTGTGCTGTATTTACCTTTCACTTACCTGCCTATAGAAGGATGACTTCCAGTTTCAGCTGCTGCTGTACTTTCTAGTGAGTAAATTTATGATTTGAGGGTTCTCTTCTTCTCAGAGCTGTCAGATATTCCCTTGCTTTTATTTCTACTTCATCCCATAAAAACTGCAGACACCAAAAGGGTCTTAGGGCTGTCAGTTTATTCCCAGTTAATCTTCTTATAGGGTTTGAGGGGGTGACTTGTCACTTAGCTTTGATATAGATGTTACCTGTGGATTTGTATTTTGCTCTTTTAGTTTCTCTCTTATTTGGTTTGTTTGTTTTGTTTGGTGGGAGATGGGGAGGATTCAAGGAAAGCAAAAACATTACACATTCACAGCCACCATTTTCCCAGATTTCTCTTCCACTTTTTTTAAAGCCATTTCAATCAGGAATGATTTTTGTTTCATAACTCCACTGAAAAAACACTCTTTCTAAGACCACCAAAACCCTCCCTTTTGTTAACTCTAGTGGTCAGTTACTGTTCTTCCAGTAATGTGTGACAGTTTATCTACTGGTACATCCATACTTACCTTGGTCATTTTCTACTTTGCTCACCAGTCTTTCTCATTGTCCTTTTAGATACCATCTAGGGTAATCAACCATCTCAGTTTGCCTAGGATTGCCCTGGTTTTAGCACTGAAAAGTCCCACATTCTGGAAAACTCCATAATTGGGAAAACCAGGACCATCCTCCTTTCCTGACTTCTAAGTGGAAGAATGGCTCAGAGAACAGTCTTTGTCACTCTTCTCCTCTCAATATTTCACTCATTTATCGAGTGATCTCTTTCAGTCTTATTGCTTAATAAACTGTCCATCTGCTGGTGATTCCCAGCTCTACCCTCTCCACTCTGCCAGAAGCTCACATAGCCAGCTACTATTGATCCTTCTGGCTTAACCTTAAAAAAAAATCCTGAATCTAATCATTTTCTCAACATTTCTACTGTTAACATCATAAGCATCAGCAAATTTTTTCTTTAAGGGCCAGAGAGTAAATATTTTAGGCCTGCAAGCCACAGTCCCCATTGCAACTACTCAACTTGGCCACTGTAGCGCAAAAATAGCCAAAGACAACACATAAGTGAATAGATGTGGCTATGTTCTGGTAAAACTTTATTTACAAAAAATAGGCAGCTGGCTCACAGGCCATACATAGTTTGCTGACCCCTAGTCTAACCTATCATCATCTTATGTGTGAATTACTAACACAGCATCCCAATTAGTCACCTTATTCCTCTCCTTTTAGCTTCATTAGTCAGAAAGTATTTTTTGTTAAGAAATACATACAAATGAGAGTGTTTTGTGCATTTGTATACACGCATATTTAAAAGGTACGAAGAATAATGAAATGAATACTATGTATCCATTACTAAGCTTAAAAAATAAAACATTACAAATATTGATGCTTCTTGAATATCCCTCCCAAAGCAAATTGTTCTCGCTTTCCTGTACCCTACAGGTAACCACAAATTTGTATTTCTCATTCTCTTTCCTTTTATTATTGTTTTACTATATATATGTGTGAATTCTTATTTAAGATACTGTGCAGTATGACAACATTTGAAAACTATAAATAGCCTCATACTTCTGGTATTCTGTGACTGTTTTTATGATTAGCCTGATATATTAGCTATAATTCACTCATTTCATGGCAGTATGGTTTTATTTAGCATACAATAGAAACAGGATGATTTACTGATCTATTCTGAGGCTGAGAGACATTTAGATTGTTTCTAGTATTTTGCAAACACTGCGGGTACTGACATTCTTCCTCATCTCTCCCACTGCAACCTCTGCTTTTAGCAGTATGGTACACTTTATCTATCATGAAAAGTAGTCTTATGTTGCAAAACTGCTAAATGCTGGATATATCAAAATAAAGGTATCTTTAAGCTTGCCACTGAGTGCTCAAGAAAGTAAAGGAAATTCCTAAAAGCAAAAACAATATAAACATACTAAACACAGAAAAGAAAACTGAAACTGGAGTGGCAAAGCAAACCCGAGAACTGAAACCACCTTGCTGTGGGGCATCCCAACAGAAACCAAGAGCTTTTGTGGATTGATGTCCATGTGAAGGAACAAGGTTAAGTCTCAAACTATGCAAAGTGAAGAACGAAACCTGAGACTACAGCATAAAACCCAGGTCTTCAAAGAAGCCGCACCCAGAGTTAAAGGGCGGGCTAGGAAAAAGTCTCCTGCCAGTTAAGGGACTAACAGGTAAATCTGCTCTCCTCCGCTGTGGTTCTAGATTTCACCACCACTACCACCATCAAAAAAAAAAAAAAAAAAGAGGGCTTCCCTGGTTGCACAGTGGTTGGGAGTCCGCCTGCCAATGCAGGGGACAAGGGTTCGTGCCCCGGTCTGGGAAGATCCCACATGCCGCGGAGCGGCTGGGCCCGTGAGCCATGGCCGCGGGAGAGGCCACAGCAGTGAGAGGCCCTACTACTGCAAAAGAAAAAAAAAAGAGTCTCACCTGAGAATTAATCATTAACATCCATCCTCACATAAGATTGGAGTTCAAATTCACACTACCTGTCATGGACACCTCAAGCTGAGAAATTAATTAAAGAATAGACCTACTCTCTGGTATAAACGAGTAAATAATCTCCTAGAGTAATGCTTTGAACTCAGATCCTTCAAGATTCCCACCTTTCAAACTGAGGCACGTAGAAAGTCACAATCAAAAGTAAGACTAGGGTGGGCTTCCCTGGTGGCGCAGCGGTTGAGAGTCCGCCTGCCGATGCACGGACACGGGTTTGTGCCCCGGTCCGGGAAGATCCCACATGGCGCGGAGCGGCTAGGTCCGTGGGCCATGGCTGCTGAGGCTGCGCGTCCGGAGCCTGTGCTCCGCAACGGGAGAGGCCACAACAGTGAGAGGACCGCGTACCGCAAAAAAAAAAAAAGTAAGACTAGCAGAAATAAACCACCAGGTATTAGCATTAGCAGAAATAACAAACAGAAGATTTAAACCACCAGCCACTTCAGATACTAGGAGAGAAAATATATAAAATATATAAAAATTCACTATATATATTTTTTAAAAGATGGAGTCAAAAAGTGAGAAGTACCCAAGTATCAACAAGTACACCAAGTACCCAGATCTTGATTTCTAACAATATTCTCCAATAAATAAAACCAGGGCTCCTTCAAGAAGTTGCTGATTCTAGGGCTGGGACAGGAAATATACATGAGGAGCTTGAAGCATCTCATATACCAAAAGTAAAGAAATGCTTCCAAAAACCCAGAGTGATGGGGTTCAAAGAGACAAAGAAGCCACTTGAAAGAGCTCCCCATGGCCAGAGCAACAAAGTAAATAAAATAGTACTAAATTTATAGCTCATAATATGAAACAAATATTCATGATTCCATACTGATATAAATAAGTTATTGAATAAATAAATAAGTGGAGGAGAAAAGACAAATCTCCTAAGCAGAAGAATTTTAAATAACTTATGTAGATACTCTGTCCCAAGGAGGTAGAACATAATTCCTATTCCTTAAGTGTGGATTGTGCATAATGTCTTCCTTCCAAAAAATATAGTATGGAAAGGGGGGAATAAAAGAATAACTTTACAGTGGAGAAACCTGACAAACACTACCTCAGCCAGGTAAGCAAAGTTAACATCATCAGTGGTAAGTCATGTTGACAGTATGTGCCTGTGATATCATGTGATGAGAATGGCACTTTACCTCTGTGGTCTTCTTTCCAAAAACCTGTAACCCCAGTCTAATCATGCAAAACGTACCAGACAAGTCTCAATGAGAGACAGTCTACAAAATACCTGACCAATACTGCTCAGAACTGTCAAGGTCATCACAAACAAGGAAAGTCTGAGAAACTGTCACAGCCAAGAGGAGCCTAAGGAGACATGACAACTAGATGTATGTGGTATCCTGGATGGGATCCTGGAACAGAAAAAAAAAAACAGACATTAGATAAAAACTAAGGAAAACTGCATAAAATACGGGCTTTCATTAAAAATAATGGATCAGGGACTTCCCTGGTGGTGCAGTGGATAAGGCTACGCGTTCCCAATGCAGGGGGCCCGGGTTCGGTCCCTGGTCGGGGAACTAGATCCCACATGCATTCCGCAACTAAGACCCGGCACAAACAGATAAATAAATAAATAAAATTTTAAAAAAAAATAATGGATCAGTATTGGTTCGTTAATTATGACAAATGTACAAATGAAAGTTGTTAATAATAGCGGAAATGGTGTGGGGTATGTGGGGACTCTTGGTACTATCTTTACAACTTTTCTGTGAATCTAAAAAGTTTAGTTTTTTTAAAAAATGAGAATAACAACTGATTAACAAAATAACCAGGGAAACTTTTTTTAAAAATACAAATGGAACTTTAAAAATTAAAAAAATGAAATTTAAAAGTCAATGGATGAATTGGAAATATTAGAATATAATCAAGACATGTTTTTTTCAAATACTTCCTAGTTTCATCCATTGACGTTTTAGAAACAGTGACCAATCCAGCAGCATGAGCAGGCTAATGACTAGATTGCTGTCTCTAAATGCTACTTCTCACTCCAAAGAATCAGGGCTCCTTGGAGCATCTCAGCGACAGGGCAGAAAATGTATATTATGAGCCCTGGAGCAAAGTGGCATATTAGAAGAGCAAAGCAGCTATCAAAGACTTCCTAGGGTCATGTCAAAAGGACTCAGGAATGAATCTGAAGAGGCTCCCACTGGTCAAATACAGGACAATTTTAGCATATATTTAAGAATAATAACTGTAATGTAATAACTGATGAAACACCAAATATTTTTTTAAATCTATGAGTTTATAATAACAGTTTTTAAATTCTTTGGTAATTTTTAGAGGATGAAATGGCTGCTAACACCACAGAAAGAGAAACAAATGGACATTAAATGCTTCCTGATAAAACGCACAATACTAATACAGTTTGTTTATAGGGAATAAAGGGGAGAGAGGTACAAGTTAAATAACAGGACAGATGATCCAATTTCTTTAGCATATAAACTATGAGAAAAGGAAGGAAAGGAATCAACAACAAAATCTCACTGAACAGATTAATTAGCAAATCAGATACAACTCATGAGAGAATCAGTGACTAGATGACTTATCTGGAGAAATTTTATATCACATACTATATAGAGGAAAAGAGACTAGAAATATGAAAGCAAAGTTAAGAGTCATGAAGAAAGGACAAAGATCTTATCTGTCTTCCAAAAAAGAACAGGGTTGAAACTATATCAAAGATGTAATAGCTTTTTTTATTCAGAACTGATGAATTTTTCTTTCTGGGATCATTTTCATTTTTTCTAAAGTACTTCCTTAGAAGTTTCTTTCTGTTCATGATAAATTCTTGCAGTTCTAGAAACTTCTAAGGATGTACTTTAGAAAAAATGAAAATGATCCCAGAAATAACTAAGAAGAAAGTGTAAAGTAAGACTTTGAAAAATGTAAGCAATAACTGCTTACAATTAATGTAATGAAACAATAATAATGTTTAACTAATAGCATTAAAATTCTGAATAATAATAGCATATGAGCCAGGAGATGGGGGACTGGATTATAACGTTTTGAAATCTTTATATTACTTGAGAAGATTATGATAAAGATACTGATTTTCACTTTAAGTTAATTAGGTATGATGAAATCTCAAGAATAAGAACTAAAAGAAAAGAGAAAATAATAGCTAACAAACTGTGCTTGCCATGGGCCAGGTACTATTCTAACTGCTTTATACATATTTGAACTCATTTAATCCTCACAAGAATCCTATAAGTAGGTATCACTACTATCTATATTTACAATTGAGAAAGTAGAAGCCCAGAGAGGATAAGTGAATTCCCAAAAGTCACACAGCTATTAAATGGCAGAGCCAATGACACCAAAAGCAACAAAAGCAAAAATAAACAAGTAGGACTACATCAAAAAACAAGTTTCTGCACAGCAAAGGAAACCGTCAACAAAATGAAAAGGCAACCTACTGAATGGAAGAAAATATGCAAATCATATATCTGGGGTTAATATCCAAAATCTAAATACATAAAGAACTCATACAACTCAATAGTAAAAAAAAATAAATAAAACAATCTGATTTAAAAATGGGCAGAAGAGGGACTTCCCTGGTGGTCCAGTGGTTAAGAATCCACCTTCCAACCCAGGGGATGTGGGTTCGATCCCTGGTCAGGGAACTAAGATCCCACATGCCACGGGGCTACTGAGCCCGCATGCCTCAACTACTGAACACACAAGCCACAACTTGAAAGCCCATGTGCCTCAACTACAGAGCCCACACGCTCTGGAGCCCACGAGCCACAACTAGAGACAAGCCCAAGTGCCACAACGTAGAGCCGGCACGCTGCAGTGAAGATCCCACGTTGCTGCAACTAAGACCTGACGCAGCCAAAAATAAAAATAATAAATAAATATTTTTTCTTTTTTTAATGGGTAGAAGATCTAAATGGACATTTTTCCAACGACATACAGATGGCCAACAGGTAAATGAAAAGATACTCAACATCACCAAGCATCAGGGAAATGCAAATCAAAACCACAGTGGGGAATTTCCTGGCAGTCCAGTGGTTAGGACCTGGCACTTTCACTGCCGGGGCCCGGTTCAATCCCTGATCTGTGAACTAAGATCCCGCAAGCTGTGAGACGGGCCAAAAAAAACCCACAATGAGATATCATTTCACACCTGTTAGAATGGCCATTATCAAAAAGAATATAACAGGGCTTCCCTGGTGGCACAGTGGTTGAGAGTCCGCCTGCCGATGCAGGGGACACGGGTTCGTGCCCCGGTCCGGGAAGATCCCACATGCCGCAGAGCGGCTAGGCCCGTGAGCCATGGCCGCTGAGCCTGCGCTCCGCAACGGGAGAGGCCACAACAGTGAGTAGCCCGCGTACCACAAAAAAAAAAAAAAAGAATATAACGAGTGTTGTCAAGGATGTAGAGAAAAAAAAAAAAGGATGTAGAGAAAAGGGAGCCCTTGTCATTACTGATGGGAATGTAAATTGATGCAGCCACTATGGAAAACATATGGAGGTTCCTCAAAAAATTAAAAATATAACTACATATGATCCAACAATTCTTCTTCTGGGTATTTTTCCAAGGAAAACAAAAACACTAATTTGAAAAGATATATGTACCCCCACATTCACCGCAACATTAACCAAGACATGGAAACAGCCTAAGTGTTCATCAGTGGATGAATGGATAAAGAAAATGTGTGTGTGTGTGTGTGTGTGTGTGTGTGTGTGTGTGTGTATGTATACACAAAATTAAACAGACAATTACCATACGATCCAGCAATTTCACTTCTGGGTATATACCCAAACAATTGAAAGCAGGGACTCAAACAGGTATTTGTACACGCATGTTCCTAGAAGTATTATTCACAATAGCCAAAAGATGGAAGCAACCCAAATGTCTGCTGATGGATGAATCGATAAACAAAATGTGGTAAATACATACAACACAATTCAGCCTTAAAAAGGAAATTCTGACACATACCAGAACATGGATGAAACTTGAGGACATGGTACTAAGTGAAATAAGCCATACACAAAAAGACAAACATTGTATGATTCAACTCATATGAGATATCTAGAATAGTGAAATTCATAAAGACAGAAAGTAGAATGGTGGTTGCCAGGCCCTGGTGGGGAAGAGGAATTGGGATTATTATTTAATGAGTACATAGTTTCATTCTGGGAAGATGAAAAAGTTGTGGAAATGAATACAGTGATGGTTGCAAGAGAGTGTGAATGTACTTAATGCCACTGAATTTACACTCAAAAAAGGTTAAAATGGAATACATTTGTTATTCATTGTTTTAACACAATTTTAAGTAAGTAAATAAATAACTCCTGCAAATTAATTAATTATTAAGAAAATAAACCTAAACAATCCAGTGGAAAAGATGGCAAGATTTTACATAAAAAGAAAGTATATTTATACTTTTAGTTATATATTTATAACTAAAAGTATAAATTTATATAAATAAAATAAAAATTAAAAAGTCAGCTTCCCTGGATCATGCATTTCTGTGCTAGAATATCAGGAGCTTTAAAGGGTTTAAACTTTTTTGGCCCAGGAATCTCATCTCTGATCATCAAATATGAAAATATCCATCTAAATAAAGATGCATCAGAGTAGTCATTTTAAATAGAAGAAACTGTGAAAAGCAACTTATATATTTAATAGTATTTAAACGTATGATATCTGGGTCTTGCTTTAAAATACTTCAAGGGTGGGGGATGCAGAGGTCAATGAGGATAGATGAAATAAGATTGAAAACATGTTAATAACTGCTGAAGCTAGGGCACGAATTCATGGGACGTCCATTCCTATGTCCGTAATAAAGTAAAAAAGAAAAAAATTTAAACACATTTGTAATGTTCTGTGAAAAAAAATGAAATCATCTCTATCCTACAATTAGAACACTATTTTAAGTCAATAAATGTTGATTAAAAGTAAATGAATATCTTTTAATGCACAGAATTGCTGCATCAAAGCAAAACTAGTCAGAGGGGGCTTCCCTGTTGGCGCAGTGGTTGAGAGTCTGCCTGCTGATGCAGGGAACATGGGTTCGTGCCGGTCCGGGAAGATCCCACATGCCGCGGAGCGGCTGGGCCAGTGAGCCGTGGCCACTGGGCCTGCGCATCCGGAGCCTGTGCTCTCAACGGGAGAGACCACAACAGTGAGAGGCCCTAGTACCGCAAAAAAAAAAAACTAGTCAGAGGGAAAAAAATTCAAAGATCAGTAGGAAAAATGAACAGTAGGGCTTAAAAATGCATTTCAGAAGATTCTTTTTAAAAACACATGAGTTTAAAAAAGGGAAAGAAGTGGATCTAAGTTATATGATATAAAATGGCTCTTAAAGAAAAAGGGCTTTGAAATGGGAGGGAATTATGACAGATGAATAGCACAGAGAGCACAGGTCGGGGTAAAAGGGAAGGACTTTACATTTTTCCACGTGTTTTAGGGCTTTTCTTCACAACCCTTGGATAGGCCTTCAAGGAAGAGATTCCTCAATCTATACCTTTAAGGTGCTGCCTCCCTCACCAGGTGGGTTTTTTTTTTTTTAAATATTTATTTGTTTATTTTGGCTGCGCCGGGTCTTAGTTGCACCATGTAGGATCTTCTTGGTGGCATGCAGGATTTTTAGTTGCAGCATGCAAGATTTTTAGTTGCGGCATGCAGACTTCTTAGCTGCGGCATGCATGTGGGATCTAACTCCCCAACCAGGGATCGAACCCGGGCCCCATGCATTGGAAGAGCGGAGTCTTACCCACTGGACCACCAAGGAAGTCCCACCAGCTGGGTTCCTAACTGCAGTGCCTTTCCCTACCTCTTCAATCTAATCACCTGGGCACCATCCTCCCACCATGTTCCTTGAAACCATCCAGGGCTCCTTCCCTTCCTCTAATAAGAAAATCACATCAAGCTTAGGAATAGAGAGTGCTGTTTGTAAGAAAAAATAAGAAGACATGATCATGCTGTTCCTGAATTCAAACCCAGTCCTCAAGAAAACAGGCAACAACATGAAGGACAAGAGGAAGGTGTAAAGCAAGGAGAAGATAAAGGTACCACAAAGTGCTGCTCATCTCCGAATCTACAACGTACAAAATAATTCCCAAGGAAATAGGTGGAAACCCACCCAGACAATTGAAAATACACCCAAAATTCACAAGTTATTTGGGAATAGAAATCCTTACCTAGGACTTCCCTGGTGGCACAGTGGTTGAGAATCCACCTGCCAATGCAGGGGACACGGGTTCGATCCCTGGTCCGGGAAGATGCCGCGGGGCAACTAAGCCCGTGCACCATAAATACTGAGCCTGTGCTCTAGAGCCCATGCGCCACAACTACTGAGCCTGCGTGCCACAGCTACTGAAGGCCGCGCACCTAGAGCCCATGCTCCGCAACAAGGGAAGCCACCGCAATGAGAAGCCCGTGCACCACAACGAAGAGTAGCCCCCGCTCGCCACTAGAGAGAGCCCACAACACAGCAACCAAGACCCAGGGCAGCCAAAAGTAAAGTAAATTAAGTAAATAAATAAATAAATAAAAGAAATCCTTACCTAGTAAGACCAGGTTGCTGTAATTCTCCATCATTACATCTCTATATAAATCCCTCTGCGTAGAGTCCAGGCATTCCCACTCCTCCTGAGAGAAGTCTACAGCCACATCCCTGAACATCACCAACCCCTAAAATGACAAAACCATGTAGTACTGTTAAAATTAAAGGAAATGTTTTTCAGATCAAAGAAGAGATGGAAAAGGACACTGAGGGATGGACAAAATACACTGAGCAAATGGGTTAAGCCAAAGATAGGGCAGAGTAAAAGAATTAGTGTAATTAGAACAAAGTGCCTCCATCTTCTTGAATATTCCTATTGCTGTAGACAAACCTCCTTCATACAGTGAGACATTCCCATTATCCCACGGCTAGGGCTAGGAAAGAACAAAACACACATTTATTTACAGTTTCCCAAATAACGAAATAGAGTAGAAAAACACACAGCAACCTGCAGGCCTGGAAAATTTCTATTTATTTTAATGATCATCCCTGGCTTACCAATATTTTTATTGTGGAAACTTTCAAACATACAGAAAGTTGAAAGAACTGTATAGTGAACATCTGACATGCTAATTACTACTTACAATATACTCTTAAATATGAGCTCCTCCTTTCCCTTTTTTTTTCTTACTTCTTAAAGGAAAAAGTCAGAATCTTTCTAAAATATTTATCAAACAAACAAGCAAAACCTCTGTTGCACATAATAGGACTTTGATCTAATTAAAGTGTACACCAAATACTAAGAATCATCATTTTCAGAAAGTATCATAAATATTTTTCTTTATAATGCAAGTTCTTTAATAAACTCTTTTTAACTGGATATATCTTTCATCTTAGGAAGGCAAGACATAACCATTCCATTATTTTGGATATTGAGATCGAACAAGATCTCTAAGTTCCTTTACAGCTTTGAAAGTCTAAAATTCTCAAAAACTTATGCATCTGGCTAGTCTTGTTAAAAAGTTCAAAACTATAGAAAAGCTAACAGTATATTGTTTAGGGATAAATAGTAAAACAATTGTGAAAAGCAAGAGAACGATGACTACAAAATTTTCTTTACAGGTTACACGTTGAGAGGGAGGGCAGGGTACAAAAGGGTCTTCAATAGGCCTTCCTATTCTATGTGTTAAGTACATGAGTGTTCTATTATTCTTTTGTAGTAAGAAATACTTCATATTTTTTAAAGGGGAACTCAAAAATTAACGAAAATAAACAGGCCTGTAAAGATGAGTTATCCCATTCAACAATCATTTCCACTTCATTAAACCACAATTCTGAATCTGAAAAAAAAAAAAACACAATTCTGATATGGGAGGCCCAGTGGAATGTATTTAGGCTCCATCATAGAGTACTGCACACAAATGGGAACACTGTTAGAAAAGAATGGGATGCTAGAACAAAGAGTGCACACATTTATGGTCAATTAATCTATGACAAAGGAGGCAAGAATATACAATGGAGAAAAGACAGTCTCTTCAATAAATGGTGATGGGAAAACTGGACAGCTCCATGTAAAAGAATGAAATTAGAACATTCTCCTATACTATTTACAAATACAAACTCAAAATGGATTAAGACCTAAATGTAAGACCAGAAACCATAAAACTCCTAGAGGAAAGCATAGGCAGAACGCTCTTTGACATAAATCACAGCAGTATTTTTTTGGATCTGTCTCCTAAAGCAAAGGAAATAAAAGCAAAAATAAACAAATGTGACCTAATTAAAGTTAAAAGCTTTTGCATAGCAAAGGAAACCATCAACAAAACGAAAAGACAACCTACGGAATGGGAGAAAATATTTGCAAATGATATGAGCAATAAGGAGTAAATATCCAAAATATATAGAGCTCAACGTTTAAAAAAAAAAAGCCGATTAAAAAATGAGCAGAAGAACTGAATAGACGTTTATCCAAAGACGTGAAGATGACCAACAGGCACATGAAAAGATGCTCAACATTGGCTAACCATAGGGGAAATGCAAATCAAAACCACAATGAGATACAAAATGGCTAAGTCTTAAATATAAGACAGGACACCATAAAACTCCTAGAAGAGAACACAGGCAAAACATTCTCTGACATAAATTGTACCAATGTTTTCTTAGGTCAATCTCCCAAGGCAATAAAAATAAAAGCAAAAATAAATAAGTGGGACCTAATCAAACTTACAAGTTTTTGTATGTTAAAGGAAACCACAAACTAAATGATAAAACCAGCGTATAGACTGTGAGAAAATATTTGCAAATGATGCAACCAACAAGGGCTTAATTTCCAAAATACACAAACAGCTCACACAACTCAACAACAACAACAAAAACCCAGTCAAAAAATGGACAGAAGAAAAAAAAAAAATGGACAGAAGACCTAAATAGACATTTTTCTAAAGAAGACATACAGATGGCCAACAGGCACATGAAAAGATGCTCAACATTGCTAATTATTAGAGAAATGCAAATCAAAACTACAATGAGGAATCACCTCACACCATAATTTTAAAAATCTACAAATAACAAATGCTGGAAAGGGTGTGGAGAAAAGGGAACCCTCCTACATTGTTGGTGGGAATGTAAACTGGTGCAGCCACTATGGAAAACAGTATGGAGGTTCCTCAAAAAACTAAAAATAGAGTGGCCATATGATCCAGCAGTCCCACTCCTGGGCATACATCTGGAAAAGATAAAAACTCTAATTCAAAAATATACATGTACCCCACTGTTCATAGCAACACTATTATATACATATATACACATACCTCATCTTCTTTATCCATTCATCTGTCGTGGACATACGCAACACACACACACACAATGGAATACTACTCAGCCGTAAAAAAGAATGAAATCTTACCATTTGCAACAACATGGATGAACTTGGAGGGTATTAGGCTAAGTGAAATAAGTTGGACAGAGAAAGACAAATACTGTAGGATATCACTCATATGTGGAATCTAAAAAATACAACAAACTAGTGAATATAATTTTTTAAAAAAGCAGCAGACTTACAGATATAGAGAACAAATTAGTGGTTATCAGTGGGGGAGAGGGAAGGGAGGAAGGATAATATAGGGGTAGGGGATTAAGAGGTACAAACTATTATGTGTAAAATAAGCTACAAGGCTATATTGTACAACACAGGAAATATAGCCAATATTAATAACTATAAATGGAGTATAACCTTTAAAAATTGTGAATCATGTTGTACACCTGTAACTTATATTGTACATCAACTATACTTCAATAAAGAAAGAAAAAGAAAAAGAGTGGGATACTAAGGGACAAGACCCTGCTGCTGGGTGCCATCACTCGCTCCCTGACAGAATGGGAGGACCTGAGATGGGTTCATAGATGAAGCTCAGTTGGGCAAGGAAGTTTCTAGATAAAGAAATGTTGGGACTTCCCTGGTGGCGCAGTGGTTAAGAATCCGCCTGCCAAAGCAGGGGACACGGCTTTGAGCCCTCGTCCGGGAAGATCCCACGTGCCACAGAGCGACTAAGCCCGTGCACCACAACTACTGAGCCTGTGCTCTAGAGCCCGCGAGCCACAACTGCTGAGCCCGCGTGCCACAACTACTGAAGCCTACGTGCCTAGAGCCTGTGCTCCGTAACAAGAGAAGCCACTGCAATGAGAAGCCCGCGCACTGCAACGAAGAGTAGTCCCCGCTCGCTGCAACTAGAGAAAGCCCGTGCGCAGCAACGAAGACCCAGCACAGCCAAAATAAATAAATAATTTTAAACGCTTTATTAAAAAAAAATGAGATTTCACCTCACACACCTATTAGAATGGCTACTGTTAAAAAAACAAAAAATGTTGGTGAGGATGTGGAGAAAAGGGAGCCCTTGTGCATCATTGATGAGAATGTAAATTGGCACAGGCATTATGGAAAACAGTATGGAGGTTCCTCAAAAAAAATTTTTTTTAATTACCATATGATCAAGCAATTCCATTTCTGGGTATTTATTTGAAGAAAACAGAAACACTAACTTGAAAAAATACATGCATCCACATGTTCATAGCAGCATTACTTACAATAGCTAAGATATGGAAGCAACCTAAGTGTCCATCAGTGAATCAATGGACAAAGAAATTGTGAGATATATATATATATATATATATATATATATATACACACACACACAATGGAATGTTATTCAGCCATAAAAAAGAATGAAATTTCGCCATTTGCAACAACATGGATGGACCTTGAGGGCATTATGCTAAGTGAAATAAGAGAAAGACAAATACCATATGATCTCACTTACATGTGGAATCTAAAAACAAAACAAAAAACCAAATTCATAGATGCAGAGACTAGATTGGTGGTTGCCAGAGGTTGGGGGGGAAGCAAAAATGGGTGAAAGTGGTCAGAAAGTACAAACTTCCAGTTATAAAGTAAGTCCTGGGGATGTAATGTACAACACGGTGACTATAGTTAATAGTATTATATTATATATTGAAAGTTGCTAAGAGATTAGATATTAAAAGTTCCCATCACAAGAAAAACGTTTGTAACTATCTGCAGTGATGGATGTTAACTAGACTTTTTGAGGTGATCATTTCATAATATATACATATATTGAATCATTATGTTTTACACCTGAAACTAATATGTTTTACGTCAATTATATCTCAGTTAAAAAATGGTAATAAGAGCTATGAAAAAATAAAACAGTATAAGGGAGATAGGAAGTGCACTCGTTGAGATGCTATTTCATGTAGGGTGGTCAAAGAAGGGTTCTCCAATTTGGTGACAGGTGAGCAAAGTCTTGAAGAAGTGAAAGAGTAAGTGATGCAGATATCAGGAGCAAGAAAATGCCAGGCAGGGGAATCAGCAAGTTCAAAAGCAGAGGGGGCAGAATTAAGTTACCTAAAAATATATAGAAAATCAAGTCAGAGAGGCAGCCGAGAGCCAGATTACATTGGGCTGTGTAAGCCATTGTAGAAACTTTGGTTTTTACTCTGAGTGAGATGGGCAGCCACGGAAAGTTTTAAGCCAGGTAGTGATGACTTACATTTGGGAAGAATCACCCTGGCCGCTGTGTTAAGAAGGAATGTTAGGCAGGCAATGAAAGAAGTAGGGGGATCAGTTAATAGGCTGTTGCAATATCAAAGGAGAGATGCCTGTGGCCCAGATGAGGACCAGCTGAACTTGTACATGCAAGGCTTTCAAGTTCCGAGTCGCCCTCACTCAGCTGGGCACAGGCCTATCACCTTTCTCTCCACTATCTGGAACTGCCCCCCTGGCTCCCAAGAATAAATTAAGTCTAGCTGGAATTCCAAACTATGGATGTTTGATAATCTAATTAAGTGCTACGTGAAGTTTAAAATGTCCAGCATTGCCTAAGCAATTCGATACATGCTGTCCACCTACAATGTTTTGATCACCTTATATCCCCTCTTTGCCTCTTCATGGCCACCCCCACCAGGGCACTATGGGGGCACAGGCCTCTGGAGAAGAAAAAAGTTTTTGTCATTTCAGAAGAAGGAAGTATTCATGGATGTGGTCAAATCCATGAGTGGCTGTGGAGGACAAATGGATAAATCCTGTCCAGAGGAACTTCTTCAAGGATGTGATAATAGAGAAGTAAGGAAACATAGTTCTACTAATTGAGAAGTTTCCCCTATTATTCATAATCTTCCCTTTAAGACATCTATTTTCCTTCATGTGTATCTCCAGGGAGCTTCTGAAGAGCTTGACTCTAGCTAAGAATTGGTTTGATATTTACTGACCTTCAACTGACAGCTCTAAAGCTTCTTCATTTTGAGGACCTCACATTCCTTTGGCCCTTTTACAAATAACTTCTGTTCCTAAAAAAATAGGGAGGAGATTTAACTATACAATTTCTTGAGTACTTTCTATTTATTTTATTTTTAAATTTTATTTATTTATTTTTGGCTGCGTGGGGTCTTCGTTGCTGTGCGCAGGCTCTCTCTAGTTGCAGCGAGTGGGGGCTACTCGTGGTTGCGGTGCGCAGGCTTCTCACTGTGTTGGCTCCTCTTGTTGCGGAGCACGGGCTCTAGGCATGCGGGCTTCAGTAGTTGTGGCTTGCGGGCTCTAGAGTGCAGGCTCAGTAGTTGCGGCACACGGGCTTAGTTGCTCCGTGACATGTGGGATCTTCCCAGACCAGGGCTCGAACCCGTGTCCCCTGCATTGGCAGGCGGATTCTTAACCACTGCGCCACCAGGGAAGCCCTTCTATTTATTTTAAATTGCTTAATGTTAGTCATAATAATGAAAATGGATATGTTCTATCTCTAACATATTTTTACTTAGCTGCATAAAATGCCACCTTATATTGGGATTTACTTAAAATTTCCCTATTTGTGAAAAGTAATTTTGGATTTTATTATCTCAAAGGTGTCCCAAAGTGTTATAGTCTCTGCTTTTAGATCTATCCGTGGTTCTACCATTTTTGTAACCCTTAGTGAATTTCATTCCAGTCCTCCTTCCCTTTAGATATCTGGTGATGGAGACCATGGATTCCAGATTGAGAACTCCAACGAGGACCATTTGAGAATTTAATTCAAAATAGACCTGGAAACTGGTCCAAGTATTTACTCACAAATACCTGGCAAATCCCTTGTCCTATTGGTATAGAACTCTTTGATCAAGCCCCCATGTCATTCCTACTCCAAAAATATTGGCAAAGTGAAAGATCTTATCACCTGTTTGGACTGAGACTAACCAAAACCAACCCATAAGTTGCATGGCTTTTGCTTGGTGTGTGGTATGGTGTGTGCCACATATGCCCTCATCTTATTTTCAACAATTCAGTTGTTATGATGAAGCCTCTGTATTTGCCTCACTAGGCCAGCAGAGATCTTAGAGGAGATATGGCACACAGGAGAAACTGCTGAATTAATACTAAGACGGAGGGGACATATAGGAAACTGAGTCTCTGGGTCTAACCCCAAGGCCTCCATTATGTATCCAAATGCGAAGTACTAAGGACAAGGTCTCTTGAATGGGCTTTTGGTAGTCAGGAACTGTCAGAAGAGGAAAAAAATATATGCCTTGAAAAACAAAGATTTCAGGGAAGAAAGAAAAGAACCCAAAGCACTTTGATCTTGGCTTTTGGATGTTCAGAAACCATTCTTTCCTCTTAGT
Organism: Phocoena sinus; assembly: GCF_008692025.1. Taxonomy (NCBI): domain Eukaryota; kingdom Metazoa; phylum Chordata; class Mammalia; order Artiodactyla; family Phocoenidae; genus Phocoena; species Phocoena sinus. The sequence continues at coordinate 15,128,546 of NC_045781.1, forward strand.
GAGGTAACTGAGGAAAAAAGAAGAAACTGATGAGACACTTAGCTTTCCTTGGGATCCCACACTTTCTCCAGCCCCTCTTCACCCACACACACATACAGAGGAAGGTCAGGGAAGACTGAAGAATCCAGCCCAATGCAGTTACAGGAAAAGAGCTACAATCTATCATGGGCTCACAAATGACTCCTAGGTATGGAGTGGTGAAGCCAGACTTGCACCATCACAACCCACTCACCATGGCACACATAGTGCTATACAAGGCCACCCGGTTACGTATAATCCCACATACATACCTAGGGGACACACGAGGTCTCTATCACACAGCCACAGGACTCCCCGCACCCACACACTAAGGTCATATTAGTTGCACCTGCACAGTCACAGGCGCCTGACACCACAGTCTCAAACCTCCAAATCCTAGGCACACGGTGCTGCACACATTCAAACAATCACACACCCACTACCGGGACACACAGTTCCAAATGCACAGTCACCTGCCCTCTACATCCCCCACAATGGCGCACAATGCAGTAACAATCACAAACCCTTTCTGGGAACACGTACAGTCACAAGCACCCCACTCCATCACCCAGAGTGATCACCACATACTGTCACCATCACACACTGCGAAGACACACTGTAACGATTACACACACACACACACACACACACGATCTCCTCTCTTCTGCTCGCTCCGGACACGAAAGGCCGGGACCCCAACTCCTCACCCTAGTCCTTCCCTAGTTCCGGTCTGGTCCAAAGTAGCTAAGTTGCACCGGGTTCCAAACGCCCCTCAGCAGCTAACTCCGCGGAGCCAACGGCCCCACCACTGTGCAAAACTCAGCAGCGAAATACCGCGGAACATAGCGTGGGCCTGCGGATTTCTCTGGGAAATGTAGTCCAGAGGCTGAAAACGGGCCCCCGATTCCTCTCAGCGCGGAAGCTAGGTTTGCGCCCATCCACCGCCTCTCTGCACCAATCAGAACCGCAAGGCCCGGACGCCAAGCGGTTCGCAGATGGAGCCGGCATACCTGCTGGAGTTGCCAGTCCTACCCATCTCTGGCAGCTCAGTTATCGCCCGTAAGCAAAAGGCGAGACCGCAAATTCGCCTCTTAAGCAGCTCCGAGTCGCAGAGCCTCTGGGAAACGTAGTTCACGCCAGAAAAGCAGCCAATCGGCCAGAATGCAAGCGAACTGATTCTTTTCAGCTGGTCCTGACCCCCGTGACCCAGCCCGCCGGGCCCGGGAGATTTCTGGAGGTTCTAGTTCGCCCTCGGAATGCAGAGGGGATGACACACTCTTCATCTTTGTCCGTCGGGTGAGTCCAGGCCTCGGTCCGCGCAGCGCTCAGGGTAAGAGTGAAGGTGGGACCTAATCTTCTCTTTCTGGACTGTATTAAAGAGGCGATAGAGAAGAAATCACGATCTTGAAGCGTGTGTGTGCGCGCGTGCGTCTCTGCACTCAGGTGAGGAAGAGGGCGGGGCAGAGGTTGCTGAAGTTGCTGAGTTGTGACCGCAGGTGTGACTGGGTGTTGTGTATATGTGAATGTGTGTCACCTGTTTGGGAGACCAGGCTTGTATCTGTGTAACAGAAATTAACCTCTGTTAGGCTTTTGTAAAATGATAAAAGAGGGTATCTTTAATGGGGCATCAATTTTATTTGAAGGTTGACAGAATTCTTTTTAATCTACTATATGCTAAACAACATTAACGGGTTATGTTAAAATAGGCACTTTTACTATGGTTTAGAATGCAAGTTCAACATGCTTTTAAAGCAAGAAGGAAGATTGCAAAGTAATTTATTACGAGATGCTTGGTTTTATCTGTCCCAGACCCTCAAGTATAGACACTCTCCTCTACAGTGAAACTACTAAAATATTTGGGTTTAAATCTGCCATCTTACTATTTGTTTTCTGTTTATTCCACCTGTTCACAATCTTAACATTTTCAAAGAGTACAGATTAGTTATTTTGTATAATGTTCTTCAATTTGGGTTTACCTGATGTGTCCTGATCATTTATACATTTTGGGGAGGAAAATCCCATAAATGATGCTATGCTCTTCTTGGTTTATTTTATCAGGAGACACGCAATGTCAATATGTTCCATTACTGGTAATGTTAACTTCCTCCCCCCACCCCCCGCCCGCCAGATCTTAGTTCCCGGACCAGGGATGGAACCAGTGCCCCCTGCATTGGGAGCGCAGAGTCTTAAACACTGGACCACCAGGAAAGTCCCAGGTTTTATTACTTATAGTTTAAATGGTGTCCATAAGATTTCTCCACTGTAGAGTTAATTAATGAGTATGTTCGATTTATCAGTGAATAAATAAAAAGAAGCCAGCTGACAAAGGAGCCTGGGAAATGTAGTGTGCAGAGTCCCAATCCCCGCATTACAGAGAACCATATAGAAGGTTCAGTGTGGGACTGAAACACAATAAATGAATAACCAGCACATGACCATCTTGGGAATTTCCTTCACCTCTTATGTTAGATTACGGGTTTCCTGGAGCTTATGTCTTCTTTTTTTCTTTATTTAGTCTCACATTTTAATTTTTAAAAAAATCCTCCATTAGCACCTTGAGAGAGATTAATTTGGAATAAAATTTTGGGGCCCTTACAAGTCTAAAACGTCTTTATTCTAACCTCTTTGGGATGATAGCTTAACTAGGTTTGGAATTTTAGGTTGGATATAATTTTCCCTTAGAATTTTGAGAGAATTATACCATTGTCTTCTAGCTTACAGTTTTTATCTTAAAGTATGATGACAATTTGATTTGTATTTTGTTGTTCTTTCTCTTTAGAAGCATTCTTAAATGGTTCTCTTCACACCTAGTTTTCTGAAACTTCACAAAGGTGTGCTCTGGTATGAGTCTTTTTGGTTCATTGTATGGGGTATTCAGTGGACCCCTTTATGTTGAAGAATCGTGACCTATATTTCTAGAAATCTTAAATTTTCTGAAATTTTCCTCCATTCAGTTTTCTCCTCTCTCTTTCTGGAATCTTCTCTTTCTGGATGTTGAAATTCCTGATTTTATCTGTTATCTTTCTCATCTTTTGTTACCTTATTTTTAAACTTTTTTTCCCCCTACAACTGAGTGCTTTCCACAACTCTTTCCCATATCTGCTATTAAATCTTTAATAATAGGTATTTTATTTTTAATTTCCAAGAGCAGTTTTTATATACATGTTAATTGTTTCCTGGATATAAGATCTCCTCTTACCTCTTGGTGCTATTGTAGGGGGATTTTGGGTGGGTTTTTCCTATGTGTGTATTTTTCTGTTCCTTAACTGTATTCATTTCCTTACTTCTTTTTTTTTTATTGTTTTCATCTGTCTTTCGTATTACTAGGTTTACATTTACATAGTGCTAGGCTTTCCCTAGTTTGTTGATTAATACTGTCCATTCATCATTTATTAATAATGCGCTAAAAAGATGACTGTTTTGGGGCCTCAAAACAGGCCACCCCAAGAAATGCCACAATGGCATATTGATTGTTTTGAATTAAAGTTACTTGAGAAACAGCTAGTAGGGGAAAATGATATAGAAAACACTCTCACCCCCTTCTTTCCCCAGAAAGCAGGAAATAAATCTCCCATGTAAAACTATCCTCCCTATACCAAGAGAATAAAAACCGTCCTTATCACCAGAGTTAGGGAATTCAAGGCTAAGAAAGCTGTATAAACGTACTTTTTTACTGCTTCGTTAGTCTGCTCCACCAAGCACAAGGCCCTTTGTTAAATCTTTACAAATAATTGTTCCTTTGTCAGGGGTTCCATTTCTATGAGACCTTCATGCATATAAATTAAATTGGGTTTTTTTTCTCCTGTTAACCTGTCTTGAGTCAATTAAATTATTAGACCAGCCAAAAGAATTCAAGAGGGGTGGGGGGGGATTTAATGTAATAACAATAGGTAGATAGATAGGGCTTGTCAACTTGTGAACTTCAGTATAGATTTCAGACATTTCTTTGTCAGCCCCAAAATGTTAGCATTATAGCTTTTCTCCTAGGCTATTCCGTTTCTCCAGAGAAGAACCTTCTCACCTCTTGACTGCCAGAATTTTGAGGGTCCAATAGTGATGAGGTCCCACCATTTATTTTTTATTTATTTATTTTTAAAATTTTATTTATTTTTGGCTGCATTGGGTCTTCGTTGCTTCGCGTGGGCATTCTCTAGTTGCGGCGAGTGGGGGCTACTCTTCGTTGCAGTGCTGATGGCTTCTCTTGTTGTGGAGCACAGGCTCTAGATGCGCAGGCTTCAGTAGTTGTGGCACACGGCCTCAGTAGTTGTGGCTCGCAGGCTCTAGAGTGCAGACTCAGTAGTTGTGGTGCACCGGCTTAGTTGCTCTGTGAGATCTTCCTGGGCCAGGGCTCGAACCCGTGTCCCCTGCATTGGCAGGCGGATTCTTAACCATTGCGCCACCAGGGAAGTCCCCCATTTATTTTTTATTATGATTTTTTATTAAAGTATAGTTGATTTACATTCCACTATTTTTTTAATCCCCTGATTTCAGCATGGTGCCTCTGCCATCTGCTTTTCTTCATAGCCTTGTGTCTAAAGCTTCCCTGATTCAGTTTCTCTAGGGAATAAATATTCTATTCTTTGCCAGGATGGTGTGGTAGTGTATTATCTATTTCTGCATAACAAATTGCCTTACAATGTAGCAGCTTAAAACAACAGACATTTATTCTCTGAAACAGTTTCTGAGGGTCACAAATCTGGAAATAGCTTAGCTGGGTGGTTCCAGCTCAGGGTCTCTTGTGAGGTTGCAGTCAACCTGCTGGCCAGACTTGACTGGGACTGGGACATTTGCTTCCAAGGTAGATGGCTCATTCACATGGTTTCTAGTAGTTCCTTTCTGGCTATTGTCAGAAAGCTTCAGTTCCTTGTTACCTGGGCCTCACAGGGCTGCCTGAGTGCCCTAACGACTGGTTTAATAGATTACCCCAACGACTGGCTTAATAGATGACCCTAAGAGCAAGTGATACAAGAAAGACCACAGTGCCTTTTATGATCTGGGTTCAGAGGTCTCATCCTATCACTTCCACCATAATCTGTTCATTACAAATCCAAAGTCATGAAGATTTACCCTTATGTTTTCTTCTGGATTTTATAGTTTTAGCTCTTACGTTTAGGTCTCTGATCCATTATGAGCTAATTTTTGTATATGGTGTGAGGCAAAGGTCTGCCATCATTCTTTTGCATTGATTTTCCCAGCACAGCACCATTTGTTTAAGAGACTATTCTTTCCCCATTGAATGGCCTTGGCACTCTGGTTGAAAATCAATTGACCATAGATGTATGGGTTTATTTGGGGACTCATTCTATTCCATTGATCTATCTCTATCATTATTCTAGTAACACACTGTTTTGCTTTGTAGTTAATATTGAAATGTATCTCTTCCCCAGTCTCTTGCTACCTAGGCTTTTCAGTCTGTCTGCTGCTTGCTCTATTATTTTTTTTTCATGGATAGCTGTGTGTAGTATATGCCTTTGAATACTTTTGACAAAAGCCTCCCAAGGGGCCACTCCAACCCATACAGAGTTCTGAGAAGGGAGAGGAGAAACAAAGGCAAGCCCCTGTGCTAATCACTCAGGGAGCCACAAAACAGGTCAAAATAAGCACAGTTTTTTGGGAACAAGTCTGTATTGTCCACTATGGCACCAACAAGCTGCACGAGGAATGCAGGCCACCATAACCACAGCCACCTCTGCGGTGCGAGATAATAGGTTGGTATGCCAAATGCCACAATTCCTTCTACTGAAATTTAGCAGCTTCTTTCTTCGTTAAGTACTCCCTTGGTTTTTGTAAATTTTAAATTAGATACAATAGTTATGAAAAGTTGATTCTGACAATTTTTGCCAGCTTAATCATTGCTTCATTGGAGGGATGGATCCATGGAGCCCCCTACTCCACCATTCTCAGTGACATCACACCCATTTCTACAAGTTATGCTTTACATATTCTACAGCTCTGTTGTTTGGTACATACACGTTTAGGATTTATACATTTGAATAAACATTCCTAAAGGATATTTTCACTAGGTAGAGAACTCTGGGTTGGACAGTTTTGCTTTTCTTTCACCACTTGAAAAATGCTGTGCCACTTCCTCCATTTCTGATGAAAAATTTGTTGTCATTAAAATTGTTTCCTCCTATAGATAAGGTGTCATTTCTCTTTTTGCTTTCAAGAATTTTTCTTTAGTTTTCAGAAGTTTGATTATAATGTGGCTTGGCTGGGATTTTTTTTTTTTTTTTTTTCTTTAACACTGTTTGAGTTTTTCTCAGCTTCTTGAATCTGTATGTATGTCTTTTGCCATACTGGGGACATTTTCAGCCATTATTTCTTCAACTATTTATTTAGCCCTGCCCTCTTTTTCCCCCTCCCTGTGGGACCCCTGTGACACAAATATTAGATCTGTTTTTGTTTTCAGTTCATTTTCTCTTTGTTTTCAAACTGAATGATTTCCATTGTCTGTCTTCAAATTCACTGAGTCTTTCCTCTGTACCTTTCACACTGCTATTGAACCCATCCACTGAGTTTTGTTTTGTTTATTATATTTTCAATTATTGTATCTTTTTTTTTTAGAAGATGTTGGGGGTATGGGTTTATTAATTTATTTTTATTTATTTTTGCTGTGTTGGGTCTTCGTTTCTGTGCAAGGGCTTTCTCTAGTTGTGGCAAGCGGGGGCCACTCTTCATCGTGGTGCACGGGCCTCTCACTATCGCGGCCTCTCTTGTTGTGGAGCACAGGCTCCAGATGCACAGACTCAGTAGTTGTGGCTCACGGGCCTAGTTGCTCCGCGGCATGTGGGATCCTCCCAGACCAGTGTTCGAACCCATGTCCCCTGCATTAGCAGGCAGGCTCTCAACCACTGCGCCACCAGGGAAGCCCTCAATTATTGTATCTTTCAATTCTAAAATTTCCATTTGGTTCTTCTTTATGTTTTCTATTTCTTTTTTTTTTAAAGGGTATTTTTTTTTTAATAAATGTATTTATTTTATTTATTTATTTTTGGCTGGGTTAGGTCTTCATTGCTGTGCGCAGGCTCTCTCTAGTTGTGGAGAGCAGGGGCTACTCTTTGTTGCAGTGCACGGGCTTCTCATTGCGGTGGCTTCTCTTGTTGCAGAGCATGGGCTCTAGACATGCGGGCTTCAGTAGTTGTGGCACCCAGGCTCAGTAGTTGTGGCTCGCAGGCTCTAGAGCGCAGGCTCAGTAGTTGTGGTGCACAGGCTTAGTTGCTCCATGGCACGTGGAATCTTCCAGGACCAGAGCTTGAACCCATGTCCCCTGCATTGGCAGGTGGATTCTTAAGCACTACACCACCAGGAAAGCCCCATGTTTTCTATTTCTTGCTCAAACTTTCTATTTCTCATTTGTTTCAAATGTGCTTTTAATTGCTCATTAAAGCATATTTATGATGATTGCTTTACAGTCTTCATCAGATCATTCTAACCTATCACCTATGTTGGCATCTATTGATATTTTTAATAGAATTTATTTTTTAGAGCAGTTTTAGGTTCAAAGCAAAACATCTTCATTTTATTGGACTTCACTTTATTGTGCTTCACAGATATCGCATTTTTTACAAATTGAATGTCTGTAGCAACCCTGCCTTGAGCCAGTCTATCAATGCCATTCTTCCAACAGCATTTGCTCACTTTGAGTCTTTGTGTCACATTTTGATAATTCTTGCAATATTTCAAACATTTGCATTAATATTGTATTTGTTATGATGATCTGTGATCAGTGATCTTTGATGTTACTACTACAACTTGCTGATGGCTCAGATGACAGCATTTTTTAGCAATGAAGTCTTTTTTAACTAAGGTATGTACATTTTTTAGGCGTAATTCTGTTGCACACTTAGCAGACTACAGTATGGTGTAAACATAACTTTTATATGAACTGAGAAACCAAAAAATTCGTCTGTCTCACTTTACTGTGATATTTGCTTTATTGCGGTGGTCTAGAACTGAACTCACAATTCCTCCAAGGGATGCCAATATTGATTTTTATTCAAGTTGAGATTTTCCCCATTTTGTGAAATTTTCTAGTTTTCCTGTAATTTTCTATTGAAGTGTGGACATTTGGGGCATTATGAGACTAGATCTTATTTAAACCTTCAGTTTGGGCTGGCTTCCTCTGATACTGTCATAGCTGAGAGAGCTGGAGACATGACCTTGTTTCTGCCAGCTGTGGGTAGAAGTCTAGGTTCCCAATTCAGCCTTCTTTGACACCTGAGGAGGGGAAGGCCTCCTTGTTATTGCTGAACAGGGATGGAAGTTCCAGCTCCCTTTTAGGCATCCACTGGTAATCACCATGGCTGGGATGGATAAGACTATATATTATAACCGTCCACCGGGTGGTCTCCACTGACACTACAGGGGTTTGTGTGGTCTCATTAACACTGGGCAGTGGTGAAAGTACTGACTTTCCAGTAGGTCTCTCTGAGACCATCCAGTAGAGAGGTTGAGGGATGCAGGTGCCTCATTACTGCTGGGTAGAAGTCCTAGCTCCCCAAAGGGTCTACACTGACACCATGGGTGGGAGTGCTGTCTCATTACCACCCAGTGGGGATAAAAGTCCCAACTCCTTAGTCGTCCTTTTCTGAAACCACCCCTGTGAAGGAGAGGTAGGGTTGGAGCACCTTTACAGCCTGGTGAGGCTTTACACGGCCTTTGCTGGTATGGGTGGGGCCACTCTTTTCTGTGGTGTTTGGCTTGAGTAGAGCAGCTATTATCTAAAATTTTTTTGTCTTACTAGGTTGTCCCTTTCCTTGTTCTTTGGTTAAAGAATGGGCTTTTTTCTGAGGCTTTTTCTTTCTACATCAATTGGCATTCCAGGGTTGCCAGCTTCTTCAGCTCCAAGAGTCTCAGATGTACAAGGCAAAAAGAAAACCCAGAAAACTAACCACCATGTTATTCCTTAGGTCCCATGGTCCCAACCATGTCCACCTTTCAAAGTCTTGTTTGTTTTCTGTAAATATTCAGAGTTTTTATTTGTTCTCAGCAAGAGAAATAAGGAAAAGTACACCTACTCAATCTTCCTGAAGCAGAAGGCCCTCTTCTATTATTTTTAAATGACTACTTAATCTTATACTGTTTTTTTTTTCTGGCTGCAATGGGTCTTCATTGCTGTGCGTACGCTTCCTCTAGTTGCAGCAAGCGGGGGCTACTCTTCATTGCGGTACACGGGCTTCTCATTGTGGTAGTTTCTCTTGTTTTGGAGCACAGACTCTAGGCACACAGGCTTCAGTAGTTGTGGCTCGCAGGCTCAGTAGTTGTGGCACACAGGCTTAGTTGCTCTGTTACACGTGGGGTCTCCCCCGACCAGGGCTTGAACCCGTGTGCCCTGCACTGGCAGGCGAATTCCTAACCACTGCCCCACCAGGGAAGCCCAATATACTGTTCTTTTCTGGCTCTTTTAAATGTCTATTATACATATAGATCATATTCTGGATGTATTTTGTTTTTCCTTTCATAATCTGTGTCATTTTTCTCAGTCCTTATCAAGCTGTTGAGATTGACTGATTTGGTACTCTGCCATATCCATCCTGCTAACTATAGTTGCTGAGTCCAATTGCTTCATTTTATTGGCCTCTGTTCACTTGTAAAGGGATTGGAATAAATAGCCTTAGGCTTCCCAATTTATCTCTACAGATGCTCTATTACAATAATCGTTTGAGAACTAATGGTTAATTCCTAACTGTGTAAAATTCTATTTCCTCATCTGTAAAAAAAAAAAAAATGAAAATGGTTAACTACTAGCTACGTAAATTCTATTTCCTCATCTGTAAAATGGAAATAAGTGACTACACTTCATAAACTTGACGTGAATATTGACACATTATAAAAGACTCAGTGACTGGTAGTTATTATACAAAAACCTATGATTCCTGAGAGGAAAAAGGCAGAGAAGAATAGGAAAGGCTCAGTGGAAGAGTGACAACTGATCTTTGCCTTTGATGAATATATTTTGATAGCTGGTAATTGACAATTATAATGGATGGACATTCCAGAGGAAAAGGTACAAGAAATGTTGCTAATGTGGAAAAGAGCAAAGCAAGTTCTGGGACCATTAAGCAATCTGTTTAGTTGACATATAAAGTACATGCTCTAAATTAGTGACAGATTAAATTAGAAAACTAGAAAATAAACAAAATATGAAAGACCTTGAATAATGTGGTAAGGAGTTCAGTTTTCTTTTTAAGAATTGAAGAATGATAGACATTTATTCTTCATATAGCAATGAGATAAACAAAATTGTCTTTCAGATTTCTGTGGGAGATAAACGGAGATTGCATGTTTATCCAAAGACCCCATTCTGCATAGCTCGATCATCTCAAAAAATTTGCTTCTCTGGTAATTTCCTTCCTGGATTATGTATCAGACTGGAATCTCCCAATTAACTCAGCAACCCAGGCAATCATTTCACTGTTTCCACTAAATGAAGTTAGGAAGAATAAAAATTGGTTCTGGTTACATGTGAAAAGGATGGATGACTGTCTGCAATGGTCCAGAATCCTTACACCAGAAAGCCAAACAGAACTGTGAGGCCTCTTAAGCCCCACTTTTCAGTCCTGTCAGCACAACCTTTACAGTCAACCATATTAACCTGCACTTCCGCTGTAATACTGTCTGTGCCTACATTTCATTTTGCCCTTGGAAATGCCAGTTGTATCACAAACACTGCAAATGTGCTAAACCTCAACAGTAAAGGTTTTACCTCCATTTTCTGCCTTAATTTAGCCATACTTTTTCTAAGGATTCCTCTTCCTCTTTAGGCCTCTAGAGTTGATGTTGCTCATTTCCCATGCTTCACATCCCACAGATCCCAGAAAAAGGGTGTGTGTTATTTTTTATTTCCTACACATTTGTATCCCTCATTCTCATATAAAAGTCCTTCAGTGAGAGCTATGTCATATGCTTATATCACTTCCTGTAAGGTCGGATCTTAACAAACGGCACCGAGAAACAGAGGAAAGCTTCAAGTGAGCTTTATTAGGGAGCGCTCCTGGGCGAGGTTCACTGGTCAGAGACAAAGGGGCCAGAAGTCGCACCCGGGCGAGGGTCGGGCAAGATTTTATAGGGGAAGAAGGGAAAGGGGTGTGGTGAATCTGGGAGGGCGCAGGGTATTCCTTATTTGGTGGTCTTTTCGGATATCCTGGGGGACCTTTAGTCCCGCCCCTCGAAAGGCGGGAAGGCTGGGCTGGGTTCAAAGTCCCCAGGTCAGTTCCTGGAACTGGGTGGTCCGGAGAATTTCGGTCTGATGCAACCTGTGAATCTGATTGTGTTCCCCTGCCTCGGGCCGGTTGGCCTTACATCCCGACATCTTTGGTGTAATGGGGCGGCGTTCTGATCTCTGGCTACTTCATGCTGAATGGGGGCGTCGAAAGGGGAGTCGGGCGACCAGAGGTCAGAGGCTTAGGGGAGACCAGTGAGAGGTTCTGTAGGAAGCAAGGTGTAAGGACCAAGGAGCATTTGGTTTGTGGCCACCCGAGATACTTCCTCCATGCGCCTGAGAAGGAACCTAAGAAAACAGGGAGCAAGCATGCTACGAAGAGGGTCTGGTCCGGGTTTGAAAGAGGGGTGTCAAAGGGTCCCTCTCGGCGGGCTGAGGGCCTCTACGACTTGGGGACAGGAGTGGGAAGGGGAGGTCCTGGTATCGGAGATAAGCAAGAGGGAGGCCGGGTTTAGGCGGGGGAAGAGGTCGAGGGAGATAGCAGGGTTTTCAATGAACAGCAGGTGGAACTCCTGGATGCGGGAGGGGCCCAGGAGGAGAGAGACTTGTGGCCTAGGAGGTCGACCAGCAGGTAGGAGGAAAACACGGTTAGTGGGTGGGCCAGAGTCAGTTTGAGTGTTTGTTTGGTCAGTTCAGCTGCGCTGCTAGGGCCCGAAGGCATGGTTGCCATCCCCGAATGGTTGGGTCTAGCTTTTTGGAGAGGTAAGCCACGGGGCGGTAGCAAGGCCCTACAGGCTGGGCAAGGAGTCCAGTGGCTATTCCGGCCTGTTCATCCACAAAAAGGTGAAAAGGTCGGTTTGGGTTGGGCAGAGAAAGGGGAAGAGAAGATATCAGAGCATTACGGAGGGTGAGAAAGGCCTTTTGAACGGCAGAAGGAGAGGTGAGGGGTCCTTGAGGGGTTTCTTTAGCGGCTAGATATAAGGGTTTAGCGAGGAGAGCAAAGTTAGGGATCCAGTGCCGGGAAAATCCTATAAGGCCCAAAAAGGAGAGAATTTGTTCCGCTGTTTCTGGAGGCTGGAGTTCACGGATAATCCGGGTGCGGTCGGCTGTTAGATCTTTTGTGGTAGGGGTAAGGTGGAGCCCCAGGTAGGTTACAGAAGATACAGGTAACTGAGCCTTGGCTGGGGAGACCCGATAACCGCGAGAGCCAAGGTAATTGAGGAGATCTGCAGTATGTTGTCTTGAGAGGCTGAGAGACGGGCTACAAAGGAGGAGGTCATCTGCATATTGAAGGAGTGTACTGGGGGTAAGGGAGCAGGAAGTGAGGTCCCGTGCGAGCACCTGACCGAAGAGGTGAGTACTGTCGCGGAAGCCCTGGGGAAGAACTGTCCAGGTGAGCTGACTGGAAGTATGAGTATCCGGATCCGTCCAGGTAAAGGCAAAGAGGAAATAGGAGTCGGGATGTAGGGCGATAGTGAAAAAGGCATCTTTGAGATCCAGAACCGTAAAGTGGGCTGTGGATGGGGGGATATGGGAGAGCAAGGTGTATGGGTTTGGTACTACTGGGTGGAGAGCAATTATGGCCTCATTGATTAGTCAGACGTCCTGGACCAGGCGATAATCCCCAGAGGCCTTGCGGACAGGCAGGATGGGGGTGTTGCAGGGAGAGTCAGTGGGGAAAAGGAGTCCCTGGTTTAGGAGTCTGGTGATAATAGGTTGTAGGCCCCTAAGCTGAGTCTCAGAGATGGGAAATTGGGGCCTTGATGGAAATTTGGAGGGGTCCTTTAGGCGGATGAGAACGGAGGAATGGTGTGTTGCTATTATGGGCTTAGAAGTATCCCAGACTTGGGGATTGATTGGGTTCGGTGTGACTGGAAGAGGGGGATAGGAGGGGGAGGGTTCTAGAGACAGGCCGAGAAGAGGAAGCAGGAGTTGGGAGGAGGCGACCTTAGGGTCAAGTCTAACCAGCTGGAGGGAGGCCCCTAAGTGGAAAAGGACATCTCGATCTAGCAAGGGAACTGGGCAGGATGGTATGACTAAGAAGGAATGAGTAAAAGGGAGTCCCTTCGATATGACATGGGAGTGGGCCGGTCTGGAGTGGGAAGGATGGTTTGCCATCAATACCCATGACCGAGATCTGGGAAGGAGAAACTGGCCCGGAATAAGTAGGCAGGACCGAATAGGTAGCCCCCGTGTCCACCAGAAATGAGATGGACTTACCCGCTACCTGTAGCGTTACCCTGGGCTCGGCGAGGGTGATGGGGGTCTTCGAGTCCGGGCGCCGTCAGTCGTCAGCCAATCCCAGCAGTTCGAGTGGTAATCCCGTTGGGTCGGCCTGCCCCTCGCGTGGAGACGCTGAGGGAGGGCCAGTCGTAGGGCAGTCACTCTTCCAGTAGCCCGTTAGCCCGCAGCTGGGACAGGGCTTAGAAGGAGGTCGGGGATTGGGACATTGGCGAGCCCAGTGGCCTTCTTTTCCGCATTTGAAGCAGGCCCCCGGCGGGGTTGCCTTTTGCGGACCCCGTGGATGCTGTGATCCATGGGAGATGGCCGGCCTTAGGGCGGCTACAAGAGCTTGGGTTTGGAGGGCCACCTTCTGGTGCATCCGAGTCTGTCGGCTGGAGTCAGCCAAATCCTCACGGCCATTAAAGACTTTAAAGGCCATTTTTACCATATCTCGAATAGGGGTTTGAGGGCCGTCTTCCGCCCGTTTTAATTTCTTTCGGATATCCGGGGCTGATTGGGTGATAAAATGGGTGGCTAGGACCGCTGCCCCTGCCGGGGTGTCGGGGTCCAGCCGGGTGTAGAGAGGTAAGGCCTCTGTAAGGCGATTGAGAAAGATAGCTGGATTTTCGTTAGGTTCTTGGGTTATCTCTTTTAGTTTTTCAAAATTGACTACCTTATGAGCGGCGGCCTGCATGCCAGCCAGGAGACATTGGATCATGAGGTCGCGTTTACGACGGCCATCTTGGCCATCCTGATAAGTCCAGCCTGGATCGGTGCCAGGTACGGCAGTCGCTCCGACAGGCTTGAAGTTGTCGGTAAGTTGAACCTGATCTGCATGGTTTCGGGCAGCAGTTTGAATTCTTTCCCGTGGAGGTTGGAGAGGAGTTCTGAAGGGGGGAGTGGTAAGAGATTCGGGAGGGTTGGTTAGTGGGGAGGAATCCAAGGGGATTGAGGTTTTGGATGGAGGAGATGTTTGTTTGGCAAGGAGGATTTGAGAGGTAGAACAATTGACACAAAGGGAGGGGCGGGAGCGCAAATACCAAAAAACCTGGACATAGGGGACCTCAGACCATTTGCCCGTCCTGCAGCAGTAATTATCTAGATCACGGAGGATGTTAAAATCGAAAGTCCCTCCAGGATTGATTGTCTAGAGGATATTGTGGCCAGGCCACAGTGGAATAGAAAATAAGCCGTCGGCGACGGAGATCTTGGGAGAAACCATGGGCTGTAAAATTGGCTAGGAGACACTCCAGGGGCGTCTTAGGATCTGGTTTCGATTGTGAGGTTCCCATGACCCCCAGTCTGTTCCTGAGTGAATTGAGAGGGAGAGAGGCGTCCCTGGTCTCAGTCTCCAATTCACGGCAGGTCGGAGGGCGGTCAGGCGATTGGGAAGTCTCCACAATCACCCGAGGCCCGGCGGGTCGGAGAGCGGTCAGGCAACTGGGACGTCTCCACAGTTGCCCGAGGCCCGGAGAGAGGATGGAAAGGAGGGAGGAATCCCTGACGCGGCCGCGATTAAGGACAGGGAATCCGGTGGGCAGGGACTCTGAGGGTCGGAGGGAACAAGGGAGGGGGACTTACCCCGTTTTCTGCCGGATCGGGTGGATGAGTAGAGGTTCCCTGGTTGTCTCCTGGGGGAGGGGAGGAGCGGCCCGCGCGGTAACCCGTGAGGCTTTGTACCCCTCCCGGGTTTCGGCACCAAATGTAAGGTCGGATCTTAACAAACGGCACCGCGAAACAGAGGGAAGCTTCAAGTGAGCTTTATTAGGGAGCGCTCCCGGGCGAGGTTCACTGGTCAGAGACAAAGGGGCCAGAGAAGTCGTACCCGGGCGAGGGTTGGGCAAGATTTTATAGGGGAAGAAGGGAAAGGGGTGTGGTGAATCTGGGAGGGCGCAGGGTATTCCTTATTTGGTGGTCTTTTCGGATATCCTGGGGGACCTTTAGTCCCGCCCCTCGAAAGGCGGGAAGGCTGGGCTGGGTTCAAAGTCCCCAGGTCAGTTCCTGGAACTGGGTGGTCCGGAGAATTTCGGTCTGATGCAACCTGTGAATCTGATTGTGTTCCCCTGCCTCGGGCCAGTTGGCCTTACACTTCCTATACTTCAAACTACTGTAACCTGTTCAAAACTCATTCTGGGAATATAGTTTTGAGAAAAACTTATAGATCTAAGCTTTTTTTGTTGTTTTTTAAATAAACTGTTGCATTTCAGCTAGACTTGCTCTAACTCATGCTGGTAGTTTTAAGGACTTATGTATCTGTGCTTATTTTCACAGAAACTGCTGTTTCAACTAGGTTTACTGATTGCCAGGTTGTGGGTTATATTATGCTTCCCAAAAAGATATGTTTAAGTCCTACCCCCAATACCTGTGAATGTGACTTTATTCGGAAACAGGGTCTTTGCAGATGTAATCAAGCTAAGATGAGATCACACTGGATTAAGGTGGGCCCTAAATCCAATAATTTGTCATAAAGAGAAGTTTTGGACATACAGAGGAGACAAGGGGAATAGGATCATGTGAAGAGATTGGAGTGATGCAACTACAAGCCAAGGAATGCCTGGGTCTACAAAAGTTGTAAGAGGCAAGGAAGGAGTCTTCCCTAGAACCTTCAGAGGGAGCATGGCCCTGATCACACCTGTGGGTTTTGGACTTCTAGCCTCCATAATTGTGAGAGAAAAACAAAATACCACAAACTTGGTGGCTTATCAAAATATCTGGTGGCTTGTTTTAAGCTTTGTGGTACTTTGCTATGGCAGCCCTAAGAAACAAACATTCCTCAGTGACTGAAAACTTCAACAGCAGTTTTTGAATTTTCTCTCTCTCTAGTTCCATTATCATTATCTGCATGGAAAACTTACCCAATTGGCTTGTCCGCCTCTTCTGTCATATACTTTCACAATGGTAGAGAATAGTAACGAAAGAGCACATATCATGTGCATTATAAACAAGTTTAAAAAGGGAACGTATATGTCACTTTCATTTATGCAATCAGATTTGAAAGCTTAAAATACTACCAAACTTATTCCAGCAGGACTCCAAATTGGCCAAACAGGAATTCTACAAGGAATGCCATAAATGGACTTTTGTTGTTCACTTTTGGTACACAATAAAAGATAGAAAAAATAAAGACACATTTTTTAAAAGATAGAAAAAAATAAAAGGAAAAAACTCAAAATCATCCATAATCCCAGCTATTCAGGATTACCACTCTAACATTTGCTAACCATCCTTCTTCATATTTTATTCTGAACGTGTACAGAAAGTATATTTGTATAGAAATGGTTACTTATTTTACATCTTGTTTTGTTGGCTTCCCTATCACACTGCAGAAAATTATGTATTTCTATTGCACTGTAAAAACACGAGGGCAGTGGAGAACGCGACCTGAGGGTAATAAAATGTGCAACTTACACATAGCCCTCTGAGAAGGCCAGGCCTGAATGGTTATATATGATTGATGGGTGAGGAAATAGTGCCCTGAGTAGGAAAAGCCAGGTCTAGGCCATGCCACAATTTGGGCCAGCTCCCATCTCTTTCAAAGAACTCCATCTCCCATCATTTTAGGCATTCAATAATAAGGGATTTAAAAATGATGGAAACGATCACGAGTTTCTCTTGCGTTGGCTTTGCTCCTGATAGTTTTAAAATACCTGGTTAATTTGTCAATTTCTCTCTGTAGTTCTTTTAATTTGTTTAATATTCTCAGGCTATATTATTTAGCAACATACATGATTAGAATTATATCTTCCTTAGTGAATTGAAATGTTTACTGTTCTCTAGTGACTTTATCTCTAGTAATGTTTTCCTTCAAGACTACTTTGTTATTTAAATACAACAGCTTCCTCTTAGATACCATTTGCCTGGCATATCTTTTTCTGTATTTTTCACCTTTCTGTCCTTATCTTTTTAGAGATACACTTTGTAAAATGGCTTATAGCTGCTTTTAAAAAAGAATCCTATTTCATGATATTTACTTTTAACTGAAAAGTTGAGCCTATTTACATTTCCTTGATTAATGATGTACTTAGATTTATTTCTACTATTCATTATATGGTTTCTACTTATCTCCCATTTTTGTTGTTGCTTCCTCCTCATTTTCCTGCCTTTCTTTGGGTTGGTTTTTTTCTCACTCCATTATGTTCTTCTACTTTAGAAGTTTTCTCTCCCTGCCACCCCTCCTTCCCTTTCTTAGTGGCTACCCTGGTTATTTCAGCACATACACTTAAATCAGTACATCTGCCATCTTCCTGAAATAAAAGGATCTTACAATGCTTTAACCCAGTAACTCATTCACAAAAGTTTGCGTCTCAAAACTTTAGTTTTGTTAAGGCCACAAAACAGACATTATCATGGTTTTATAGTCACTATTACTTAATAAAAACATTTATATTAAACATCCTTTTGTATATTCAACCGTTGGTATATTTTAGTCTGGTCTCCGGTATTTTCTGTTTTACATATCAACCTATTTTCTACAAGATTCCTGACGTAGCATTGCTAGGAATTCCCCGGCTGCATATGCTAATCAGCACAGCTAATGCAGATGTGCCCTAAAGTTCACTCCTCTAACCGTCTGCATTTTCAGTTCTGTAGGATGACAATCTCATTATATAGAACTTTCATTCAATAACATAGTCTCAAAATTTCCTGTGTGATATTCGTATGTGAATAAATGTCTCTCAAGTCTGATATTCATCTTAGGGTAGAAAAATAATCATTAGAGAAAAGCCATCATTAGTATGTTCTGGGTCAATTCCACAATACCCTCCTTCCCTGCCCCAGGGCACGCAGTTCAAATTGGACACATCTTAGGAATGTGTGAAATGAGGGGTGACTGTTGAGGAAAAAGGAATTTTTACTGAAAAGTTCGAGACTTAATTAAGATATATTTTATTGGGGACCTATGAGCATGCTTCAACACTTCAGTATGAGAGACCTCCTTTATCTCCTCAAACCTTGCACATTCCTTCCTCCGCTTTCGTTCTAACCAATTTCATCTTTCACTGAGAAAATACAATTAACCAAACACCCACCATCAAATTCCCCACCATCAAATTCTCAGATCTGCTTGCACTGACACTTACATTCTCTTCCCTCCTGTTCAGGGAAAGTAACCCAGTTCCTGTCAACCACTAACTGGGTCATCTCTGCAACAGCTCATCTTCTCCCGGCCTCCCAAATACTTTTGTCCTGAAGTGTTAACTTACAGTTTACAAATATACTCTACCCAGCTTTAATAACAAACCAAAACCAAAGAATCAAAACTCCCTTCCTTTATCTCACATCTGCCTCAAACTAACTTACCTCTGGGCTTCTAGTGAAACACTTAAAGGGTAGTCTACTCGTGCTGCCACCCTTCCTATCTTTACCTTCACCCTTTAACTCTAAGAATGATAAACATTTATCGAGCACTTAAGGTGCTGAGTACTGTTCTAAGATTTTTTTTTAAATGTTAATTATTTCTTAATCCTTACAACTCTATGAGAAGATGATGTACTGGAGATAAGGCAACTGAGGCACAAATGTTGCAAAACTTGCAGAAAGCCTCAGAAATAGTGGCAGGAACAGTTTTCAAACCTGAGAGCAGAGCCAAGTTCTTATCAATTTACCCTATGCTAAAGCAATGTGGTTTATGACCTCCGCAGTCCACCAAAAAGGCTTTTGAACAGGTTTACAGTGGCCTACATACTGCCAAATTTAAAGGACACTGGCTCATCATTTAATTTTGTAGTAAAATCAACAGAATGACCATTTCTATCTTCATATACTTAGTTTCCTTGGCTTCTAAGACACCATACTCTAAATAGGCTCCTGCCTCATTAGCATAGGAGATCAGCTACTTTTCTTTCCTCTGCGTGACTTCTAAACATTGGAGAGTACCAAGGCTCAAACCTAGGCCTTCTTATTTCCTCTAAAGACTGTACTTTACCTCAGGAATCTTATCCTAACACCTGTCTTTAATACTATCTGAAGGCTTATGATTCCAAATTCTCTGATTCCCACTTAGTGTCAAACAAGCTTTTGAAATCTAACGAACACACCTCAAACCAATTTTTTTTTTCTTAAAGGAAACTTTTTTTTTTTGATATGGACCATTTTTAAAGTCTTTATTGAATTTTTGTTACAATATTGGTTGTTTTATGTTTGGTTTCTTGGCCGCGAAGCATGTGGGATCTTAGCTTCCCGGCTGCATTGGAAGTCTTAACCACTGGACCACCAGGGAAGTCCCTCTCAAACCAATTCCTGATTCTATTTCCTCCCAAACTGCTTCTCCATGGCCCCTAATATCTTAATCAGCTATCTGTAGAAGTTAAAAGTTGGCATTGTACTTGATGTCTTCCCGTTATCATGTACCTCATAAGTCCTGTCAGCTCACCTCCAAGTAAATCTCACAACTACCCATTTCCATCTCCAATGCAACATCTCTATCCTAACCTCTGTTACCTTGCTTCAGTGATTGATTACTCAGCCTCTGAAATGGCCACTCTGCCTCTCTACTCTTGCTCCCATTTCAACCCACTCTTCACAAAACATCAAATGATCTTGTCAAAATGTCAGTCATACTGCCACACTCAAGTCTCCTTTGGCAGATTCTCATGGTGCTTAATAAATCAAGTCTTTGACGCAATGGCCTATGACCCTTACATTATATGCTACATGGCTGTATCTTCAGCCACATCGTACACTTCCCCTGCCTCCCGAGCACACACAAGAGCACTAGTAAGATCTTAAGAGGGCAGCAGCATATTGTTTTGATATTCATTATGTATCTACTAAATGGCATCCAACATCCAATAAGTAGGCAAATTATTCGCCAAAGTTTGCAAGCGCCATCTCTCCCATCTATTACACTGTTGTCACAAAAAGCCATTAACTTGCTTTATAGTCTTAGCTCACCACTAAATAGATATAAAACACTAAGCTTGTCACTTACCTCTCATTTTTTCTAGATATAAAATGGAGAAATAAGACTCTACTACCCAGTGGAGCTGCTGTGAAGACCATCAGTTCTCAAAGTGTGGCCCCTGGCACAGCAGCACCTGGGAACCTGTTAGAAATTCAAATTCTCAGCCCCCATCATGCCAGACTTACTGAATCAAGAACTCTTGAAATGGGACCCAGCAATAAACCCTCTAGATGATTCTAATGTACACTGAAGTTTAAAAATTTAGATGAAAACACTGGGGAAAAAAAAAAAAGTAGAGCTAAATAAATGCCAGGTTATGTTGTTATTACTGCCTTGTATGACAGTATGGTGTTTGTTATGCACCAGTGGTAAATAGTAAAATTACAAAGTCAGGTTTTTCATAAAATAACTTGTGTTGGCTCTTTTAAACACAGAACACCTTAAACGTGAAATACATATATGCAGTATGTAAGCAAGGAAAGCAGAGACAGTATTGCTTAAATGACAGATATAACTAAGGAATACCTGAAACAGTTGATGAAAGGTTATCACTGAAAATTAGGATACTTGAGATTTTGTTGGGCTTGGGGCAAGGATAAAGATGTTTAATGGTCCCTCACATGGTTTGGGTATGATATAAGGTAGCTATTAATATGTATCCTGGCAACGTGGGCAATGTGGGAGTAACCACAATTTATCTTATAAATCTTGACTAATAATGATTCAGGTTTCCAATAATCTGGTCACTTGTATCTATTAGGATAGAGTAAGACAAATGTACTTATTAGGAAGTTCAGGTCATCTGCCTACTGACATACTAAAGTGACGATTCTGGGGCTTCCCTGGTGGCGCAGTGGTTGAGAGTCTGCCTGCTGATGCAGGGGACACGGGTTCGTGCCCCGGTCTGGGAAAATCCCACATGCCGCGGAGCGGCTGGGCCCGTGAGCCATGGCCGCTGAGCCTGCGCGTCCAGAGCCTGTGCTCCGCAACGGGAGAGGCCACAACAGTGAGAGGCCCGCATACTGCAAAAAAAAAAAAAAAAAAAATCAAAACCTTTACTTTCAATGCATATGCTGTTCCCATGGAAATTTACAGGACAGCAAAATGGTCATTCCAAAGTCAGTTTATCTGAAAAACACAAATTATATGAAGTCTGTGTGTGTATCCTTATTTAAACTAAATGTTCTTAAAAATTCCTAAGTTCAAATGATGTCACAAAAGTGTTAGAAACGTGTAGACCATATAGTGTACACTATATCATGTAAAAATAAATTAAAACAGATTTGGATTATGCTGTCATTTTTAATTTTAATAAAATAGATAATTTCATACTACATAGAGAGCAAGTCCATCCACTCATCGATAAAATTTTAGAAATATTTTCTATAAAAAGTTTAGTAGCTGACTGCGAATGAATCCATTAGAACATGATTTCTATAGGTACAGTGTTCCCATCCTCACCCCCATTCTTGTTAATTTTGAGAAAATTTAAAAATACAGAAAAGTACAAAAAATAAGACAAGATATCCATATACCACAATCCAGAATTAACCAGTATTTCAATATATTTTCTTGCAGTATTTTTTTTTTAAAGAGAAATGGACGTTTATATATAAAACTGAAGTCCCCTCTAACCAATCCAATCCCCCCCCTCTCCCACACGCATTCCCTTCCCTTCTCCACTCTTCACAGGCAACCACTATCAAGAGTTTGGTCTGTATCCTTCCAAACCATTTCAAAAACATTTAAAAAACATACATACATATATGTATCCATTACCAATATATAGCACTGAAATTTTGAGGGAAGTTTTATTCAAATTTACAAAACTGTCATCGTAATATATGTCATTCTGCAACTTTATCTTTCCCCCTCAACGTGATTTTTGAGATCTTTCTCTGTAATACATATAGATCTCACTTATTACATTTTACAGATATACAGTATTCCATCATAAGTACTTTCCATTTTGTTGCTGATGGGCATTTAAGTTGTTTCCAATTTATGACTACAACATATCATGCCACAGTAAATAGCCTGGTACACATTTCCTGAGCATACAAACTCAGAGTAGAATTGCTAGGTGTTTTTCAATTTGCTATAAGGAATGTTTCCCAACTCCCAAGGTCATAACCCTTTCAGTATATAAATTTTTCATATTACTATTTTTAACCTAACCCCCTTGGATCTTACCTTTGTGTATAGTTCGTATTTTTTTTTGTCCCTTGGAGAACAAATTACCTCCAAATCATTTTTTAAATAGTCCCATTATATTCTCATCTCCTGATGCCATTTCTATATTATAAATTCTAATAAATGCATAGGTGTTTCCAGAATCTCTTCTGTTCTGCTAAATCAATACCATAAAGGTCTCTTCCTAATACTTGCAACCTTTTTTTTTTTTACATTGGTGAAGATCTCCAGATCCATGCAGACGGCAATGTTAAACATGTTTTCCATTCCCAATTTTAGTGGAAATGCATCTAAAGTTTCAGCATTACCTGTGCTGTATGTTTTTTTTTTTTTTTTTTTTGCTGGATATTATCATACAAATGTCTTTCTCTTCAGGATGAATTCTCTGGTATCCTTTAAGTTTTTAGCTTTTGTTTCTCTCATTTGTGATGCTTTCCTTCAGAATGATTATTTCTGATATGAGACGTAAATTCCTGATGAACACCTTTCATGTATCCACAGGTTTTTAATGAGTATGAATTTTCTGGTGTCTAATATGGTGTGATTTCTGGCTGAAAGCTTTCCCACATTCACTACATTGATAAGGCTTCTTACCTGTGTGTATTCTCAAATGTAGAGCAAGGGTTGAGAATTGAGAGAAAGCTTTCCCACACTCATTACAACCATAGGGTTTCTCACCTGTATGGCTTCTCACATGCACCGTAAGAGATGAACTTTGAGAGAAGGCTTTTCCACATACATTGCATTCATAAGGCTTATCACCTGAATGAATTCTCACATGTACAATAAGTGACGTTCGCTGAGAGAAGGCTTTTCCACATTCATTACATTCATAGGGTTTCTCTCCAGTGTGAATATTTTGATGTTTTATGAGGTACTTCTTCTGACCAAAAGCTGTTCCACATTCACTACACTTAAAGGGTTTCTCTCCAATATGAATCTTCTCATGCTCAGTAAGGTTTGATTTGCCACTGAAAGTTTTCCCACACTCCTTACATACAAAGGGCTTCTCTCCTGTGTGAGTTCTCTGGTGTCTGATGAGGTTCGACTTCTGAATGAAAGCTTTCCCACAATCCTTACACTCAAAAGGTTTCTCTCCAGTGTGAATTTTCTGATGGGTAAGAAGGTTTTCCTTCTGGCTGAAGGATTTTCCACATTCATTACATTCAAAAAGCTTCTCTCCAGTATGGGTATTTTGATGTTTAATAACATACTGCTTTTGGCTGAATGCTTTTCCACATTCATTACATTCAAAAGGTTTCTCTCTATTATGAAAATGCTCATGCTCAGTGAGAGTTGATTTGTGGCTGAAGACTTTCCCACATACTTTACAGGCAAAGGGGTTTTCCCCACTACAAATTCTCTGCTGACTGAGGTGTGACATCTGAATGGAAGCTTTCCCACATTCACAAGATTTCTCTCCAGTATGAATTTTTTGATGAATGAGAATTTACTTTTAGCTGAAGGTATTTCCACATTTCTTACATTTGTAGGGCTTCTCTGTGTATGACCTTTCAAATGCAGAGTAAGAGATAAGGTTCAAGAGAAAACTTTATCATACTTAGTACCTTCAAAGCTTTCTCTTCAACTCTAAATTTTCTAATACTCAAATGAAGTTTTGTTACATTCACTGGTTTCTCTCCAGTATGAATTTTCTTCTACTCAATTTGTTATCTAGCTAAAGGTTTTTCAATATTCCTTAGAAGCACAGGGTTTCTCTCCAGCCTGACTTCTACATTTATGAGGTGCAACATGTGAGTGAAAGTTTTACCACATTCAGTAAATTCATAGGTTTTCTCTCCAGTATGAATGCTCTGATATCATATGGGGTTCAAAATTTTTTAAATGAAGGCATTTCCACACTGATTTACACCTAAAGGGGGTTATTACCACAAGGAGTAAGCTGTGGCAGGATTTCCAAACTAATTGATGATTCTTTCCTACACAACTAAGTCTAAATTGTGTTTCAAACTCTTTCTAGCTTAAGTTGAAAAAGGTGTTGCCTTAAAAGATATAAGGTTTGAGATCAGAGGAAGTATTTTTCCAATTTTCTTATATTCACTGCTTTTTTCCTCAGTCTGTACTTTACTGGAGCTGGATGCAACTTGCCTCCCAAGTCTTGTTGCCTCTCTATCTGCTCATCATCTTCTCAGGCTTCTTCTAAAATGGAGTACAAAGAATCATCATTTAAAGGAGTCAATGTGCTTAGAACTGTGGCTGGCACATGGTAAGCACTCAATAAATGTTAGCTTTATGTTATCATCATTATTTATGAATTTTCCCATTACTAGTAATAAAATTTCAGATTGTGCTTTTGGGGATGAACTCGGGTAGCCCACTTCAACAGTATGAAAGAAGCCTCATGACCAATGTCTCCAACTAAATTTTGAGAAGGAAACCTTTATAGAGGACCCCTGGTTGAAAATTAACATTCATATGTACATAAAGCTTAGATTATTCTTGAAAAATAATCTTTCTTATTTCATAATCCAGCAAATTGAATGTAACAAAAAATGAGGAATTAACAAACAGGATAAAGAGGTGACCACATAAAATTAAGAAAGTCTACCTGGGATTCCTAAGAAATGGAAAAAGGAAAAATCAACTGCTTCCTTCTAAAACTCCATTAAAATGACAAGAAAAGGGAAAATGGTACAAACTCACAAGAAAAAAGAATATGATAGGAGACATCAATACACACAGGTATTAACAAAAATTTTGATAACATAAAGTACATGGAAGATTTTCAATACACAGAAGAGCTGAGGAAGTTCGAATAACATAAAGGTATTCCAGAAGAGGATGCCAATGTCAAGCAAGCAAATTTGTGCCACAAAATATCAGAAAGATTCAGGAAATGAAGGGAAATCAAGTATGTCAAAACAAGGAATGAAGGATTGTTGCTGGGTTAAAAAAAAAAAAAGGTTGTGTGAGTTACAGCTGGACCTCTACTGTCAGTCAGGAGGACAAAGGACCACTCCTCTGTAAGAAATGGAAGTTATTCTTTGCAGAAATTTAATCAGAGTAGCTCTAGTCTCAGGGACACTCAACAAATGAGATGACAGGTGCTATACTGAAATCAATGGGATCTATATGTAATATGGTGAAACCTCCAGTTCCAATATGCAGCTGATGCCCAAAATTGTTGGCAACCTGTGAGCAGGATATGAAAGGACCCTTTTCTGGACAAACTGAAAGGCCAGTGAAAAACTTAAACAGGATGCCCACCATCTAAGATGATACTTGTTACTTGTACTCTTTTTTTTTTTTTTTTTGCTGAAACGAAGTACCTGGCCACACCTGAGTTCATGAGAGTAAGGCAGTATAACACTTCTGCAGAAGGAGACCCTGAGTCCATGAGGCATTCTATTTTTCACCCACTAAAGCCTACCAGATGACTAGAAGCACCCAGGCATGAAAGAGCTTACGTTTTAGTGAATCATTCTTAAGTATGACCGTGCAGCCAGTGTTCCACACACATTAGAGGAACCCCACTAACATGACAGATCAACATTGAGAGAAAGAAGAAAGTCTAAGGAAATAAAGGTAAGGCACAGCAAACAACAAAACCCTAAAAACCAATCACAGTTATGAGAAGATATTTTATCAGTGAAACAATAACAGGATTCTGTAAGCAAGAAGCAGAAAGAAAAAGTTCCCTTACAAATTAAGACTGGGGTTGAGGGGGTGGTGAGGGGGAAGGTGGTAAAGCAGACTGTATTACCATTCACCAATAACAGAGTCTCCTAAGCACAGAGGGGTCATACTGTTAATATGAGCACAGGTGACAAGTGTCATTTCCTAGTAGAAGTTTTGTTTGTTTTTTGGGGGGGAACACCTCAGCTTGCAGGATCTTAGTTCCCTAAAACCAGGCATCCAACCGGGCCCCCAGTAGTGAAAGCGCTGAGTCCTAACCACTGGAATGCCAGGGAATTCCCTCTAGAGACTTTTTTCCCCTCTTTTTTTCTTTCTTTCCTTTTTTTTTTGGCCACACCACGCAGAATGTAGGATCTTAGTTCCCCAACCAAATATCGAACCTCTGTGCCCTGCAGTGGAAGTGCGGAGTCTCAACCACTGGACCTCCAGGGAAGTCCTCTCTAGAATTCTTAAAAGGCCCACTTGGTACCCCACACAATGAATAATAAAGATGCATACCTAGACACATCACTGTGACATTTCAAAACAGAAAAGAGGCCATAAATGCTCTCAGAAAAAAGAACATGTATCATTCAAAGAAAAAGGAATCAGAATAAAATTTCCCAACAGAAAGACAGGAAGCTAGAGAGAAAATTCTGAGAGAAAAATTTTAAGCTTAGCCTATCAATCTAATAAGACAGTCAAATAAATCCATTTTTCAGATATGCAAACGCCCAAAAATGCACCTTTTCTCCCAGGATGGTACTAGAAGATGTGTTCCACCAAAATTAGTAGACAGAGAAGGCAACAGATATAGAATCCAAAAAAGAGGGGATGAATAGGGGAAAAAGTGAAGAAAATTTCTATGATAATGGTGATGAAAAGCTATAAGGTAAAAGCTGACTATCAAGTCAGAGTACAGCCAGTCTAGACTGAAGCAGGAAGACAAAAATTCTAGAAGTAATATCTCTAAGGGGAAAAATGGAAGGAGACTTCCCAATGCATTTGACCATGTGGAAACAAGTATTGAGAGGGCTTTGAACTATTCTGAAGAAAGTCCAAGGGAGTCTGTGCTAAATATAGGAAACCAAGCAAGGAAAAGCACTTGGGCAAATCATCTAAGTTGTGAGCTAAACCTAGCCACTTTTCTCATGAAGCACCATTTTTTACTTTATTTTTTGGAGCACCACTAATTTGCTTTAAATAAATTAATAAATGCCTTACAAACTATGGTTATTAAGCCTTGGGTATTGTTTGCCAGGAACTTCCTTCAGACAGAACAAAGTAAGATATCATCTCAAGGAAAATTGACAGTATATGTTGCCAATGATAGAATTCAAGTTTTCAAACAAAAATTAGAATTTTGGAAAACCACAAATCCTCCACCATGAGACTGATAGCTTCCCAATACTTAAAAAACTTTTCTAATGAGACTGGTGATGTTAACAAACTGTGATGTTTTGATATTGTATAGTGAGATACATCAACATTTTAAAGATCTCCATAATTCAACAGACAAATGCGTATTACAAAATCATGCATGCGTAAGAGATCCATTCAAAGTTTAAGACAAACCAATGGATTTTATGTAAGAGAACAAAAAAAATGTGTTTCAAATTTCACATTATGGCTAATCTTAAAAAAAATGATCACTTGTCAAGTGTTGGTATAGTACCAAAGAATATTTACAATTATCTGAAAAGGCTACTAAAATACTTCTCCCTTTTCTAACTACATCTGTGTGAAGCCACAATTTTTTAATATACTTCAACCAAAACAACAGGTTACAATAGCAGATTCTGCTATCTCCTATTAAGCCAGACAATAAAGATATTTACAAACATGCAAAACAATGCCACTCTTCTCACTAAATTTTTTTATTTTGGAAAATTGTTATTTTTATTAAGAAACAATGTAAGTTTATATGTGATGGGGTTTTTTTTAATTAATAAATGTTTCTAAAAGTTTCAATTTTTTGTTAAATAAAGTAAACATCACAAAAGTCCACATAGTAAACCAAAGCTCTTTGCGGGTCCTCAAGTTTTAGGACTGTAAATTTTATTGCTATTGGGTACTGGGTTTCCTTCTGTGGTGATGAAAATGTGATAATGGTGATGACTGCATGACTTTGTGAATATATGAAAAACTACTGAACTGTATATCCTAAAAGGGTAGATCTGGTTAGCTGAATTATATCTTAATAAAGCTGTTATGTAAGAAAAAGAAAAAAAAAATGTTAAGAGTTCCTAAGACCAAAAAACTTTGAGAACCTGATGCTCAAAACATTTCTCATTATTCATTCCACAAATACCTTCTTCTTTCCTACTATGTGCCTGGCACAGTTCTAAGCTCCAGGGATAAATACTACTGAATAAAACAGACAAAATTTTCTGCACCCATCAAGTTTATATTCTAGTGGACAGAGACAAATAGTAAACAAATGAAGGAGATGGGTTGTTAACACGTTTTAAGTGATATGGGGTAAAATTAGGGAAGGGATAGAGTTTCAATTTCAGATGGAGAGGCCTCTGAGAAGGCAAGATTCAAGACATGAAGGAAGAAAGAGTGATCTGGAGGAAGAGCATTCTAAGCAGTAGTTAAGTAAGTTCAGAGGCCCTGAGGAAAAGCCTGCCAAGCATGTTAAATATGCAATCAGTGAGTCACAATTACACATATTATGTTCCTTATATCCTTTGGCTTAGCCTGATCCCCTCCTATTTTTTACACTTCTTAGAATTCACAGAACCTCCTGGAAGCAGCTCCACTAACATGCTCTTAAAAAGACTTCTCCAATCTTGTCTCTTACTTCTAAACATCTTTCCCTTAACTACTAATCACAGTCACATTCACTTTTCTTAAAATAAATGTTTCATATGAAATATTTTTAAACCCAAATTTGTATGTAGCTAAGTCTTAACATGCTAACTCTAATCTGAGATGCTGGATTGCAGTAACAGCTCCACTCTTTTCTTTGGATGGCTGATAGCAAGTATTTTTTAAATATAGGGGGCATTACCAAGGGGGAAAAAAGGAGGGGAGGACAGTTTAGAGTTTAAAGACTAAAAAGACAACAACCAAACCCAAAGTTTAAACCTTGACTGGATTCTGGTATTTAAAAAAAAGCTATAGAGGGAGCTCCCTGGTCATCTAGTGGTCAGGATCTGGCGCTTTCACTGCTGTGGCCTGGGTTCAATCCCTGGTCAGGAAACTGAGAACCCACAAGGCTCGAAGAGGCCAAAAAAAAAAAAAGCAAAAAGCTACAGAAAGTATTTTGGAGATAACTGGGGAATCTAAATACGGACTCTTACACAATATTAGCACATTATGACTAATCATCTAATGTGTGGTAACAGTATTTTTGTTATATAGAGGGCTGCCAGTATTTTTAGAAAATGCTTACTTAATTTTTTAGGAGTGAAATGTCATGCTGTTTGTGTGCTGTAGTGCACACAATACACATGCACTGGGATACAGATACATCAAACATGGCAAAATACTAACTATTGAATCTGTGTGGTGGGTATAGAGGAGATCACTGTACTCTTCTTTCAGTGTTTTATGGTGTTTGAAGATGTTAAGAATTGATTAAAAAAACAAATGTTCCACAATAATAATTCAGATTTAACAAGTTACACGTGTAATCAAAACTGCAAACAAAATATAAAACATGGGCCTTCCTTTCAACAAGTTCATAAGATATCCAGACATAAAAACAAACAGAAAAAAACCACTTAAGATGGTATTTACTAAGGACTTTTGAATTTCTGTGGAAAATGTGAAGCAGGATGGACAATCAGAAAGGAGATCAAAAAAAGAGGAAGTAACAGGTTTAAATAAGCAGGAACTAAATAGGTAGGGTATTTCATAATCAAAGGCCAAGATTCAAATAATTTTATAGAAAGGAAATATGTTCACATTTATATTCACATGGTTAATATGCCCTCTCTTGATTAGAGCAAAGTATATCTTTTAAAAGGTTTGACTGACCATATCACAAGGACCATAAGAAAAGAAATAATCCAGACCTAATTTGAAAATGGTTTGAAGTTAACGTCTGGACCTGAAATAATGAGCTGAAATCTCTAATTTGGGTAGGATATTAATGATTTCACGGTCTGACACAATGAAAATGAAGTCAATTGGACAGTTGTTTATCCCGTAAACAGGTAAAATCATGGTGGGCAAGACAAAAAGCCTGGAGGTGCCAAAATAAAAATTGATATTTATAGAAAGAATTACTTCTAACTTCAGAATGAATGAGTCACTTTCTAGGAATCAGTTTATAAAGGGAAGGAGGAAAGGCAGAATACAAAGTTCCAGAAGCCACCTCCAGTAAGAGGATTGGGGGGGGGGGCTCAAAAGATAAGGAAACACTTAAGACAGAAAAAGCAACATCTCAGGCCATCAAAGCACCAATCAAGCTGAAGTGGGAGAGAATTCCTAGAGGAGGGACTCAAACATAACATAAATAGATGCTTTCTTCTAAAATGATAAAGACATCTCTGCTCACTTTATGCCTGTGAAGGAGAAAGATAAAGAAGAAAAAAAAAAAGGGAAAACGGCGTTGTTGATAAGAGTAGGAAGTAGCTATAATTCTAATGTCTTATGAGAAAGGATATGAGTGGGCAGCTGCCATTGCTGTTTTTAGGAAGAGCTCTCATGCACAATGCTCTCCAAAAACAAAAGGCACAGCTTCAAGGGCCATTATCACTACCTCCTTGTTTCTAACAACAGAATCCAGGAATGTAGGCTGGATGCAGGAGACTTGGTGGACACTCTGGCATCCCTGGATGGTAAGAAAAGTTAACACTGAGCAAGGAAATGCAGAGACACCATCACTGAATAAAGCAGCTTATTAGTACAGCAAAACAGAAGTCATCACAAGTTTCTATCTCCCTAAATTCCTGACTTGTGCATCCAACTGTCTACCTGAATATGCACTTAGATGATGGACCAGTAGATATGTCACAAATAACGAGTCCAAAAGAAAACTCGTGATCTCCCCAAATTCCTGAAGTCTTCCTATCTCAGTAAATGGTAACTCATCCTCTTCTAGTTAAACAGTCATCAACAACTCCTCTTTCTCTTATAACCAACATAAAATAAGTCAATCTTGTCAGCTGTTTCTTTAAAATATCTTAAGAATCTGACTGTGTGTCACTAAGTACAATTACTACCTAGATTACTGCAATAGCCTCCCATTAATCCCCTCTACCATGTTTTCTTTATAGCAGCCAAACTGTAATTCTGATCTTTTCACTCCTCACCTCAAATCCCCCTGCTTTTTTCTCCAAATATTTCATTTTTATTAGAGTATTTTTTTGGGGTGGTAGAGCATATTACAATCTCAATTATCCTAACAGGCTTTTAAAGGAAAGCAGTTCTGGGACGTCCCTGGTGGTGCAGTAGTTAAGACTCCAAGCTCCCAACGCAGGGGGCCTGGGTTCGATCCCTGGTCAGGGAACTAGATCCCACGTGCATGCCGCAACTAAGAGTTCACATGCCACAACTAAAGAGCCGGCAAGCTGCCAACTAAGGAGCTCACGAGCAGTGCCGCAACTAAGGAGGAAACGAGCTGCAACTAAGGAGCCGGTGAGCCACAACTAAGGAGCTACCAAGCCACAACTAAGAACTGGCACAACCAAATAAATAATAAAAATTAAAAAAAAAAAAAAAAAAAAAAAAAAAAGAACCCAGAATTCCTTCAGGTTCACATGCCTGGGAGGAGCAGGGAGAAAAAACAGGAAAGCAGTTCTATCTGACAAGGAGAGAAGAATCAATGTTTAGGGAATGGTTATTAAGCAGAGAGGAGTAGAGTAACTCTTCCTCCATATGTCAGCAAACTTGAATACACTCAGCTTTGATACCTTGCCAACTTGCAAAGCATCTAATGGTGGCTTGAGCCACAAGGGATAAATGAATTATGGTATTTAACAATATTTATTGCTTGACTACTGGCTTCATACAATTTGGTGATTTACCTCAAAACCCTTTGATGGTCTCCCAAAATCACTCAGAATAAAGGCCAAAGTCTATGATTTGGCCTGTTAACCTAAACAAACCTATTCTTATTTCCTTTGTTCACTCTGCTCCAGCCCACTGCCCTGATCATTATTTCTTGAACAGCACACTTCAGCCTCAGGGTTTTTAAGATTTTGTTCCTTTTAGCCGAACGCTCTTCCACCAAATACTGCACTCCCCACTCTCATAGTCTTAAATGCCATCCTCTTAATGAGACCTTTCCTTGACCAACTTCTTTAAAATTATAACCCCTCAACTTGCCCTCTCTATGCCAGTTTTCCTTGCTTTACTCTTCTGCATAGGACTCATCACCAACTGACAGAATATATCTTTTACCTATTTATTCATAGTCTGTCTTCCCCAATTTGAATATAGGCCTCAATAGGGAGGAATTTTTGGGCTTCTCTGGTGGCGCAGTGGTTGAGAGTCCGCCTGCCGATGCAGGGGACATGGGTTCGTGCCCCGCTCCGGGAAGATCCCACATGCCACGGAGCGGCTGGGCCCGTGAGCCATGGACGCTGAGCCTGTGCGTCCAGAGCCTGTGCTCCGCAACGGGAGAGGCCACAACAGTGAGGGGCCCGCGTACCGCCAAAAGAAAAAAGAAGAATTTTTTACTGCTTTGATCACTGACATTTCCCTAGTAACTGAACTGGTGCCAAATTCAAATCATTCAGTAAATACTTATTGAATATACGAATATACTACGTTGGTAGAAATGTAAATTGGTTTACTTCTCTTGAGAACAATATGCCTATTTCTATCAAATCTATAAAAAAACATAACTTTGACCCAGCACTTCCACTTAGAGTAAATTATGATGTAACTATATCTGCAAAGACATATAAACAAGTATATGCACATTCATCTTCAATTGCATAAGCCTGGAAACAACCTAAATGTCCATTAGTACGAGACAGGTTAAACAAATTAAATGTTGATACAGAAAAAAAGAAAACTATGTACACAATAGAATACATACCACCATTTACATGAAAAGGAAAACTGAGGGCTTATATATATTCATATTTGCAGCACAGATACATAATATATGCTGGTTTATTCGTAGACTACCTCAAGAAGGATACATGTGAAACTCTTAAAAGTGACTGCATCTTTGAAAAAGAACTACAGGACTCAGGGTCAGAACAGCAGACTTTTTCACTGTATACCTGATGTTCAAAAATTTTTACAAATTCACATTAAACTAAAAAACAAATACAGACTCATACATCCATACACACACACACAGCAGACAGGCAGAATTGACTTCTAAGGCAAAAACTTCTGAAAGAGGTACAGGGGGGCAGAAGGGAGTGAGGCAGGAGTTTGTTGATGTATAATGGGGACGTTGGATAAGAAGACAACAGGAAGTGTGATTACAGATGCAAAATATAATGCTGAGGCATTTAACCACTAAAAGAATTAGAGAAATTGGTAAGTAATAAAAAGGAACCTAAATATCAGATAATATATAAAGACTTAAGACATATAAAAGAATGCACAAAGGAGTCTATACACATCAGGGGATATGAAACCGAGGGCATCATAAGAGAGAGAACAATGACACAGAGACAGTACAAATGAAGTGTGAAGTGCTGACATGCAGAATAAAGGTAAGAGGGGAACCTGGTCCTCTAGCATCTGATTAAAGGAGTAGACTACTAAAAGAAAAAATGACTGGAAATGTCCTTCAGGTTTCTAAAGAATTCATATCAAGTGGTATTCTAAGACTAGGGCCTGTAAGAAAACATCCTTAAAAGCATTTCAGAGGTGGCAATGCCGACTGAACAACTGTGACCTGCCTGGTTGTGATGCACTCACCTGGACAAATTTCCTTTACACTTCTTTCTCCAACATCCACAGTTCGTCTTCTTGCTTCAACAGAGGATCACAGACAGCTTGGCCAGCTTATAACCTGCTATTGGGGAAATGACACAGCACTAGAATGTTAATGCTGGAGCCAAAGTTCTGTCCTAGAACTCAGGCTGAGCCCTGGGGCCTCCTGGCCTTCTGAAGGATGAGGAAGGTGCAGTCTCCAGGAATGCACAAGGAAGCGACCCTGTGAAAAAGAACAAAGTAATGACTTTTTGTCTTAGAGATTAAAGCACACACATCTATATGAGCAAAGGGACTATTTGGGTCCTGAATTTCAAAGCCATACACTCTTTCAACCTTTTAAGGCTCCACACATCCAGAAATGGAGGAAGAAAGAGGGAATGTATTTTGAAAATTTGACCTACATAGGAAAAGCTGTTCATACCTTACATGACTGGCTGCTACTGTTCTCTAGCACCACATTCCTATGTAGGCTCCTAAGTGGATTTTAACTGTGGCCCTTATTCCTGGATGAAATTCAATACTCATATCTATGACTATAACAACATACACCTAACAGAACTAAGCCACATGGATAAAGTTGTTCTTGACAGTATTCAGGAATAAAAACTGAAGTTTTCCTGGAGTCCTAATATTTACTTTGTTAGCAATATCCTCTGAAAGAAACTATATACTAAAAATGTCCTGTAAATATATGTTCATTCACACATTCAAAAAAACCGTTTTTAAGAACATTATTGGGACAATGGACAAAATTTGAATATGGATTTTGAATTAAACAATAGTATTGGCATTATATTTTCTGATTTTGATTACTGTACCATGGTTATGTATAGGAATGTCCTTGTTCTTAGAAAATTTATGCTGAAGTATTTGCAGATAAAGGGAGCATGTATACAACTTAGTCTCAAATAGTTCAGAAAAAAAATGTACACACATATTTGGAGAATAAGAGAAGGAAAAATAAAGCAATAAAAAAGTAAATGATTGGTGAATTTCGGTAAAGGGTATATGGGACTTTTCTGCACATATACCCTTCTCTAGAAAGGGTACATGCAACTTTTCTATAAAGTTGAAATCATTAAAAAAAAAAAGCAAAATCCTAAGTTACTACTTATACACTCTATCTACTATGCATTGAAAAAGCTTGGTCACCAGCTTGTACTGGGGTGTGGCAGATGGAAGGCTTAGAGCCTGCTTTAAACAGTAATGTACACAGAGATAAACATGAGAGAGCGAGTTGCCTAGAAACACCCTGCAAAAGGAGATCAAGTTTGATCTTCTGGACATTCAGAGTGTCAGGTTTCTGAGGATCATGCAGGCAAGTATATCCATTACACAACTGCATATATAAATTAGGAGCTCAGAACAGCCTAGAATGGAAATGGGAATTTGTCAGTTGTCAGAATATCACTGCTGTTGAAGACAGGTGGAATACTACTGTGACTGCTTATAGAGAACATACACAGTCCGTGAAGATGGTCAAGGATGGAATCCTAGGAACACAAAGGTCAAGGACACAAGGAAAGGTTTCACAGGAGCATGGTGGCTGTTTAGTTTCAATCTTTCAAATACTTTTCCTGAAAACCATATAAAACATCAAAAATAATGGGGTAATGGGGAGGGTGGAACAAGGGGGCAAGAAGCTAATCCATACGCTACATCTGTAGTGAAACTAGTAGAGAAAATTTATGTTAACTCTAAATTATTTGTAAGTACGGACCAAAAACCCAAAATAGCCGAAGTGGTACAGGAACCACAATAGTGTAATAGGTGTAGCAAGAAAGACTAGATAATAGCGAGAAGTCTTTGAGGTAACAGATCTCAGAAATAACTAGCAGATATTCATTCTCAGAATGAGGGATTCACCCTGAGTGAGAACTGTTGTAATGAAGTCTAATCATGAACAAGACTAGCCACAAAAGAAAAGACAAACCCCCAAACTCCATGTACCTCTGCCAAAGGGAAACCCAAACAGGAGGCCTAAAGAAGTTACAAAGAAGCCTAGGAAGAACTCAAAACGCTGAGGGAGATTCTCAGGACTTAAAGAGTTCAGAAATCTGCAGCTAGTATTTCCTTACAGAACGAGTAGACCTTACCCTAAGACGGAACTAATGAAAGCAAGACCTAGATTAAACAGAAAGAGACTGCAGGGGAAGCAGAAAGAGCAGGCTTAAAAAGTACTTGGGGGCTTCCCTGGTGGTGCAGTGGTTGAGAATCCTCCTGCCAATGCAGGGGATATGGGTTCGAGCCCTGGTCCGGGAAGATCCCACATGCTGCGGAGCAACTAAGCCCATGCGCCACAACTACTGAGCCTGCGCTCTAGAGCCCGCTCGCCACAACTACTGAAGCCCCTGCACCTAGAGCCCTTGCTCCGCAACAAGAGAAGCCACCATAGTGAGAAGCCTGTGCACCACAACAAAGAGTAGCCCCCACTCGCCACAACTAGAGAAAGCCCATGCACTGCAACGAAGACCCAACACAGCCAAAAATAAAATAATAAATAAATTTATATATTAAAAAATATAAAGCAGGGCTTCCCTGGTGGTGCAGTGGTTGAGGGTCCGCCTGCCGATGCAAGGGACACGGGTTCGTGCCCCAGTCCGGGAAGATCCCACATGCCGCGGAGCAGCTATGCCCGTGAGCCATGGCCGCTGAGCCTGTGCGTCCGGAGTCTGTGCTCCACAACAGGAGAGGCCACAACAGTGAGAGGCCCACGTACCGCATTAAAAAAAAAAAAAAAAAGCAAATGCATCATCCTGGAAGGCAAGTACTATGAAGATTTATGGGAAACAGAGAGATGGAGGTAAAAGTCGGCCTCAACCAGGTTAGGGTCATCTAGCCAGAGAAGGTGTGGAAGCCCTCTGCTTTTAAACACTAGAAGAGGCACATGAGCTTTGAAGTATAGAATGCTACTATGTTTCCTTTTTCCTGGTACTTGTCTATGAATATCTACCTCATACAAACATGAGAAACACAAAATATTTTGTCTGTGTCCATACAAGGATGCTTTAAAGAAAACAGTGGCAATGAACACCATAATTTTCCAACAGTTAAACTCACCTGAAAATACTGCCACAAGTAGATAAAAAATGAAACACAATGTAACAAAATTAATTTTTTAAAAAAGACATAAAAACTTTAAGAAGCAAGCAAAACTATAAAAAGAACACAAAAGATAAATGGAGAAACTGATTTAAGAAATCGTCACCCAAAAGGAGGAAATGGAAAGAAAATAGCAGTGGACATCTTATTTTTGTTATATTTGACTTTTTTTTAAGACTGCAGCTATCAGAGTTTAGAGGGATTTTTATTTCCTTGATTAATGTGATCTTTCCTGGTTGTTGTATCTGAGGCATAACAGTGGTCTCATCCTTAAACGTTTTGTTTCTACTCACATCCCCAGAGACCCAGGCAGCATGGGTAATTTATACATATATAGATAATCATAATCTATATCTGACCATGAAAGCCAGCATCTTACCTAATGCAAAAATATTGAAGGTATTTCTATTAAACTCTAAATAAAGATAAGGATGCCCACTGCCTCATTTAAAAATATAATTATAAACAATAATTCAGTAAATTAAGCAGGGAATAAAATTAACTTATAGAAATCAACAAACTTTGGGACTTCCCTAGTGGTGCAGTGGTTAAGAATCCGCCTGCCAATGCAGGGGACACGGGTTTGAACCCTGGTCCGGGAAGATCCCACATGCCACGGAGCAACTAAGCCCGTGCACAACTACTGAGCCTGCGCTCTAGAGCCTGCGTGCCTCAACTATTGAAGCCCATGCGCCTAGAGGCCATGCTCCGCAACAAGAGAAGCCACCACAATGAGAAGCCCGCGCACCGCAACGAAGAGTAGCCCCCATCACCGCAACTACAGAAAGCCCGCAAACAGTAACGAAGACCCAACACAGCCAAAAATAAATAAATAAATTTATATATATAAAAAAGAAATCAACAAGCTTTATATATAGCACAATGACTCCATTCATAACAGCAATATAAAAAATAAAGTACTTAGAAATAAACTTAGTAAAAAGTGTCTAAAACCTATATGAAGAAAATATTAAAACACTCTAGGGCTTCCCTGGTGGCGCAGTGGTTGAGAGTCCGCCTGCCGATGCAGGGGACACGGGTTCGTGCCCCGGTCTGGGAAGATCCCACATGCCGCGGAGCAGCTAGGCCCATAAGCCATGGCCGCTGAGCCTGCGCGTCTCGAGTCTGCTCCGCAACGGGAGAGGCCACGACAGTGAGAGGCCCGCTTACCGCAAACAAACAAACAAACAAACAAAAACCACTCTAGAAGACCCAAAAGTAAACTGGAATATATACAACACATATCATGTACATAGACAAGAATATTTAATATTATAAAGATCTAATGTCCCTTTTGCTAAATTATTTTACAAAATTTAATGCAATATCAGTTTTTTTCTAGAATTAGACAAGCTGATTCTAAAGTTTACACAGAAAAATAAACAAGAATTAGGAAACTGTAAAAAAAACAAGCAATAAGAGAAGAGTAGCTATAATAGATATTAAAACAAAATTATAAAGCATCCATACTAAAAAGATAAATATTGGTACACGAATATAGGCTGGAAGATGGATGAGAATATCAAGTCCAGAAATAGACCAAAAACACGAGAATTTACTATATGATCAAAATGGAATCTTAAAATAGTGGAGTTAAGGCGTTTTAATAAATGGTGTTGGAAGAACTGGGTAGCCTATTGGAAAAACATAAACCTGGATGCAAACCTAAATATCATACACGAGGATATGAAAACCCATAGAAATTATAATCTTTTAAGGATTTGAAAGTATAGGTGAAACTTGGAGTGGGAAAGGCTTTCTATGACCATAAATGGAAAGACTGATAAATCTATTACATAAAAATAAAAACTTCCTGATTCCACATGGTTTAAAAAAACAAACCAGGGCTTCCCTGGTGGCGCAGTGGTTGAGAGTCTGCCTGCCGATGCAGGGGACACGGGTTCGTGCCCCGGTCTGGGAAGATCCCACATGCCGCGGAGCGGCTGAGCCTGCGCGTCCGGAGCCTGTGCTCTGCAACAGTGAGAGGCCCGCGTAGCGCAAAAAACAAAACAAAACAAAACAAAACAAAACAAAACAAAAAAAAAGCCAATGTGAACAATATCAAAACACAAATTTAAAACTTGGAAAAAAAACTGCAACTCATTTCACACAGGGCTAACCTTTCTAATGTAATTTAACAGCTCCTAGAGGAAAGAGACACCCCATAGTAAAAGGAGAAAAAGGATATGAACAGAGTTCCCAGATAAGTACATATGGCCCTTAAACATACGGAAGATACTCAACCTCACCCATAATAGAGATGTAAATTAAACCTACACTGAGATACCAATTTTCACTCATTCCTTTGGCAAAAAAAAAATATGTAACTCTACATTGTGATGATAAGGTTCTAGGAGGAAAGGTGTTCTTTTAGATTGCTAATGGAAATGAAAGTACTTAGCCCTATGGGCAATTCTACTTGTAGCAATCTACTTTAAAGATAATCTTGCATAAGTACAAAATGACACAGATGAAAAATTATTCATTACTGCAGTAACAGCAAAAGACTGGAAACAACCCAAATGTCCAGAGCAGAATCAACTACGGTACATGCACACAATGGCATCTTATTTATAAGGCAGTTAAAAAGAAAAATATATATATAATGATTAATAAAGGATATCTCCAGGACGTATTGTTAAGTGAAGAAAGTGAGGAACACAGATGTACATAGTACATCTTTTACGTAAGGACAGTGGAGGATAGGAGGGAAGAATAAACATACACTAATGGCCCAACAAACAAAAAAAATCTACTTGAAGGATAAAGAAACAAAAAAACAAGAAACTATATTTAATTGGGACAGAGAGGAATGTGATGGGGGGGAGCAGAATGAGATATCTCTATGAGATACAGTTTTTGTTGAATCACCGAAATGCATTATTTACTTTTTATATGATCAAATTGATTTTTTGAAAAAGTAATCCCTGAACTTGAAAACAAACTGAAACAAATGAACTCAACTGTACATTAACTTGGTAACATAATTCCTCAAAGAAAGGATTTATTTCAAATGACTTTAGAACAGAGAACTTTGACTACACATCTTTCCTGGGATGCATTCTAAGGACAAAAATAGCTACAAAGAAAATTTTCACATGATACAGTATGTTTATGGTTACTACTATCAACATTGTTATTTCTGAAACCATTTTTTTTATAGTGGAGGATAAAGCAAATAATCCTATACTTATATTAACCAGTTCCAAAATTTTTACTATAAAATACAATTGGGGCTTCCCTGGTGGCACAGTGGTTGAGTCCGCCTGCCGATGCAAGGTACACGAGTTCGTGCCCCAATCTGGGAGGATCCCACATGCCGCGGAGCGGCTGGTCCCAGGAGCCATGGCCGCTGAGCCTGTGCGTCCGGAGCCTGTGCTCCGCAACGGGAGAGGCCACAGCAGTGAGAGGCCCGCGTACCGGGAAAAAAAAAACAATTAGGAGCTAAGTATGAGGTAAAAATACTGAACCATTTAAACTGAATTATAAATACTAATATGAACTCATGATTTTTCAAAATGGGTTTTCTAGTTCCATCTCTGAAATGGCCTTGAAACAATTACCTCTGCAGCAATAAAATAACATCCAGGAGCTACCCTGGGTCTGCCCGCCAGTGCAGGGGACATGGGTTCGATCCCTCGTACGGGAGGATCCCACATGCCGCACAGAGGCTGGGCCTGTGCGCCATAGCTACTGAGCCCGCGCTCTGGAGGCCACAAGCCACAACTGCTGAGCCCACACGCCACAACTACTGAGGTCCGCGCGCCTGGAGCCCCTGCTCTGCAACAGGAGAGGTCACCATGACGGGAGGCCCGTGCACCACGGTGAGGAGTGGCCCCCGCTCTCAGCAACTGGAAAAAGCCCACGCACAGCAATGAAGCCAGTGAAGCTGAAAGAGGGGAGGGGATGGGGGAGGGGAGGGAAGGGGATGGGGGAGGGGAGGGGATGGGGGAGGGGAGGGGAGGGGATGGGGGAGGGGAGGGGAGGGGATGGTGGGGAGAACGAACATCCAGCACCCAGATCTTGGTCTCCAATACCACTCTCCAGTAAAAGGAACCAGAGCTCCTTGAAGAAATAGCTAATTCCAAGTCTGGGAGGGAAGGTACAAGATGGGCCTGGAGTGCAAGATAGCTTTCAAAGTTAAATGGGGGCAAGTTAAAATGAGACTGGAGTTAGCATGAAGGAATGTCCACTGACTAAAACTGTGACAATACGACTATCAAAAAGAAAACTAGCTGCAGTTATTAGAGCACAACTTTAAAATGATGCTTAAAGAAAAAGCCAGGATAAATCTGACACAATTTGAGGTAGCAATCAAATAAATGTAAAAGAAATGAAAAAACTAGAAAATCACTTTGCAACCTTGAAGAAATTATTGATTCAGCTAAGGATTATTTATTGGTGTTAAAACCATTCATTAAATGATTGATGGGGAATGGACATTTGTACTGTGCCAAATTATGAAACCATACAGATTACACTTTGGTCATAAAGGGGAAAATACAATCACTAATGGTGGACCAGTCATATATTTCTGTCCTGATGTTATGCAATTTGAAGATCACCTCTGATGTAGTCTGACCCAAAACAGGTCACAATTAGAATTTTTAAAGAACATCATCAGAGGCTCTGAATTAGAACCATGAGAAAGTAACCATCATAGAAATCAAAGAACAAATCTCATGAAGGAGGCAGTGATGAATTTCTAAGGATGAATGTAACCTGAACAAAGAACTCTAACTTCCTCATTCCCGTTACAAAAGAAAATGTCAAAAAAAAAAAGCTTAAACATTGAAATTAAAAAAGAGCATCTACATATCTGAATCTTTCAGAAAATTTTACCAGAAACAGTAAGAATGAATGTACTGTTTCTGAGGAAATTTTTTGTCCCTTTCTGAATTTTCTAAAAATTTTTATTTTATATTGGAATATAGTTGATTAACAATGTGCTAGTTACAGGTGTATGGCAAAGTGATTTAGTTACACCCATACAAGTATCCACTCTTTTTCAAATTCTTTTCCTATTTAGGTTATTATATTGATCTGAGTTCCCTGTGCTATACAGTAGGTCCTTGTTGCTTATCTATTTTAAATATAGTACTGTGTACATGTCAATCCCAAATTCCCAGTCTACCTCCCCCCCCACACACACTCTTTTCCTCTGGTAACCATAAATTCATTCTGAGTGTTTGCTTTGCAAATAAGTTCATTTGTATCATTTTTTAAAGATTCTGCCTATCATATATTTGTCTTTCTCTGTCTGACTTAACCTCACTTAGTATGATAATCTCCAGGT
Organism: Phocoena sinus; assembly: GCF_008692025.1. Lineage (NCBI taxonomy): Eukaryota > Metazoa > Chordata > Mammalia > Artiodactyla > Phocoenidae > Phocoena > Phocoena sinus. The sequence goes on from NC_045781.1 coordinate 15,170,942, forward strand.
CCATCCACCTTGTTGCAAATGGCATTATTTCTGAGGAAGTATTATTCTGTAGATAGTAACAATAGTACTACTTAAAGTTTATCCAGTACTACTAAGTAATAAGGCACTATTCTTTAGAACTCCTCCATCTACACAACTACTCTGTGAATCAGATACTATTATTTTCTCTATAATACTGGATGAGAACCTGAGGCACAAGGGATCACCTGCCTAAGGTCACCAAGGTACAAAGTGGCAGAGGAAAGAGTCTGGTTCTATGGCCTACTTTTAAAAAAAAAGTACTTTGACTTTTGAATATATACTAAATTCATATAGTTAGGGGAAAAAAAACAAAACAAAACATAGAAAGCTATTTGCCCTTGTCCTATCTATGCCAGTACCTCTACCCCCAACAGAGGTAGCCACTCTTACTAGTTTCCTGTGGATCTTGTTTCTTAAAGGAAACAAATACAAGTATATATTCTTATCTCTCCCCTTTCTTACTCTAAATGAAGCATACCATATATTCTGCATCTTGCATTTTTCACTTAATACATTTCTGGAGTTATTTCAGTGTCAGTATACAGAAAGCTTCCTCCTCATTCTTTTATAGAGCTGCAAATTATTCTGTTGTATACATACATCATAATTTTATTGAACCAATCTCCTACTGATGGGCATGAATTGTTTCTAATCTTTTCCTATGTGAAACACTGCTGCAATGAACAACCTTGTACCTGTACAACTTCATGTAAATTCAGGTACATTTGAAGAATGAATTTCCATCTGTAAAATAAGTCAAAAAGAAAATACATTTGTAGTTATTATACATACTGCTGAATTGCCCTTCATAGGCCTGCTTCCTGCTAATACCAATACTATTTTAATTTCTGAGGATTTAAAATGTTACTGTTGGGGGAATTCCCTGGTGGTCCAGTGGTTAGGACTCTGCGCTTTCACTGCTGAGGGTGCCTGTTCAATACCTGGTTGGGGAACTAACATCACAAAAGCCCAGGGGAGTGGCAAAAAAAAAAAAGTAAAATGTTACTGTTGGGCTCCCACCTCCCCATACCCCAACTGCTTTCCTTTTTCAGAGTTTTACTAGCTATTCTAGCTTGTCTATTTTTCCATATGAAGTGCAGAATCAGCTTACCTAGGTCCAAAAAAAAAAAAAAACTGGATACTTTTATTGGGATAACATTAAATTAATAAATTTACTTAAATTAAATTTGCACACACTTCTTTAAGACGTCTTCCTATTGAAAAACACTGTATATTTGTTCACATCTTATGTTATGCCCTTTAGCAGTATTTTAAAGTTCTTTTCCAATAGTTTTGCACATTTCTTAAGTTTATTCCTCAATTTTTAAAAAACTGTTCTTGTAAATAATGGTTTTCTTCTATTATACCTTCTAACTGGCTGTGGTTTGTCTATTTGAAGGCTACTGATTTGTAGATATTGATTTGGTCCCCAATTATTTACAATCACGTGAAGGATAACTGAAGGTGGATTCCTTACTTTTTCGTTACTTTACAAAATCCATACAACCTGGGAACACCTCCACGCGTTTAGGAGTTAGAACAACTAACTAGTCCAGACTCATGTAATAAACACTGAAGGAACTAAGTTTTTTTCAAAGAACGAGGATAACCGTGCCGAACCTAGAACCCCAAACCCTTGACTCCCCAGTCCTCGGCCCTCTGCACTATTTGACACTGCTTCTCAACATGTAAGACTGATATTTACTCTAAATTAACAGGAGACCTATTAAAGTACCCCAAAGATCAGAATATTTGAGACCGTTTGAAGCAGGCTCCCCATAACAAAAATTTCCTTTGAAATATTTTTGTTTAAAAAAAACACGGTGATTTGCATTCTACCCCAATTAAAAACAAACGCGCTTTTATACAAAAGTCCATTTAAAAAGTATTTACCACTTAGCTTTTATATCACCCTTAAAATCTTCAAGTAAATTAGATGTTCCAGGAAGACGGCACCGTTATTATCAGCACTTTCGACACGGGAAGTGCCGCTCGGATGTTATTTTCTCAATGCTGGTTTCCTACATCTCTCTCTCTTAGAAACAACCATACACAATGCTGCACCCACAGTTTCTCCCTCAATCTCAAACATCCGATCAAACTTGCGGTCAAACTCAGGGTCATGCACGCTCGAACCCTCCTCAGAGGCCCCCACCCCCACCCTACATGTAGGCCAGAAGCTCTTCAACCCACTCCCCACCCTCGCGCCGCACCCCAATAGATCTAGAATCCTTCTCTTCAACCTCCCAGACCCCATCGGCCCAAGACACCCACATCCCACCTCCTATTTTCGCGCCACGTGGATCCAGGGGCCGGACTGACCCGCGGACAAAGACCAAAATGTCCACTCGGTGCGCTGCGCCTGCGCACTCCGAAGCCGAATGAGCACTCCCAGAAATCTCCGCGATGAGGCCCGCACGGTCACCGCGGCCAAGCGCAGGCTGGTATCTAATTACCGTCTATCTACAGCAACGCCGCTTTTCCGGCCTTGGACTACATTTCCCTTAAGGCTTTGCTGGTCGACATTCTATGTCTCTCCGTCTGTCTTTCCCACGCGAACTTGGCGGCCTCTTCCTGTGATTATGATGCTCTCAGGGTGAGTACTTTTGCCTTGGAGGAAGATCAGCTCAAGCCTGGTGGACGGTTTGGAGCCGGAACCCCACCCCGTCTTTGAAGCCTCCCGAGGGCAGCTTCAAACGGGCCAAGCCCATACTCTGAGGTTATGAGGACGCCATCTTCTCTGTAGCTGGTCTGGTTCTGGACTACATTTCCCAGAGTCCACAGCGGCCCAGCGTTACGTCTCTCTTGATGTCGTGGCGAGGTCTTTAGCTTCGCAGGGCCCCGGACGCGACCACGGGGAGGCAGAAGGTGAGGGGTCTGGGAGTCCGGGGCGGGGACAGGGCGTGTCCAGAGAGCCTTGGGTTTTTGCGCGCTGGCGCGAGCGGGCTGAAAATACACAATTCTGAATGTGTCTTTGTGTGTCATGGTGGTGAGTAAATTGTGTGACTGTGTGTGCCTTAGTGGGTGTGAGATTGTGGCTGTGTATAAGGCTGTGGAGGTGTCTATGATCGTGTTTCATTGTGTGTCCTAAGAGTGGCTATGTGTTTGTGTGACATTGACCATTTGTTACAGCACCAAATGTGTGGGTGTGAGGTGCCTGTGACTCCAGTACTCTGACAGATTTTGGCCCTGGACAGTGATAACCTCAGCCTTTCCCGGTAACACCGAAATTGGGCATGATGTCCAGTCTTCTCTGCTTTCCCTCCCCTGTGTGGGAGGGTCGGGCGATGACCCTTTAAAAATGCCCTGGTCCCTCATGATTGCTTTTGCTTGATTCTTCTCCAAGAGACGTATTGAGAAGAGAAGGAAAGAATTATTATTGAACATCCAAAAGCCAAGTTCTCCGTGTATCAGTTTTTCTTCTTTCCCTGAAACCCTTCTTATTATTCGTGATGTGTTAAAAAAAAAAACCAAAAAATTTAGCCAAATAAATGTGAAGATTAATTGGCTTTATTCAACAATTCATGAATCAGCCAGCATCCCATCTACCAAGTAGAGAGATACTCCAAGGAGTTGTACAAAGTGGAAGGTTTTTATAGGCAGTAGGAAAGTGGTGCAAGGAAGTTATTAGCAAAAGAAAAGAAAGGATTGTTTTAGGCCGGGACATCTTTTAGGGGAAGGGAATGGCAGGGGTCTTATCATGCAGATTACCTCACTAGTGCTAATCAGGAAATTTCAGATTGATTGTTTAAAGAGCACATTTTCTTTTGTTTGTTTGTTCAGTTTTTATTTAGGAGCACATTTTCTTGAGAGAGATTGAAACTGGAATTGTCTTGTTTGCTGTTATGGGGGCACATGACCCCATTTGGGGCTTTTTTTTTTCTAACACGTGCTTTTCCTTCCTTCTTCTGAAACTTCTTGCCTAACAAAAACACACACCACCACCCACCCCCAAGTGAACTGGTGTCCAGTGTTTGCCATTGGAATAAATTACCGAGTGCTATGGAGGTGAACTGAAAGGCCCATACCTTCCATACTCCCTACACACCTAATGTTAATCTAAATGTTTTTAAACTTTTCATTTTTAATTAGCTTTAGACTTAAAACTGTTGCAAAAATAGAATTCCCAAATACTCTTAACCCAGCTTCTCTGTCAAAGCTAGGAGATTGACGCTGATAAATAACCAATCTACAACCTTATTCAGATTTCATCAGTGTCCCTTAATGTCCCATTTCTGGACAAGGATCCAATCCAGGATCATATGTTGCAATTAAGTTGGTAACTCTCCTTAGTCTTCTTTTATCTGGAACGGTTACTCAATCTTTGTCTTTCATGACCTTGACACTTTTGAGGTGAACTGGCCGTTTATTTTGTAAATTCTGCAATGTAGAATGTTCCTCAATTTGAGGTTGTCTGATACTTCCTCATAATTAAATTTGGATTATGCAGTTGAGGCAAGACTACCCAGAAGTGATGTATTCTCAGTGCATCTTATCAGGAGACACATGAGATTAATTTGTCTCATTATTGGTGGTGTTAACTTTGCCAGGTTTCTCCACTGCAAAGTCACTCTTTCCATTATAATTAATGTGTCTCAAGGAGAAATACTTTAGGTCTATAAAGTTATGCTGTTTTTCATCCTACTTCCACCTACTACATCCATTGATAATTCCTGCCTGAAAATTTATTACCAGGTATTTGCCAAACGGTGATTTTTTTTTTCGGATTCTGTTATTCCTTCTACATTTATTAATTATAATTCTGTTGCAAATAGATTTTCCTTCTCCCCATTTAATTTATTTACTAACTTGTATAAGTATAGTCTGGATTTTTTCATACTATAGGTTATAATCCATCACTATCACTATTTTATTGCTCGAATTGTCCCATATTTGGCCACTGGGAAACCCTTTGGATTGGCTCCTGTATCCTTTCAACATATCCCCTTTACTTATTTATTTAGTACTTCCTTATTTTCCTGCACCGCAGGATGTTCCAGGTTGATACTGTACTTTCCCAGCCTTAGTCCTGGAATCAGCAAATTTCCCAGGGATCACTGGCTCCTTTTATTAGAAAATTATATTTAGAAACCGAGATTAGATGTGCTTATTGCTACTGGGATGTCTTTGCTTCTTGACTTTCTCAGATATGAAATATATGCATCTGTACCCACACATCTGTATCTATCTGTATGTATACCTGTACAGATAATCTATGATTTCATATGATATCTCCAATTCCGGTTCAATACAACAGGGCTTCTTCTAGCCATCTCCATTTCCTTTTCTGTAACTCCTTTCTCTGACAGTGAAAAACTCGGCTCTCATTAACCACAGTACATTTATTTATTTGCTCAGTCTTGAGTAGAAAGTAGTTATAACACATATCCCCAAACCCCATATAGTTCTTTTTGTATTTAGTCTTACAGTTCATAGTAAAAATACAGTACCGCCCCCCCAAAAATAAAATAAATAAAAATAGTTTTCCCTACACCCATCTGTATGGTAATATTACTCATTTGTAATATACATAGGTTCATTTGTTACTGTTGGTATTTTATTTGGGGCTCCCAAACACACATCCTGGTTGATTTTAATTATTTTTTGAGTATGTGAAACATTAACATGGTTCTGAAAGTTAGAATTAGACCAGAAGATCTACTCAGTTACTCCTCCATCATTCCTTCTCTCCCAATTCCATTCCCCCATTCTTTCCACACTGTGCCCAATCACCCATTATAGGTAACCAACCAATCTCAGTTTGTTGGGGGTTTTTATGGTTAAATATACATAACATAAAATTTACCATTTTAATTACGCTGTTCAGTAACATTAACTCCATTTGCATTGTGCAGCCATCACCACCATTCATCTCCAGAACTTTTTTCATCTTCAAAAACCGAAACTCTGTACCCATCAAACAATAATTCCCTTCGCCCCTTCCTCCAGCCCCTCGAAACCACCATTCTGCTTTTTATCTCTATGAATTAGAATATTCTAGGTACCTCACATAAGTGGAATCATACAGTGTTTGTCCTTTTATGACTGACTTATTTCACTGAGCACAATATCTTCAGGATTCATCCATGTTGTAGCATATGTCAGAATTTCCTTTTTAAGTCTGAATAATTTTCCATTGTACATATATACCACATTCTGTTTATTAATTTATCAGTGGGCACTTGGGTTGCTAACACCTTTTCGCTATTGTGAATAATGCTGCTCTGAACATGGGTTTACGAATATCTGTTCATGTCCCTGCTTTCACTTCTTTGGAGTATACATCCAGAAGTTGAATTGCTGGATCACATGGTAGGTTTAATTTTTTGAGGAATCACCATACCATTTTCTACAACAGCTGCACTATTTTACATTCCCACTGGCAGTGAACAAGGGTTCTGATTTCTCTACATCCTTGCCAATGCTTGTTATTTTCTGCTTTTTTTATAATAGCCATCCTAATGAGTGTGAAGTGGTATCTCATTATGGTTTTGATTTGCATTCCTTTAATTATTAGTGATGTAGGAAATCTTTTCACGTTGTTTGTTGGCCATTTGTATATCTTTGGAGAAATGTCCTTTGCCCCTCCCCCCCTTTTCTTTTGGCTGCACTGTGCAGCGTGCAGGATCTCAGTTCCCCGACCAGGGATTGAACCTGGGCCATGGCAGTGAAAGCCTGGAATCCTAACCACGAGGCCACCGGGGTTTGTTTGTTTTTTGTTGTTGTGTTCTAGGAGTTCTTTATATACTCTGAATAGTAATCCCTTATCAAACACATAATTTGCAAATATTCCCATTCCATGGATTGTACTTTCACTCTGTTGACAGTATCCTTTGATGCACAAAAGTTTTTTATTTTGATGAAGTCTACAACACGTTTTCTTCTTTTGTTGCCTGTGCTTTCGTTGTCATATCCAAGAAATAATTGCTAAATCTAGTGTTATGAAGATTTTCCCCTATGTTTTCTTCTAAGAGTTTTATAGTTTTAGCTCTTACGTTTAGATCTTTGATCCATTTTGAGTTAATTTTTTAGTGTAGTATTAGGTACAGGTCCAACTTTATTCTTTTGCATATGGATATCCAGTTTTCCCAGCACCATTTGTTGAAAAGACTGTCCTTTCCCCTATCAAATAGTCTTGACTCCATTGCTGAAAATTATTTGACCATATGTGAGGATTTCTATTTCATTGGTCTAGATATCTGTCTTTTTGTTAGTACCACACTGTTTGTTTTTTTTGTTTGTTTGTTTTTTGTTTTGTTTTTCTCTTTTGCGGCACGCGGGCCTCTCACTGTTGTGCCCTCTCCCATTGCGGAGCACAGGCTCCGAACGCGCAGGCTCAGCGGCCACGGCTCACGGGCCTAGCTGCTCCACGGCATGTGGGATCTTCCTGGACCGGGGGCACGAACCCGCGTCCCCTGCATCGGCAGGCTGACTCTCAACCACTCCGCCACCAGGGAAGCCCACCACACTGTTTTGATTACCATCTTTGGTAAGTTTTGAAATCAAGAAGTGTGAGAGTAAGATTGTTTTGGCTATTTGGGGTCCCTTGAGATTCTGTGTGAATTTTAGGATGGATTTTTCGATTTTTTCAAAAAATCATTGGGGTTTTCATAAGGATTGCATTGAATCTGTATGTTACTTTAGGTAGTATTGCCATCTGTCTTGGTCAGCTCAAGCTTCCATAACAAAATACCGTAGACTGGGTGGATTAAACAACAGAAATTTATTTTCTCACAATTATGGAGGTTGGAAGTCTGAGATCAAGGTGCCACCTTCTCACTGAGTCCTTGCATGGCGGAGAGAGAGTGAGCTCTCTGGTGTCTTTTCTTATAGGGACACTACTGCTATCATAACAGGCCCCCACCCTTATGATGTCATTTAAATGTAATTACTTCCATAACGGCCCTTTCTCCAAATACAGTGACAGTAGGGGTTAGGGCTTCCAACATATGAATGGGGCGGGGAGGACACACACAATTCTAAGTCCATGACAGCATCTTAACAATATTAAGTATTCCAAGTCTTGAACACAGGATATCTTTCCATTTATTTATATCTTCTTTCATTTCTTTCAGCAATCTTTGTAGTTATCAATGTGTTAAGTCTTTTGCTTCCTTAGTTACGTTTATTCCTAAGTATTTTGTTCTTTTTGATACTATCATAAATGGATTTGTTTTTTTAAATTTTCTTTTCTGATTGTTCATTGTTAGTCTATATAGAAATTCAACTGATTTTTGTGTGTTGATTTTGTATCCTGCAACTTTGCTGAATTCATTTCTTAGTTCTAACAGGGTTTGTGTGTGTGTGTGTGTGTGTGTGTGTGTGTGTGTGTGTGTAATCTCTAGGGTTTTCTATATATAAGATTATGTCATCTGTGAACAGAGATAAGTTTACTTCTTCCTTTCCAATTTGGATGCATTTTATTTCTTTTTTTTGTACAACTGCTCTGGCTAGGACTTCCAGTACTATGTTGACAGACATCTTTTCATACATATCCTTAAGGGCCTTTTTTACATCTTTTTTTTGTGTGAATTGTCCATCTCTTTTTCCTGTTTACTTTCACGGGGTTTTTTTGTTTGTTGTTTTTGTTTTTGGTGCTTTGTCACAATGTTTAAGAATTCTTTACACATTAGGAATATTAGTTCCTCATCTGTGGTGTATGGTGCAAGTATTTTCTTCCAGTTTGACAGTTGTCTTTTGACTTTGTTTATGGTGTTCTTTGTCGTTGAATATTTTTATGTAGTCAAATTAGCAGTGTTTTCCTTTATTGCTTCTGGAGTTAGAAAGCCTTTCTCAATCTCAGGATTAAAGGGGAATTTACATGTGTTATCTTCTAATAACTGTATGGTTTCATCTTTTACATCTAGCACCCTGATCCATTTGGAGTTTAATTTTGTGTATGGAATGGGGTATGGATGTAATTTTATATTTTCTAAATGGCTATCCAGTTTTCCCAGCACCATTTATTAAGAATTTTATCTTTGCCCCACTGATTTGAAATGCCATCTCTATCATATACTAAATGCCCATACATATTGATACTTGGTTCTATTTCTAGGCCTTCTGTTCTGTTCCACTGGTTGGTTTGTCTATTTATGCACTACTACCACACTGTTTTAATTACAGAGACTTTACAGTACATTTTAATGTCTAGTACAGCTAGTTTCCTGATGTTCCTTTTTTTATTGTCAAATTATTCAGTTTCTCCTTTATACCATTTATGCAGCAAAGGGTTCTGTTGGCATAGTTCTACATCTTTTGGAGGGTTGTTATTTGTTGATTCATGAGCAATGGCCCCTGCATAATTGTACACAGATACCCTGGATCATGTAACACTTGTTATTAATATTTTTGATTTTCACAGTCTGGGTTGATGAACAAGGCCTTCTGCTGTTCTGGCTTTTAGGAGTAAGAATGTGATTGGGACCTATATCAGAAGTCTAGATTCACAAATCTGGGATAAAAGTTTGTTTCAGTAACCAGATCTAATTTGATATGGGACATTTTAGGTTTTGGGTCTTAAATTTGTTTCCAGCCAAATCCATGTTGTTCTTTTGATAAGTTATGGAAAAAACAACAAAAAAAATATTAGCTAGTAGTACTTGGTGTTTGTAAATAAGTGGTTACAGCAGGGTTTTTAAGGAAGGTCCAGGCTCCCACCCTTAGACTTCAGGGCTCTGCAGACGCCATGAAATTTTATGCAGCTTTTGCAGATACTTTTTTTAAGAATACTTATTTATTTATTTATTTTGGCTGTGCTGGGTCTTAGTTGCAGCACGCGGGATCCTCACTGCGGCTTGCAGGCTCATTGTTGTGGCATCTTAGTTATGCCATTCGGGCCTCTTAGTTGTGGCATATGAACTCTTAGTTGTGGCATGCATCCCAGACCAGGGATTGAACCCGGGCCTCCTGCATTGGGAGCACGGAGTCTCAGCCACTGGACCACCAGGGAAGTCCTTGCAGATACTTATTTATTTGATTTTTTTCTTGAAAGAAGGTTTATGATTTCATAAGATTTTCAAAGAGATTCATGACCCTTAAAAATTTAGAACTGCAATCAAAGACAGTAGTGCCCGGTAATAATAACCTTTGAGATGTTGTGCGAAATTTGTGCCCAACAACAGGGAGTTAAAAGAGGAAGTTTCTATCACATATTACATTCATATGATGGAATATTATTCAGCTAATAAACATATGCTTACAGAGAGTTAACCAGAACAAGGAAAATACTGTAATAATACAACACTGAAAATGATGAATAAAAAAGTATTCAGGGCTTCCCTGGTGGCGCAGTGGTTGAGAGTCCGCCTGCCGATGCGGGGGACGTGGGTTCATGCCCCAGTCCGGGAGGATCCCGCATGCCGCGGAGTGGCAGGGCCCGTGAGCCATGGCCGCTGAGCCTGCGCGTCCGGAGCCTGTGCTCCGCAACGGGAGAGGCCACAGCAGTGAGAGGCCCGCATACCGCAAAAAAAAAAAAAAAAGTATTCAAATTTTGCAAGGATCCCATTCCCAAATTTTTTTTTTTTTTTTTTTTTTTTTGCTGTGCGCGGGCCTCTCACTGTTGTGGCCTCTCCCGTTGTGGAGCACAGGCTCCGGACGCACAAGCTCAGCGGCCATGGCTCACGGGCCCAGCCGCTCCGCGGCATGTGGGATCCTCCCGGACCGGGGCACGAACCCGTGTACACTGCATCGGCAGGCAGACTCTCAACCACTGCGCCACCAGGGAAGCCCCCACTCCCAAATTTTTAAATGGGTATTTGAATGGAGAAGAAACTGGCTACGTATCTGACACCATGCATTCTGCTTTGTGCTCACTGTCTCACTTAAACTGGAAATTGCACTGTCTTGAAAATTGGTCATTCACAGGATGTTTTTGATAATGAAGCTGTTTCAGTGCACCAGAGAATATGTTAAAGGACTGTTAAAGAACTTTTAGTGGTAATTTGTTTCAATCATACTAATTTCCTTTTTTGTCCCTACTTGGGTTGTAGACACTGGCTCGATTGCTTATAATTTTTCTCCTGCCAGGAAAATAAATGTCAGCTACAACTCTAGTTATTTATTTTTGTTTAAGTGGAAAGTACTGTTATGTTTTTTATTATGAAATATATAAGCTTAATGCAAAAATTAGAAATTTTGCTTAAAATGTAATTCATCTAAAGATAAATATTCTTAATATTCGATGGATATATTTCAGGTATTTTTCCATGGGATTTTTTTTTTTTTTTTTTTTTTTTTTTTATGGTACGCGGGTCTCTCACTGTTGTGGCCTCTCCCGTTGCGGAGCACAGGCTCCGGACGCGCAGGCTCAGCGGCCATGGCTCACGGGCCCATTCGCTCCGCGGCATGTGGGATCCTCCCAGAACGGGGCATGATCCCGCGTCCCCTGCATCGGCAGGCGGACTCTCAACCACTGCGCCACCAGGGAAGCCCTTTCTGTGGGATTTTATAGAGTGGTATCTCTTATATAAATTCTGTAACCTGCCTGCCTCATTTAATAATGCATTGACTGTGTAACAATTATATTTTAAAGTCACTATGTAGTATTTCATTATCGAGATGCACCTTAATTTATTCGCTTTACTGCCTACTAAAGAGCATTTATATTTCTATATTTTAATTGTGAAATTGTCCCAAAAGTACTCTTGTGCATACAACTTCATGTATTTTTATAATGAATTTCTTTGGGTCAGGTATTAGACATTTATTAAGAATTTGCAAATATGCAAAATCCTAATCTAGAACTCAGGTAGACAAAGTACTTTTAAAAAGTGAGAATCTCTGTTTTTAAATTACAAATAATGTAATGGGGGAGATAAAACTTGTATACAAATGTCCAAAGTAAAGGATGAAAAAGGGCACTAGTTTACCCTGATAGTATGCTATGAGTTCATAAGAGGAAGATATTGGTATGACCAGAGCTGTCATTGTCATGTCATGTCATATCTAAGTCAAACTGATCCCATAAGAACTCTATGGAGGTGAACTGAGTCACCTATATTTCCTGCAATTTTCATTCTAATCATCAGAAATCCAAAGTATGGGGACTTCCCTGGAAGTCCAGTGGTTAAGACTTCACCTTCCAATGCAGGGGTTACAAGTTCGATCCCTGGTTGGGGAGCTAAGATCCCACATGCCTCATGGCCAAAAAAACCAAAACATAAAACAGAAGTACTATTGTAACAAATTCAATAAAGACTTTAAAAATGGTCCACATCAAAAAAGTCTTAAAAAAAAAAAAGTGTTCAAAAGAAATACAAAGTATGACCAGTGGAGCATAGCTGTTCAGAGAACACTGAGGCAAATAGGGCAGGTGCAGAAACATAATAAACCTATCTGGTGAGAAGAGCTGAAAGGAAGCATCACTTATACACAGGACTTGGCCTGAATGACTTTTAGTTCTCTTCCAGGCAGGTCTCCAGCACACATAAATGTAGTTACCAAATCAAGAAGTTTGCAAAAATTGGGAGCTGACAAGCAAAAACAACAAAAGCCATTCTGTGAAAAAGAACTGTTTTTAGAATATCCTGAGCTATTATTTCATGTTCAAAGGAAGATTGTTTAAAATAAAGTATTTCCTTTTTCATCTGCCATTTGGGAGTAGCTTATACTTAACAGAACTTTAAAATATGCATTTAAAAAGTGATGCGTGGTTATTGAAAAACTACACTTAAGCAAAACTAAGAAAATTGAAGATCACAACCCAGAAATAACCAAAGTAATCTTTAAGGATAAAACTTCCCAGATATGTTCAGTCTGATTTGTCTGTCTATATTGTCTATGTGAATATATACATGTATTTTACAAATAAGACCACATGATGCCCAGTTGTTTTGTAATCTAACCATATCTTGAACATTTTCTATGTTATTAACTACTTAATTACTACTAAATTTGTGAGTACTGAGAATTGCTGTTTTATAGAAATCTTTAATTTATTTAATATGCTGTTGTCTGACTCAGAATCTTGAACATTGCCCGAGAATGTACATACCTCTCAGTGTACTGATTTTGGGTTGATGTTTAGACTAGATGTTTACATCCATAAATCTCAATACAACATTTAAAAATATGACATATAGGAAAAGTTTCAAGTTACATCAGAAATTCACTTAGTTAAATATCAGAGTCATGTAAATACTTTGACAAACGTATAGATTGGCCTGTCAACAAAAGGGATGTGCAGATGTTCATGGTGCTAAAGGAGGCCATGTTACTGTACACAAAGCAACTAATTATTAATATCTATAATAACTGGTGATCAGGAAGTGATGTTTTAAGAAATTTTCATCTTTTTTTTTCTTTTTGTCTGCGTTGGGTCTCCATTGCAGCGTGCGGGCCTTCTGTAGTAGGGGCAAGCGGGGGCTACTCTTCGTTGCGGCGTGTAGGCCTCTCATTGCAGTGGCTTCTCTTGTTGTGAAGCACGGGCTCTAGCCTCGCGGGCTTCAGTAGTTGTGGCGCGCAGGCTCAGTAGTTTTGGCTCACGGGCTCTAGAGCGCAGGCTCATTAGTTGTGGTGCACAGGCTTAGTTGCTCCATGGCATGTGGGATCTTCCCAGACCGGGGTTCATACCCGTGTCCCCTGCATTGGCAGGCGGATTCTTAACCACTGCACAACCAGGGAAGTCCCAGAAATTTTCATCTTAATACAATAGTTTATTATTTATATGTAGGTGTTTCTTGTGTTTAATTATGTTTAGGAAATTATTTGGGGGCTTTGTGTTAAAATGTGACTCATTATATTTTTCACATTTTAGATATTGGGAGAGAGGCTCCTGGTTAGAGTTTTTACTCAGAATAATTGCTTTTTCAGGAACAGATTACTAATGTTAAGGTGAAGACATCTATATATATCTACTTCTCATGAGCTGTCAAGTTCTCGCACTCCCCCAGCCCAAGCCTTGTGTGATGTGGGATCCATGCCCTCTGAAGAATAAGAATGTCTGTCAATTTAGGGACAGGGAAAATCCAGGGATGTAACTGCAAGCTTCACTGGGTGGTGTGTAGATGGCTGAACTTTGCTTAGAAGGATTTGTACAAAGATTTGATGATAGAGATCTAAAGGAGCATGATTTTGCTGGATCAAGAACAACTTGTCCCATAACTCATAATCTGCCTTTTTAGGGCCTTTTGTTTCACATTGTGGGTTTGTGAAAAATCCCTTTGAGATGTATAGAGTTGGAAATGCACAGATCTGCTCTGTTATTTCTGAAGTTTCCTCTGACTTTTTAAAAATTATTCTTTCTTGTATTGACCAAGGCCCCAGTCTGAATTTTTATTTAGTCAGAGTATAGCTGAATTAGCATATTAGTTAGGACAGGTTGTTATGCTGTGGTAGCAAACAACCCCCAAATCTCAGTGGTTTGCAAAGTAACTTTTTAATTTTTGCTCATTATGCACCAGCATAGGCAGGGTCCCACACTAAAGGAGACTCCACCATCCTGCAGCTGTACCATCTGAAACACACAGCCTCCTTGGCCACCACATCAGCAATAGAAAGATTAGAGAATTATGTGGTCTGGATTATGTGGAAGACTGGATACTTGAAAAACTGGATAATGGTGAGACATTAGTAATTAAATTAGTAATGTCTACCACACTGGCTAAAACCCATTTCTTTTTCTGTGTATAGGAAGTTGCTTCTGTAAATTAGGTGTGAATTCTTTTTGGAGCAAGGAAGACATCCTGGACTGTGGAAAGAGGTTAACAAGAGGCCTGTGCACAGGTGAGTGAGGAGACTAAGGAAACAGAAAGCCTTTTATATGAAAGCTCACCTCCTCTGTGGGAAGTCAGTTACTGTTTGAGAACACACCCCTCAAAGGCTCTAGAACTATGGAGAAGATTAAGCTCCTTCAGCATACAAGTTCCCAGAGGCACTTCACTGTCACTTGTATCACTCCATTCGGAGGAAGGAATTAATTGTGTTATTTATGATGATAAAACATATGCTTAAGGGAAAACTTGAAAACACAGGAAAACAGGGACTTCCCTGACGGTTCAGTGGTTGAGACCCCATGCTTTCAATGCAGGGGGTGCAGGTTCCATCCCTGGTCAGGGAACTAAGATCCTACATGCAGCGTGGTATGGCCAAAAAAAAAAAAAGAAAAGAAAAAAAAAATACAGAATGGGCTTCCCTGGTGGCGCAGTGGTTGAGAGTCCACCTGCCGATGCAGGGGATACGGGTTCGTGCCCCGGTCTGGGAGGATCCCACATGCCGCGGAGCGGCTGGGCCCGTGAGCCATGGCCGCTGAGCCTGCGCGTCCAGAGCCGGTGCTCCACAACGGGAGAGGCCACAACAGTGAGAGGCCCAAGTACCGGAAAAAAAAAAAAAAAAAATATATATATATATATATATATATATATATATATATATATATACACAGAAAAAGATTCCCCCATAATTATACACCTAGAGACAAATGTAAAAATTTAATTGAAAATCCTTTCAATCCATTTTCTATGCATACACATATGCACGTATATACGCATGTATATATTTTTCCTATAAAAATAAGATTACATATACTGTTTTATTATCTACCTTATTCACCCAAAGTTGTTTAACATCTTAACATCAGCAAAGATATGTTTTTATGGCAACAATGCTTCCATTGTATGGATACACTATATTCTGTAGGATACTTAAATTCTCTCCAAGTTGTTTCCATCGTCAGCAGTGTCTCCATCATACACTCCACATTCATCTTTTGGATAGAGTCTCAGATATAGAATTACTTCATCAGAGGATATACATGGTTTAATTTCTGCTAACATTGCCTTGTTGCAAGTTTATACCAGCTATAATCTACTGTGTGTGTCCATTTCCTCACATCATGCTCTTGTGACGCGTCATCAGTCTTTTAAAAATTTGCCAAATTGATAACTGTAAAATGTTATTTCCTTATTGCTTTAACGTACATTCCCTTCATTACTAGTGAAGTTTTAAAACTCTTGATAGGTTGAGGAGCCACTTTATTATCTAGTGAGTTGCCCATGCATATCCTTTGCTCATTTATCTAAAATTATTGCTTTTTTCTGAAAATTTAATTTTTAAAATATTTATTTATTTATTTTTGGCTGAGTTGGGTCCTTGTTGCTGCGTGCGGGCTTTCTCTAGTTGCAGCGAGCAGGGGCTACTCTTCGTTGCAGTGCACGGGCTTCTCATTGCAGTGGCTTCTCTTGTTGCGGAGCACAGGCTCTAGGCACACGGGCTTCAGTAGTTGTGGCTTGCAGGCTCTAGAGCGCAGGCTAAGTAGTTGTGGTGCACGGGCTTAGTTGCTCTGCGGCATGTGGGATCTTCCCGGCCCAGCGCTCAAACCCATGTCCCCGGCATTGGCAGGCAGATTCTTAACCACTGTGTCACCAGGGAAGCCCTGAAAATTTAATTTTAAAAGCACTATCCAATAAGAATTTTTGTTGTTTATCTGACTTGTGACTTAAAGGCTTTTTTTTCTTTTTTCCATTTTATCATTTGCCTTTTCATTTTGATTTTAGTATTTTGGGCTAGAGTTTTTAAAATCTCAAATATAAGTTTTTTCTTTGTATTTTTCTGCCTTGTATGTTATGTGTTCACAAAATATAAATACATTATATTTGTCTGAAGTACATTTACAGATATTTTATTTTATTTATTTATTTATTTTTTTTTTTTTGCGGTACGGGGGCCTCTCCCTGTTGTGATCTCTTCCGTTGCGGAGCACAGGCTCCGGACGCGCAGGCTCAGTGGCCATGGCTCACGGGCCCAGCCGCTCCGCGGCATGTGGGATCTTCCTGGACCGGGGCACGAACCCGTGTCCCCTGCATCAGCAGGCGGACTCTCAACCACTGCGCCACGAGGGAAGCCCCAGATATTTTATTTTTATATTAAATATTTTATCAAGTTAGAACTTCTTTTTGGCTTATGGTACAACCACAAAAAATAGGCTGAGAAATTGCTACTTTGATAAACTCTTAAGGTTTCCATTGTGATCTTGTACATTCATTGGAGAGTTTGAGTGCCTCCCATGTAGTTTTTTGTGTCCTGAGGAATTAATAATGAACAAAACCAACAAGATCCCTGCTTTTAAGTTTAGTGGGAAGAGTCAAATAATTGACAAGCAAATATATAACATAATGTATAGTAGCACTGAGAGCTAGAAGGAAAAATAAAGCAGGGAAGGCTAAAGTGAATGACAAAGGGTAATATTTTAATAGTTTGGTCATAGAGGTGAAGTTTAAGCAGAAACCTTCGTGGAGGGAGCAAGTGAGCTCTATGACTATGGTGAGGAGCATTCCAGAAGGAATATACAAAGCCTCCAGAGGGAACATGGCTGGTATTATGTGGTGCGTTCTAAATAGTCCATGGACATTTAAGAATAGTATCTTATTGGTAAGTGAAAATTTTAGGATTGTTACCAGGATGCATCCAGATGTGGCCCTTTGTGAAGTTTTATAAGCTCTCAGGGATTCTTTCTAATATAAAGATTCAAGTATTTTATTTCCTCCAGAAAACACTCTTATTATTAACTTTTATTCACTTTTCCTCCCGCTGTTCTATTCTCCACTTTTACGTACATTTTAGGTCTTCTGGATCTCTCTTCCATATCTCTGACCTTTGTTTTCAGAATTCATTTCTTCTGTGTCTTTTTTTCCTCTGAATTCTGAGATGTTCTCCTAGGCTTTTCCCTCCTGATTTCTAATGTATCTGGTGCCTTCTTGTCTAATAATTCTTAAAAGAAACTATGACTTGTCAGAATTGTCTCCTGTGACAAAGCCCTTACAAAAGGTTTCAGTTTCCTTCTCCCATTAACCCCTAACTCTCTTAACTGGGCCTTTTCTAACTCTCTTAATTGGGGAATTCATTGTTCATTCCCCTCATTAATGGCAGTAACCACAGGGAGGCAGTTTATGCTGATGGAAACTTTCATGGGCAATAAAATACAACACTTGGGTTCATATCCCACTCAGTGTGGCCTTGGGTCAATATCATAACCTCTCAGGCCTTCTAGCTTCTCTTATGTATAATGTGAGAAATAAAATCAACTTTATTTAACTAACAGGGTAGTTATAAAATTAAAACTAAATGAAAGTGTATATGAATGGCACTGCATCACCTCACCCTAGAATCCTGGGGATCATTCCTGTACTTATGTACTCTACCTTCCCTAGTTATGAACGAACTACCTGTGATCTTCTGTAATTCAGCCCCCAATACTTGGGTGCTGGTTCCCATCCCCTCTCTCCTGCTCAAGGTCATTGCGCCTGTGCAGTTGTCTTCTATGTCCCTGCATTATTCATTTTTCTCTACTGGGTTATTCCCATCACTATAAACCATGCTGTAATCGCTCCCACATTCAAAACAAACAGCCGTTCCTGGATTCCATATCCATTTCTAGCTCTATTTCTCTGCTCTTTTAAACAAAACTCCTTGAAAGGGATGGCTCTTCTGTCTCCACTTCCTTTCCTTCCATTTTCTCTTATAAATTTATTTATTTATTTATTTTTGGCTGTGCTG
The DNA here is from genome assembly GCF_008692025.1 of Phocoena sinus. Taxonomy (NCBI): domain Eukaryota; kingdom Metazoa; phylum Chordata; class Mammalia; order Artiodactyla; family Phocoenidae; genus Phocoena; species Phocoena sinus. The sequence goes on from NC_045781.1 coordinate 15,189,455, forward strand.
GGTCTTTGTTGCTGCGTGCAGGCTTTCCCTCATTGCAGCAAGTGGGGGCTACTCTTTGTTGCAGTGCTCGGGCTTCTCACTGCGGTGGCTTCTCTTTGTTGCGGGGCACAGGCTCTAGGCGGGCAGGCTTCAGTAGTTGTGGTACGCTGGCTCAGTAGTTGTGGCTCACGGGCTCTAGAGTGTAGGCTCAGTAGTTGTGGCACACGGGCTTAGTTGCTCTGCGCCATGTGGGATCTTCCCAGACCAGGGCTCCGAACCCATGTCCTCTGCATTGGCAGGCGGATTCTTAACCACTACACCACCAGGGAAGTCCCACCTGCCATTTTCTCTTGAACTCACTCCAGCCAAGGTTTTGTGTCCTCCACTCTAGAGAATCCACTTTTGTTGAGACTTCTAATGATCTCTCTAATGCCAGATCCAATGGACAGTTCTCGTTCCTCATACCACTTGACCTATTGGTAGCATTTGACAGTTGTTCTCACCTTCCTTCTTGGTATACTTTCTTCACTGGGCTTTCAGTGAAGCCCAGTTCTCTTTTTTTCCTTCTATTCCACTGATGTTTCCTTTTCAGACTCCTTTCTTTCTTTTTTCCTTTTCATCTCCCTGTTCTCTAACCGTTGGAGCCCCTCAGGCTCAGGCTTTGGACCGTTTTTCTTCCTTACCTTTAATCACTCTGTAGGCAATCTTACCTAGTATCAGAGCTTCAAATATCAACTGAACATCAGTAACTTCCAATTTTATATTCCTACATTTGGACTTTCTCTGAACTCCCAGATCGAATGTCTAACGGACATCTGGCATTTCCACTTAGACATATAATAATCATTTCAAGTATTAAGATAAAACAGAATTCATAATTGGTCTATCCAAACCCGCTCCTCTCACAGTCCATTGTGTTAAAAAATGGCAACTTCATACTCTAGTTGCTCAAGTCAAAAACCCTAGCATCATCTTGGCCTCCTATTTTTTCTTTTATACCTAAAATCAGTAAATCCTGTCAGCTCTTCCTACAGAGAATATCTAGAATCTGATCAGTTCTTGTCACCTCCCCCATGACCATACCACCCTAAGGCAAGCCCCTCAACTCCTTGCCAGGATTACTGCAGTAACCTTCTCAGTTCCCCCCATTTCCCTGCTTCCCCCCCTTGTCCTCTTAGTCCATTTTCCATGAGTGATCCTTTTAAATGTAAATCAGATTATGCCATTCCTTGGTTTGAAGCGTTTCATTGGCTTCCTGTCTTACTCGAGTAAAAACCAACGTTCTTACACAAGGCCCACAAGCCCTGTGTGATCCAGCTTCCATCCTCCTCTCTGGCCCTCATTTTCTCACTCACCCCATTCCAGCCACTCTAGTCTCCTTCCTCTTTGTTGTTAAAGCCTGCTCTTGCCCAGGGGCCTTTGCATTTGTTGGTCCCTCTGCTAGGGCTGTGCTTCCCCTAGATTTCTGTGTCGATGTCACATTCCCAATGAAAAGCCTTCTTAGACCACCCTTCATTTCCCCATCTCCTTAATCTTTTTATTTTCCTCTATAGAACTTTGACTCCTTTACATATAAATAGGAATATCAATGTCAGTATATCAATATTTGTTATTGTCTCCTTCCATTAGAATGTGAGATCTGCTGGGACAGACTGGATTTGCTATCTTCCTTACACATAGAACTATGCCAACTGAGTTGGGAACTCAGTAAATATGAAAGGATTCCTGACTCCTTTTTCTCTCTGCATCCATATCCAATCAGATGCCAGAACCAGTTGATTTTACTTCTCTGACACCTTGAATGCATCCCCTTCATCCTCATTTCCACTATCACTATCTTGGGTCAGGCCCTTTGTTTGCTTGGGAAAGTACAGGCACCTTTCAGCTGATCTCCCTGACTCCAATTTTACTCCTCTCCACTAAAATAATCTGGCTATATTGGCCCTTTCACTTCCTTTTTTAAATCTTCAGTAGCCTTCCATTCATTAATGGGTGAAAACCACACTTGTATATATTCAGTCAGTATTCATGGGTCACCTTTATACTTCGGTCACTGTGGCCCGTACTATTTACAGGGATGATGAGACCTGGTCCTCAGAGTTAATGTCATAAGCATTATCTTCCTCTAGATTCTAGAATTAATTAGATTTAAATTCAGATTAACTAAAATTAAATGAAAAATTCAGTTCCTCGGTCATACTAGCCACATTTCAAATGCTTAGCAGCCACATGGGGCTAGTGGCTACATTACTGACAGTACAAGATGTGACGATTTCCATCATCACAAAGGTTCCAGAAGACAGCACTGGTCTAGTCCTTGCCCCAAACTGTACAAGTCATTCCCAGTTATTCTCTGCAATCCAAACACGCCGTCTACTTTCGGTCCACTGTTTGTGCCACTGCTCTTCACTTCGCTCAGAATGCTGTTCTGTCCCTTTTCTGCCTATTAATATCCTCCGATTTTAGGCCCCAAATCATATTCTGTAACTTACAGGAAATTTTCCTTGACACCAGCCCCCAATGATTTAACTAGTCTTCCTTCTGACGGCACCCCTCCCCACCATGGGAACTCAGCAAGGCAGTCTGGCTGCTTCCTTCACTATTGGAATTATTTCCCGCTGTTGCCAATGGAAATCAAAGAAAATGGATGTGACGTCTCTGCAGGTGGACGGCAGTAAGAGGGGCTTATTTAACTTGCTTCTCAGTGCAACTTGATAGGAGAATACAACATCTTAACGTTGCATATGTGTAGCACTAGTGTTTCTTTTTAAATAGTTGGGGGAAAATGACCTAGAAAACCAAATTGCAGTTTGGTAGCCAAAATTAACTCTTGGTTTATTTGTCCTTTGTGTGTGAAATGTCCTACTATTCCGTGCGTCTGACTTCCTCACGTATCTGTTGATCAGTTTGGTTCTTCTTAGTACTATTGAGATCTATCCAGTTGATACCAATGGCCTTAGCGGCGGCAGCCTCTGGAATAACTCCTTATACCTTTCTGGCCTGCATTTCTCTAGACTTCACTCTCCAGGGAGGAGTTTTCTTTTCTTACTTTTTGACTCTCTTGCACACCATATGCAAGATGGTGTGCAAGGATTCTGGAAACTTATAGCATGACTGCAAAGTGGCCAAGAGAATAAAGTACCTGATGATAAATCACAGTATTAAAAAAAAAAAAAAAAAGCGTGGGTGCTCCTTGCACCTGTAATTAGAACCAGCCTTACTACCTTCCTTAAAAAACCCCTGAGTTCTCATTATCTTAAAGTAGGCCGTTCTCCACCAGCCTCAGCAGTTGTCAGCCAGAGAGGAAGTGATGTTTTTCAGGAAAGCAGTAGAGAGGGCTTATGTGGAAAATAAGGATTGCTGGGCCAAGAAGCTTCTAGAAATTGAGTTCCCACTCAGGTCAATACTCTGGATGTGTAGGTATGCTTGTAAGATGCCTGTATTACTGTGGTTTTTTTTGCTCCTGTCTGATAAGTCCAGCTGGGGCTGGAGGCTTTGATGAAGCCTCTCATATGGATGGCGTGGCCCTTTTTGAACTTAGAAGGCGAATGTGGAGCCGGGGAGGTACCCAAGCGGTTTTGCCTGTTGAACCCAGAGAAGCTGGAAAACTTTGTTTAAGGGTTGTCTTTTTTACAAGGTTTGGCCTGCACAGGTATGCTCTGCTCCTAGCCTGTAGGTACCGTCCTCATCTTTAAGGGGTAAAGTCTGAGTGAGTCTGAGTTGTGATCCTCCTTGCTGCAGCTGCAAAGGAAGGTCTGCTTGGTACAGCTAGCTGGGAGCTGTCTAGGCCTCATCTAGGGTGTACATTAGCATCAACAAGGTAGGGACTGTCCCAGCCAGAATCCCTCCTGCTAACGTGCTTGGATTCTATGTCAGTGCCGAAGCACATCTGCCTTGAATCCATCTTTCAGTTTCCTTATGGTTTAGGAAGGGGCTGGGTTTTGTTAACTCAGTAGTTCTTGGCATTAGCGTTGTGTGGTGGGACAAGGGGAGAGCAAAGGAAGCAGAGCAGGGACCCTGGAAGTACAGTTGTTTTAAGCTCATCTATTAGGCGTGCTGAGGCAAGCTCGGTTTATGAGATTTGCCCCTTCTCCCCCTACTCTGTTTTTTGTTTTTTTTTTTTCAGGACTCTGCACTTGTTCAAGAGAAGAATCTAAAGAAATCCAAGCAGGACAGGTAGTTCTAAAAGCCATGACCCAGGTAAGTTGAAGTTTCCTCTATCCTTGAAATAATATCAACATTTGTGTTCTTTATCCTGAGACTTCCCTGTCTGGCTGAGCCCCATTCAGTAACCTGCTCCCAGTTCCTCCTTTGCAGAGAATAAGCAATGATGCCTCACCTCCCTTTGTGGCCCTCTCTTCTCCAAGTGTTCACATACGTGCACAATGTTCTTACCAGAGCACCAATGGAGCAGAAATATATTCTCCTGAGAGAAATTTGAGAGCCGCCCTTATCAGAACCATGGTTGAATAGAGCCAAAGATAAGATAACTTTGATCTTTTCCATTAATCCAAGTAGTTTCCTTTTTTTCTTCTATTTTAAAATATCACCGCCTCTTTAAAAATCATAAAACATTTCACAGTATTGAAAAATACATACAAAAACGTGTCTATAACATATATATGGTATAAAGAATAATAAAATGAGTTGATATATTTGTTTAATGTACCATCTAAGCAACCCTTATCCCTTTCCACATCCCTTCACATATCGTATTACCACCTCACCCATGTTAATGACTACCTTTAATTTTGTGTTCGTTAGCACTTTGATTCTTATAATTTACCATATATGAATGCCTGCTGAACAGTATACAGTTGAGTCTTTCATTTTTAAATTTGATGTACAGGTGTCATATTCTCTATATTTTTAAATTTGATGTACAGGTGTCATATTCTCTATATTTTTAAATTTGATGTACAGGTGTCATATTCTCTATATTTTTAAATTTGATGTACAGGTGTCATATTCTCTATATTTTTAAATTTGATGTACAGGTGTCATATTCTCTATATTTTTTACCATATTTTTTCGCTCAACACAATGTGATTTCAAGTTATTCACATTAAATTGTGTAGCACTAGGTCAGCAGTTCTCAAAGTGTGGTCCAGGAAGACTTTGAGACCCTTTCAGGAGGTCTAGGGGTCAAAATTACTTTTATCATAATAATACTAACACATTATTTGCCTTTTTCACTCACAACTCTAATGAGTGTACACTGGAGTTTCCCAGAAGCTATATGAAATGTGTTATCCCAACAGATGGGGGAGTTCCCTGGCGACCTAGTGGTTAGGATTCCTGGCTTACACTGCTGTGGCCTGGGTTCCGTCCCTGGGTGGAGAACTGAGATTCTGCAAGCCATATGGTGCAGCCAAAAAGTAAAATTAAATTAAATTAAGTTGGCCAACAGATTGAATACAGAAGATGTGAAAATCTAACTCTCATTCAGCCAGTCATTAAAGAGATTTGCAAAAATGTAAAACAGTGCTACTAAATTTTTTTTATTTTTACAAAGTTATTTTTCATAAAATGTGTGTTATTTATGTTAACATGTAACAGGTTTATTATTAGTTATTTGAATAAGTTAATAATTTTTAAAATTTATCTCTTTTAATTTCTAATGTGGTATATATTGATAGATTTAACCAGCATTAATGAAAGTCTTCAATAACATTAACAGCTTTATTGTACATATATATAATTCACATACAATGAAATACACCCATGTAAGTATATATAGTTCAGTGCTTTTCTAGTATATTTGCAGAGCTGTGCAACCATCAGCACAAACCATTTTAAAACATTTACATCACTGCCCAAAAAAATCCTGTTTGCATTAGCCGTCACTCCCAAATTCCCCTCCTCATCCCCGGCAACCACTAATTTACTTTGTCTCTATGGAATTGCCTTTTCTGGACTTTTAATATAAATGGAATCATTGAATATTTGATCTTTTGTGTGTGACTTTTTTCACTTAACATGTTTTCAAGCTTCCGTGATGTAGCATGTATCAGTATTTTGTTCATTTTTATACCAAACAATATTCCATGGATATGTATAGACCACATTTGGTTCAGCAGTTCATCAGTCTGTGGACATTTGAGTTGCTTCTACTTTTTGGCTATCATGAATAATGCTGCTATAAGCATTGGTATATGCCAATGTTTTTAGGTAGACATACGTTTTCATTTCTGTATACTTAGGAGTGGAATTTCTGGGTAACATGTTAACCCTATGTTTAACATTTTGAGGAACTGTCAAAACTGTTTTCCAAAGTGGCTACCCCATTTTACATTCCTACCAGCAACATAAGAGAGTTCCAGTTTCTCCACATCTTCACCAATATGTGTTTTTTGGGAGTTTTGTTTTGTTTTGTTTTCATAATAGCCATCCCAGTGGATGTGAAATGGCATCTTATTGTGGTTTTGATTTGCATTTCCCTAATGATTAGTGATGTTGAACATCTTTTCATGTGCTTATTGGCCATTTGTATATTTTCTTTGGAGAAATCTCTTCAAATTCTTTGGCTGGTTCATAATTAGGTTATCTTTTTTATTACTGAGTTGTGAGAGTTTTTATATACTCTGGATTCAAGTCCCTTATCAGATAAACAATTTGCACATATTTTCTCCCAGTTTTGTGGGTTGGAATTTCACTTTCTTGATGAAATTATTTACAAAACAAAAGCTTTAAATTTTGATGAAGTTTATTTTATCTTCTTGTTCTTTTTGTTTCCTTTTTGTGTCTGGTGCCATATCTAAGAAACCCCTGCCTGACCAAGGCTGTGAAGATATACTCCTATGTTTTCTTCTAAGAGTTTTATGGTTTTAGCTTTTACATTTAGATCTACAATTATTTTGAGTTAATTTTTATATATAGTGTGATGTGGGGTCCAGCTTCATTCTTTGCATATGGATATCCACTTATTCCAGCACTATTTGTTAAAAAGACTAATCTTTTCCCATGAAATTATCTTGGCTGGTTTAATTTAATATGTGGTAGTCCTTAGGGAGCTGGTAGAAGATGCCTTTCTTCAGAGAGGTTTTGCAGCTAGGAGTATTCTCAGATTCGGCACACTTCAATTTTTCTCCTGGGGTTTCCCCCAGCTGCATGAATTTCAACCTGACTAAAAATGAGAAAACCAGTCATTATGTGCTTCCTAAGGGGATGCTATAGGAAGTACACAGTACGACCTCTGACATATTTATGTCCCCTAAAAAATATGGAAGTAGAGAAACATGTTAAAGTATACCATGAAGATATGATCAGCCAAATCCAGAATATGGGAAATGCTACTGATTCAAACGTTTGTTTAATGAATAAACAGCCATAAAAATTTTTAAAGGGTCTGTGGGTGCTATAAGAGATTTGAGAGGGGCTTCCCTGGTGGCACAGTGGTTGAGAGTCTGCCTGCTGATGCAGGAGACACGGATTCGTGCCCCGATCCGGGAAGATCCCACATGCTGCGGAGCAGCTGGGCCCGTGAGCCATGGCCGCTGAGCCTGCACGTCTGGAGCCTGTGCTCCGCAACGGGAGAGGCCACAACAGTGACAGGCCCGCGTACCACCAAAAAAAAAAAAAAAAAAAAAAAGAGATTTGAGAGACTTTAGGAAATCTATAAACTAATTTTAGGGGTGGATTTTGTTTGAATCCTAATTTGAACAATCCTACTGTCAAAAATCACTTTTGAGAAAATTGGGGCAATCTGAAACTTGATCTGGTTATTAGGAAATTACTGTTAATTTTATTAAGTGTGATAGTGATATTCTGGTTATTATGCCTTTTTTAAAAAGCCTAATCTATTAGATACTAAAGTATTTGTGGGTGAAATACTATGTTTGGTATGTGGGATTTGCCTCAAAATATACCAGGGGTAAAAAATGGAAAGGAAGACCTAAAACAAGATTTGCAAGGTCTTGTTAAGTTACTGAAGCAGAGTGATGGATTCATGGGGGCTCATTATACTATTCTCTGTACTTTTGTGTATTTTGAAAATTTTTGTAATCAATTTAAAAACTAAAAGTCATTTCATTTACTAATAGTGCATGGGTTTATTGTTTCAGGGATTGGTGACATTTAGGGATGTGGCCATAGAGTTCTCTCAGGAAGAATGGAAGTGCCTGGAACCTGCCCAGAAGGACTTGTACAAGGATGTAACTTTGGAGAACTTCAGTAACTTGGTCTCATTAGGTAAGGACATTGTATAATACAGGACCAGCCAGGAAACAAGGCTCCCAGGGACTACAACAGTGGGAGGCTGTTACCACCTTCGGCTGGAGGGGGTAAAGAGAGGAAACACTGCCACCGGAAGATAGTGAGAGCTAGAGCCATGGAGAAGGGCCAGCTGGTAGCCACTGTAGCTACCTCCAGAACTCCTGGGTCAAAGGAGGGAGCGAGAGGGATAAGAAATATCCTGAACTGTCTTCCTGTCCACTGATGCTTTCCATCTACCAAACCCAATGAGATATGATAGGACCAGGGTAATACAGTCCTTACAGGTAAGCTGTCTGGGGCACAGCTAGGCACATAGCAGGGCCAAGAGTAGCGAGGAATGGATTGGGGAGAGGGAGAGGGCAAATGGAGAATAAAATTTCTGGTTTCTTCATGGTGAATTTCTGGGAAGACTTACAAGTTTCTGGCTAAGTTCCTGTTCTCTGTCTTCAAGGGAATTGTTCTGTGCTTTGTTGAAGTAGAAATGGGTAGTGCCATTGGCACCTCCACCTTCCCATCCTTTGGACAAGCTTCACACCTTCCTTTATGTAATTGCCTCTCTTCCTTAGCAACCAAGAGACTGGGTTTGAATTTGGAAACAGCACGATCATGCCCCATTTCTTTTCCTATAAACAGGACTTTCCCTTTCTAAGCCCGATGTCATCTCCTTACTGGAGCAAGGGAAAGAACCCTGGATGGTTGTAAATGATATGACAGGACCATGGTGCCCAGGTGAGTGAGGGCTGATCCAATGGGGTGAGGTCACTGGGAATAATGGCCCAGCAGGTGAGTCAACTCATAACAGTCATTGTCAGGAAAGTCCCTCAAAGCCCTACCAAAAACTGAGGAATAAAAGCCTGAGACGTGAAGCCATGAAGAACAAAGACCTTGCCAGCATCAGCTTCCAAGGGAACCTTGCCTTTATCCCCATTAATTCCTCTCTGTTCTTTCTTCTCTTATGTTTTCTTCTCATTTCAAAAAGGAATGTGCCCCTTTCCGGTGGCAGCCATTTTACCTGGAGTTTGGATCCTTTTTTCTGCAAGTGTCTTCATTCCTTAAAAAGTATTTATTTTCTTAAAACAGCTTTTCACTTCACCTAATTCAGCAATTCATTTATTCTCTTAACTTTTGAGAGGTAAGGATGTGTAGTGGCTGAGGGAATACTCTGGAATCAGATTTTCTTTTTTTTTTTAATTTATTTGGCTGCATCGGGTCTTAGTTGCGGCATGAGGGATCTTTCGTTATGGCGCACAGGCTTCTCCCTAGTTGTGGTGTGTGGGCTGCAGAGTGTGAGGGCTCAGTAGTTGCAGTGCATGGGCTTAGTTGCCACGCAGCATGTGGGATCTTAGTTCCCCAACCAGGGATTGAACCTGCGTCCCCTGCATTGGGAGGCGGATGCTTAACCACTGGACCACCAGGGAAGTCCCTGGAATCAGGTTTTCTGAGTTCAAATCCTGGCTCTGCCACTTACTAGATCTGTGAGTTTAAGTAAGTTACTTAAATTCTCTGTGCTTCAGTTTTCTCCTCTGAAAATGAGATTAAAAATAGTGCCTTCCTGGGGCTTCCCTGGTGGCGCAGTAGTTGAGAGTCTGCCTGCCAATGCAGGGGACACGGGTTCGTGCCCCGGTCCGGGAGGATCCCACATGCCGCCGAGCAGCTAGGCCCGTGAGCCATGGCCACTGAGCCTGTGCGTCCGGAGCCTGTTCTCCGCAATGGGAGAGGCCACAGCAGTGAGAGGCCCGCGTACTGCAAAAAAAAAAAAAAAAAAAAAAGTGCCTTCCTCATGTAGTCATGTAGTTAGTGTGGCTTTTTTATGAGTTAGTATGTGAAGATGCCCAGAACAATGCCAGGCAATAGTGACCACTAAAAAAATGTTAGTATTTGTAACTGGCACTTGCTGGACAGAAATGGAGCCTTTGAATACTTAGTTATGTTACTACCTCATGACTTCTCTGTATTGTTGTCATTTATTTTCATCTGGGATCATTTTTTCTCTATCTGAAGAACACCCTTAATATTTCCTTTTGTGTAGGTCTGCTGTTGACAAATTCTGTCAGCTTTTGACCACATGAAAATGTCTTTATTCTACCTTTTTTCTTGTAGGATATTTTCACTGAGTCTGGAATTCTGTGTTGGCAAGAATCTTCTCTCAGCCCAAAGAAGAACTCATTCCACTGCCTTTTCTCTTCCAATGTTGTCATTAAGTCAAGTTGTTCCAATTTTGGAAAATGTTCCACATATATTTAAAACTAGTGTCCTTTGGATGGGGCATTCACCTCTTTAACTATAACCCTTTTGATTATGTGATTTAGAGTCTGTATGTCCTTTTAACTTTCTCTGTACTTCCACTATCAAATTCTGAGAGCTCTTAATTGTATTATATATTTTGCTACTAAATATTACATTTTTATAAAGATGAAATATAGATCCTTGTTGCAAATTGTATTTTTATCAGTACAGTCCATCCTTCATTTTGCCACTTAGTGGCATTTAACCTTGAATTCTATTTTTTCTGATATTAGTATAAAATGCCCTGTTTTTGTTAGTTTAAAAATTATGGTGTATCTTTGCTTATCCTTTTTTAAAACTTATTGCCATTTTAAGTGTCCATTATAATCAGAATTAGTTTCCTTTTTTAATCAATCTGAGAGTCCTTGACTTTAATAGAATTTAATCCATTCTCATTGTAATCATTCATGTGTCTGTTCTTACTCCTCCCATTTTATCCTATATTTTCTGTTCCTCATTCTCTTTATTTCTAGCTATTCCTGTTTTGCTCACATTTTTTTTCTTTTTCTTTTTTTTTTTTTTTTTTTTTTTTCGGTATGCGGGCCTCTCACTGTTGTGGCCCCTCCCGTTGCAGAGCACAGGCTCTGGACATGCAGGCTCAGCGGCCATGGCTCATGGGCCCAGCTGCTCCGCGGCATGTGGGATCTTCCCTGACCAGGGCACGAACCCGTGTCCCCTGCTTCGGCAGGCAGACTCTCAACCACTGCGCCACTAGGGAAGCCCTTGCTCACATTTTATTACCCTTTCTACCTTTAAGCAATTTTGAAGTTGTACGTCCTATTGCTTTGTAATAGAATAGTCTTTAACTTGACTTTAAGAAATGTGCTTAGGGGGCTTCCCTGGTGGTGCAGTGGTTGAGAGTCCGCCTGCCGATGCGGGGGACGCAGGTTCGTGCCCCGGTCCGGGAGGATCCCACATGCCACGGAGCGGCTGGGCCCGTGAGCCATGGCCTCTGGGCCTGCGCGTCCGGAGCCTGTGCTCCACAACGGGAGAGGCCACAACAGTGAGAGGCCCGCGAACCACAAAAAAAAAAAAAGAAAGAAAGCAGTGTGCTTAAACCTGTGTTTCTCTTCCCACCTCAAAACTGAAAGATTTTTTTTCTTTTTAGTAAAGTTTTTTAAAAAATATTTTGAAATCATTCTAGTTTAGACTTATAGAAAATTTGCAAAATTATTACAGAGAATTCCCATATACCCTTCACTCAGCTTCCAAATGTTAACATTTTGTATAACCATAGTACAGTTATCAAAACCAGGAAGTTAACATTGGTGTTATACTATTAACTAATCTACAGATCTTATTAGAATTTTATCAGTTTTTCCCCTGATGTCCTCCTTCTATACCAGGATCCAGTCTGGGATCCCACATTGCATTAAGTTCTTTTGTCTCCTTAGTATCCTCCAATCTGTGACAATTGCTCTGTCTTTCATGACTTTGATCCTTTTGATGAGTACTCTTTTGGAGAATGTCTCTCACTTGTGTTTGCTTGATATTTTCTCAGTTAGATTGAGATTATGCATCTTTGACAGGAATACTACAGAAGTGATGTTGTGTCCTTCTCTATGCATCATATCAGGGGTTGCCTGATGGTAATATGGCTTTTTACTGGTAGTGTTAACCTTGATCACCTTGGTTAAGGTGTCTCTCATGTTTCTCTCCTGTAAAGTTAGTACTTTACAACTGTAAGTGGTAATTATCTTGGAGGGAGATACTTTGCAACTATATGCTGTTTCTCCTCATTTTGCCCACTGGTTTTAGTATCCATTGGTGGATCTTGTCTGTAACAATACAATAGTGTTGCCTTGTGTTGATTTTCTATGTCCCTTATTGCTTCTGCATTTATTAATTGGAATTATTCTGTAAGGAAGGGCTCTCCCTACTCCCTTTCCCATTCATCTATTTTTTCAAAGATTTGTTTCTATCAGTATGGGCTATTTATTTATTTATGTATTCTATGAGTTATAGTCCAAAAATATCATTGTTTATTCTGCTGTTCAAATTGCTTATTGGGAAAGCTTTGGCCATTTGGGAACACCTTCAGGTTGTATATATATTCACAATGTCGTGCAGCCATTATCACTATCCATTTCCAGAACTTATTCATCATCCCAAACAGAAACTCTGTACCTATTAAACAATAACTCTCTACTTTCCCCTCTGCCCTGCCCCTTGTTACATCTTTTCTACTTTGTCTCTATGAATTTGACAATTCTAGGTATCTCATGTAAATGTAGTCATGCAATATGTAGTTTTAGGTTCATTCATTTATCAGAATTTAATTCCTTTTTAAGACTGAATAACATTCCATTGTATGTATATACCACATTTTGTTTATTCATTCCTCTGTTGATGGACACTTGGGTTCTTTCTGTCTTTTGGCTATTGTGAATAATGCTGCTCTGAGCCTTGGTGTACAAGTATCTGTTTGACTCCCTGTTTTCACTTCTTTGGGGTATATACCTAGGAATGAAATTGCTGGATCAGCTGCTAATTGTTATGTTACTTTTCAAGGGCATTTCTTAATTTTTAAGAGTCTTTTATAAATTGTGAAGATCATCCCATTATCTATGATATAAGTTTCAAATATTTTCTCTGTCACTTGTCTTTTGACTTTGCTTTTGGTGTTTTTTGTTTGTGTGCAAGTTTTTTGTTTTTCACCTTTACATAATGGAATTTATCAGTCTTTTGATGCTTTTGGATTTTGAGTCATTATTTAGAAGGTTTCCCTATACCTAGATTATAAAGTAATCTACCACATTTCCTTCCAGTTTTTGTATGGTTTCTGTTTTCTTTTAACATTAGAACTGTATTCAGAGTTTATTCTGGTATACGGTGGTGTAACATATGGATCTAATTTTATCTTTTTCCAAATGACTACTCCCAACATTATTTATTATAAAAACTATTCTTTTCTCCTTTGAGATACCACCTTTATAATAAATTCAGTTTCCATATAAACTTTAGTCTATTTCTGGCCTTTCTATTGAGTTCCATTGGTCTGTCTCCAGAATCCAATATTTATTCATCAAGCAATCCGTTATTGCTACTATGTGCTAGGATTTGGTGACAACGGCTAGTGAAAAAGGCTTTATTTCTGCCTTTGGGGAGGTAAAAAAACAAATCAGCAGATGAGTAAGTAAATGAAACTCTTAAGTACAACTGATGAAAGTGTTATGACAATAGGACACGTTGTGGGAAAGAGAATCAAAGTATACGCTTAGGGTTATCAGGCTGAGAGCTTTTTGAAAGTATGAGTTTTAATCTGAAACCTAAAGAGAAAAGCAGCCATACCAAGGGCCCAGGACAGGATTCCCAATAGATAGAAGAACCTGATGAGAGGTCTAAGATGGAAAAGACCTACATTTATTCTAGATACTCAAAGGAGGGCTGTGGTTTGTTACACAGGGAGGAAAGGGGAAAGTATTCAATATGAAGATGCATTGTCCTTGGTGGAGATGGAGCAACAGAAGGACAACAGAGACAAGCAGGGACCTGCTTTGCCAAGAACCTGTGAACCATGGCATTGAATTTAGAATTTATTCTAAGTGCAGTGGGGAGGCTGTGAAAAAGTTTAAGCAGAGATTTTCATTTTGACTGACATCAGCATCATATGGTAGAAAGTGCTAAAAATATAGATGCCTTATTTGTATGAAATGCCCTGAATAGGCAGATTCACAGGGACAGAATTAGTGTTTCTCTGCCATTAGTGATTGCCAGGGGCTGGCAGGAATGAGGAATGGGGAGTGGCTGCTTAATGGGCACAGGGTTTATTTTTTATTTTTTTTAAATTGAAGTATAGTTGATTTACAATATTGTGTTAGTTTCTGCTATACAGCAAAGTGATTTACATATATATTTTATATATATATATATACACATATATAATATATATATACACACACACATTCTTTTTCATATTCTTTTCCATTATGGTTTAATTTCGGATATTGAATATGGTTTGCTGTGCTATACAATAGGACCTTGTTGTTGATGCATTCTATATATAGTTTACATCTTCTAGTCCCAAATTCCCAATCCAGCCCTCCCCCGCACCCCCCTCCCCCTTGGCAACCACAAGTCTGTCCTCTATGTCTGTGAGTCTGTAGCACAGAGTTTCCATTTGGGGTGATGAGAGTGTTCTGGAATTAGAAGATAGTGACAATGATTGCAGGACACTGGGAATGTACTGCAAACCATGGAATTGTACACTTTAAAATGGTTAAATGGGAAATTTTATATTATGTGAATCTTCAATTAAAATATATATATATTACTTTTAAAATATGTGTAGATATGTATGTATACACATGTCTTGGCCCTACTCCTGTAGATTTTGATTCAGTGTGGGGTGCTGTTTGGACATTTGTTTTGTTACATGGTTTCCTGGATGATTCTGATCTCTATCAAACGTGAGAACCACTGGCTTAATTTGTTTTCTTGCCCCTTTCTGGCACCGTATGAGCTCTTATCATATTTGTGCTTTCATGTGCTTTTTAGAAATTGCACAGCAATATTTGAGACTTATAGAAGCAATTCACCTATTACGGTTATTATTTTCATTTTGTCTCTCTAGTCTCCTGTAGAATTTTTAAATCTCTCTTAGAAGAAGAGAACAAGTTGTATTTACTTTTTTTTTATTTTTCAGACTTGGAGTCCAGGTGTGATAAATTTCTACAAAAAGATATCTTTGAAGTAGAGTCATTCGATTGGGAGCTGATGGAAAGCCTTACATGCTGTGCTTTTGAGGGCTCCAGTTTTAGAGATGACTGGGCATACAAAAGCCAGTTTGAAAAACAAGTAAATCATGAGTGCTCTTTCAAGCAAGTGAAAATCACCTATGGAAACATGCCCACTTTTGAGCATCATACATCCCTCACCCTACATCCCAGCAATGAGACTGGTGAGAAACTGATTGAATGTAATGAATGTGGGAAAGCATTTAGCCGTGGCTCACACCTTATTCAACATCAGAAAACTCATACGGGTGAAAAGCCCTTTGAATGTAAGGAATGTGGGAAAGCCTTCAGTCGTACCTCTCACCTTGTTCAACATCAGAGAATTCATACAGGTGAGAAACCTTATGACTGTAAGGAGTGTGGGAAGACCTTTGGTCGTACTTCAGAACTTATTCTACATCAGAGACTTCATACTGGTGTCAAACCCTATGAATGTAAAGAATGTGGAAAGACCTTTAGACAGCACTCACAACTTATTCTGCATCATAGAACTCATACAGGTGAGAAACCCTACGTATGTAAAGACTGTGGCAAGGCTTTTATTCGCGGCTCACAACTTACTGTTCATCGGAGAATTCATACAGGTGCTAGACCCTATCAGTGTAAAGAATGTGGGAAAGCCTTTAGACAGCATTCACAGCTTACTGTGCATCAGAGGATTCATACTGGGGAGAAACCCTATGAATGTAAGGAGTGTGGCAAGGGCTTTATTCATAGCTCAGAAGTTACTCGACATCAAAGAATTCATTCTGGGGAGAAACCCTACGAATGTAAAGAATGCGGGAAGGCCTTTAGACAGCACGCACAGCTTACACGACATCAGAGAGTTCATACAGGTGACAGACCCTATGAGTGTAAAGATTGTGGGAAGGCCTTTAGTCGTAGTTCGTACCTTATTCAGCATCAAAGAATTCATACAGGCGACAAACCCTACGAATGTAAGGAATGTGGGAAAGCCTTTATTCGTGTTTCACAACTGACTCATCATCAGCGGATTCACACTTGTGAGAAACCCTATCAATGTAGGGAATGTGGAATGGCCTTTATTCGTAGTTCACAGCTTACTGAACATCAGAGAATTCATCCTGGTATCAAACCTTATGAATGTAGAGAATGTGGGCAGGCCTTTATTCTTGGCTCACAGCTCATTGAACACTACAGAATTCATACTGGCTAGAAAGCCTTGATGTTAGGGATGTAGGAAAGCCTTTATGTGGAGTTCATGCCCGACTCAATATTAGATAATGCATAATGTAATTATTGTCAGAGAGCCTTCATTTGTCACCTCCATTATGGAACATCAGGTAACTCATACCAGAAGAAAATTCAATAAACATGGGAATTCTTTTTGCCTCACACTCACTGTTTACTAAGCGTCAGAGATCTTACACTGAAAAAAAATTAATATGAATATAGAAGAGCCTCCTGTTACCACTCAAAATATGTTAAACTTCTGAGAATTCCTAATAGAAAATGACCCTATTAAAACATTTTGTGACTGTGCCTTTCGCCATATACCTTACTTAACATTATCTCACTTCCAGCAATTACTGACTGTATAACATTGGGTAAATTATGTAATGTCTGTGTTCCTCAGTTTACTTATTTTTAAGCAGTGATAATTATATGTACCTAATAGAGTTTATGTGAAGATTGTCAGATATTTTATATAAAGCCTATGCTCAATAAATACTATTGTCATTAATTAATAACAGTATTACTGTTAAGGAGTTCATGTGAGAGGAGGGCCTTATGAATGTATCAAATATCCAAAGCCTTCAAAACCACTTGTTAGGATAATTCATTCTGAAAAACAGTAGTAAAGTATAGGTATTATGAGAAGATCTTCATTTAAAAGGTTGTAAATTTTGAAGAGTAGAAATTAACAGAAGAGCAGCTGAAAGAAATCTGCCCACTTAGGAATCTAAAACCACCTCCAAGTATAACTTCAAGAGAATCAAGCTAAAATTACAAACTAGAAATGAATGGCAGTGAATTCTGCATATCAAAACCAGTTCAGTGTAACCAAAGCTGTACTCCTGTCAGAACCCAAGGATTAAAGGTAGGGGCTTTGGGGGCTTCCCTGGTGGCGCAGTGGTTGGGAGTCCGCCTGCCGATGCAGGGGACATGGGTTCGTGCCCTGGTCTGAGAAGATCCCACGTGCCGTGGAGTGGCTGGGCCCGTGAGCCATGGCCGCTGACCCTGCACATCCGGAGCCTGTGCTCTGCAACGGGCGAGGCCACAACAGTGAGAGGCCCGCGTACCGCAAAAAAAAAAGGTAGGGGCTTTGGGACTTTCCTGGTGGCGCGGTGGTTAGGAGTTCACCTGCCAATGCAGGGTATACAGGTTCGAGCCCTGATCTGGGAAGATCCCACGTGCCGTGGAGCAACTAAGCCCATGCGCCACAACTACTGAGCCTGCGCTCTAGAGCCCACGTGCCACAACTACTGAGCCCACGTGCTGCAACAACTGAAGCCCACACACCTAGAGCCTATGCTCTGCAACGAGAAGCCACTGCAATGAGAAGCCCGCACACCGCAACAAAGGTAGCCCCCAATCACCACAACTAGCAAAAGCCCGCGTGCAGCAGCGAAGACCCAATGCATCCAAAGATAAATAAATGAATAAATTAATTTAAAAAATTTTTTAAAAAGGTAGGGGCTTTGTTCTCTAAGTAGATCTCCAGCACCTACTCATTGCCAGTCACATACTAAATGCATTAAATGAATGGTCAATCCTAAAAGTTAGGGGAAATTACCACATAAACCCAAGTCAACAGTAAGAACGATTATTAAAAAGAAAAGAAAAAAATGGGACTTCTCTAGTGGTCCACTGGTTAAGACTTCAAGCTTCCACTGCAGGGGGTATGGGTTCGATCCCTGCTCAGGAAACTAAGATCCTACATGCCGCATGGCACAGCCAAAAAATATAAAATCAGAAACGACAGTAGACTTAATCTGAAGGTTATTTAACAATATAATAGACAATTGACAACTCTGATATAGAAAAAAAAACACATTTAGCAGTATGAATGAGGAAGGGGTGGCTTTTTTAAAGAAGTATCAACTGTGCATGACTTTCATATATTTAGAAATCTAGAGAGAATGGATTTTTACAAAAATAAAATTGGTTCAAGAAAAAAAAATTTGGTTCAAGAAGATGGGATTTCTGAACAATCAATGATTGTGGAAGGACATAAAAAGTCATCAAAGCTCTGTCCCTTCAAAGAAAACAATTTTTTTGTTTTGTTTCGTTTTAATTATTTTTAGCTGCGTTGGGTCTTCATTGCTGTGCACAGGCTTTCTGTAGTTGTGGCGAGCGGGGGCTACTCTTTGTTGCGGTGCACAGGCTTCTCATTGTGGTGACTTCTCGTTGCGGAGCATGGGCTTTAGGCATGCAGGCTTCAGTAGTTGTGGCACACGGGCTCAGTAGTTGTGGCACACGGGCTTAGTTGCTCCGTGGCATGTGGGATCTTCCCGGACCAGGGCTCGAACCCGTGCCCCCTGCATTGGCAGGCGGATTCTTAACCACTGCGCCACCAGGGAAGTCTCAAGAAAACAGTTTAACATACAAAAACCTTAAAGTACAGATAATTCCTGAGAGAAGCTTTACAATTCATCTTCAAGGCTAAAAAATTTATGATAAAAAACTCAACAAGAATAACTCCTGAAAAACAAATTGTAGATAATAATTATCATTTGTGAAGATAAATATAAATAAAATTCCAGCTAATTTAATCCAGTCTATGAAAATTAATTTTAGATGGAATGTCTGGAACTGCACCTATTCTGGATTAAATATGTTTTTAGAATTTTGATGTTGTAACTCCAGGATGTGACAGTGATGGGGAAAAGAGCCTTGATCCAACTCCAGGGACATCCAGATCAGGGCTTGTGAATGACTGAGTAATCTTAAAAAACACATCCCCTCAGCCCTTGGGGTAGCCAGTCAGTGTCTGGGCCAGAGGACCCATTGCACCCTGATGCTATCCATCTTCTCAGTCATCGTGAATGTTCAGTAAAAGCACCTGCATTTTCTGCGTGTGCCACTGCCTACAAAGGGTTACAAAGCAATGTGCTTTATGTCATTTTTCTTTAAGTGGCTTAATGATTAGGATGTACAGTTGGAGGGGCTCAAATCTATGACATTAAAAATTAATCACTTTGAATAGCTAAAACACAGGCACAGGATAAAAATTTTTAAGTTAAATTTTGTATTCATGTAAGTGAACCTCCATACATTACCCTGTTGCCCTTTATGTAGTAATCACTGTTATCAAGTTCTTGCATATACTTCATGATTTCTCCATTTGCTTAAGTGTAGACATACACATAACACTCTTTATAAGAATGTTTTACATAAATGGTAGCAAATTTCTATACATTGCTAGTTTTGCTTATCCATACACCTTGGAAGACTGCACCATGTCAATACATATATAATGGCCTTATTTTTTAACAACTGCATAGTATTCTCTCGTATGTGTGTTTCATAATTTATTTAACCTTATCAATTTAGTTTATTTTTTGCTCTTTCCAACAATCCTATAATAAATATCCTTGCACATACATTATTTTGTATATGTAATGTATATCTTTAAGATGAATTTCTAAAAGTGGAAATGTTAGATCAAAATAATATTTTTTTTTTACTAGCAAACATCAAAAAAAAATGTATATACTTCTCTCTTTTAAACTTTCTGTCCTCACACTCTTAGAATGTACCCCCAGTGCCCCATGACCAGCTTCAATAATTATCAGCTCATGGCCAGGCTTGTTTTATCCATATTTCCACCCACTCCCCCACCTCCATGTTATTTTTGAAGTAAATCCCAGATATATCATTTCATCTATAAAAATTTTAATATGTACCTCTTAAATATATCACAAATTTAGAAAAGATTTTCACGCCTTAAAAAAATTGACAGCACTGCCTTAATACTTAACATTTGCATATCTGATAGCCAGTGTTCCAATTTCTAATTGTTTCATGAATGTCAATTTTTTGAAAGTTATTAGGATCCAAATAATGTTCACAAATTGCAGTTGATTGTTGTGTTTCTTAAGTCTCAATCTATCCATTCTCCTTCATCCTCCTCCCCCGGACCCCTCCACCCCCACCACCACCCCCGCAACTTAACTTTTCAAAGAAACTAGTTTGTTTGCCTTGGAGAGTTTCTCAGAGCTTGGTTTTTGCTGGCTCATCCCAATGGGTAGTTAAACCTGCTCCTCTATCCTTGGTATTTCCTATAAGTTGGTAGTTGATGTCTAGAGGCATGATCAGATTGAGGTTCCATTTTCGTTGTTGTTGTTAAGACTACTTATAGGTGGTTAATATTGAGAGACATAATATTTAGGTGTCTTTCTTTTTATGATGTTAGCAGCCATTGATGTTCAATTGGTAAATCTATTAATTTATTAGGGATTGCAGAATGATGATATATTATTTTTTCTTCCTTTATCAGCTAGAATATTTTTAAAAAGAGAAACATCCTTTCAACTACTGTTTGGTTATCCATGTTACAAAAAGGAAAGGCAGGGTAGATGCTTCTTTCTTTCTTCTTATTGGTTTGCAAAATAATGAGTTGGTTCCCTAACATTCTGCCATGGTAATCACTGAGTGTAGAGGGGTGTGTATGTGAAGCATATTCAGTATGTTTAAATCTATTTAAGTTGTACTCTCATTGATGCTCAAATTGTTCCATGTGTGGCTTGCGGGATCCTCTTCCATTTGATTCCTGTGTCCTTTTGATATGACCCTGCTTTGATCACTTGCCTGCTATCTGCCACAATAGGATGTTCCAGGCTCGTCTTGTTCATTTCCTAGCTCCCACCTTGAAGTAGCCATTTTCCAAGGAATCCTTTTTCCTTTGGGTATTTTGGTACTTTCCAAAATGGTATTTGGAAACTGCAGTCACTAGGTGTGCTTCATTCTCCTGGTTGGACATTTTTTTTAAGTAAATATACATTTTAGCCCATTTTAAACACATTGCTCAAGTGCCTTCAGGAAGATGGTGCATCTATGCGTCTGCCCACTTAAGAAGAGATCCCAAAGCACCACATTCATCTAACCCTAAGAAAACATTTACTGATGGGTGAAAAATGGAAAAGTCGCTTTTGTTTTCACTTGCATTCCTTCGATTATGACTAGTAGAGATGACCGTTTGTTCACATATTTGCTGACCATTGGTATTGCTTCCAGCATGCTGCCTAAAATATAGTAGGTGGTCATAAATGTTTGTTAATTGAATAATTGAATGTTCATATCCTTTATTCATTTAATATTGAGGTAGTCATATTTTTCTTCCTTAAAAGAGATGTTTTTGAGAGGAATAAATGTATATAAAATTCCTAGTACAATGCCTGAAATTCACCAAGTGTTAGTTCCCTGCCTTGCTGTTTGCCTACATTGTCATTCATGCCTCTGATTTGGCTATTTTCTACTTTAAGATAAAGAAATTGAGAGTCAGAGAGATTAAGTAGTTTGCCTAAGGCCTCTTAAGTGTAGAATCCTAATTTCAAGGACAAGGGCAAGATAGGGTAGAGTTTCATATGTACAAATTTCAGAATGTATGACTGAAAAGGAAAAAAATCAGTGTTTTTTCAGATAATCTGTAAACTGCAGTCAGTTCATGGCCGTAACAAAGAAAGTGGCAATGCTAGGATCAAAAGGATGAAAGAGCTTAGTAAGAATGGGGTTTTTGTTTTGTCCTTATAAAAAAGTAAAAATGCTCAAATAGAATACAGAGAATATAGAAAATGAGAGGGAAAAATATTTTTGTGGTACCTTAAATATAAATGTTATCATTTTTGCAAATTTCTAGCTTCTACGTTTTTAAAAATTCATGCTGTCTTTGTTATGGAAAACTTCAAACATATACAAAAGTAGAAAATATAGTACAGGGCTTCCCTGGTGGCGCAGTGGTTGAGAGTCTGCCTGCCGACAGGGGTTCGTGCCCCGGTCCAGGAAGATCCCACATGCCGCGGAGCGGCTAGGCCTGTGAGCCATGGCTGCTGAGCCTGCGTGTCTGGAGCCTGTGCTCCGCAACGGGAGAGGCCACAACAGTGAGAGGCCCGCATACCGCAAAAAAAAAAAAAAAAAATGCTCACAAATGCTAGTGTAAATTAGCATTTTTCAAAATACAGAATAAGGAAACAAGGAAAATTCACTCATTCCATGTTTTCAAAATACAGAATAAGGAAACAAGGAAAAAGCTGAAGGAAACCAAATTTTCACTCTCTTTTCAAAATACATAAGTAAAAGTAGAAATCCTGCCTTTAGGAAACATTAACATTATCTTGGAAAAGCATCAGAAATGCACACACTATCAGAAATATAGACCTAATTTACAAAATCCTAGCAGGCATTTTGAACATTAGCTATTACAAAATTACAAGACAGATAGTTCTTTGGTATATATAGCCTAAGACAAAGTGAGAATCTTGAATGCAAAAAAGAGAAGCATGTATAGGGAGCCCTTAGTAAGATAAGCAGCTTATTTTTCAACAGAAATCATGAGGATCAGAAGGCAGTGGGATGACATATTCACAGTGCTGAAAGAAAACAAAGAATCTATGGGCTTCCCTGGTGGCGCAGTGGTTGAGAGTCCGCCTGCTGATGCAGGGGACGTGGGTTCGTGCCCAGGTCCGGGAAGATCCCACATGCCGTGGAGCGGCTAGGCTCGTGAGCCATGGCCGCTGAGCCTGTGCTCCACAACGGGAGAGGCCACAATGGTGAGAGGCCCGCATACCACAAAAAAAAAAAAAAAAAAAAGAATCTATATCTGACAAAACTATCCTTCAAAAATAAAGGAGAGGGCTTCCCTGGTGGTACAGTGGTTAAGAATCCGCCTGCCAGTGCCAGGGACACGGGTTCAAGCCCTGGTTCAGGAAGATCCCACATGCCTGTGTGCCACAACTACTGTGCCTGTGTTCTAGAGCCTGCGAGCCGCAACTACTGAGCCCACGGGCATTAACTACTAAAGCCCATGTGCCCTAGAGCCCATGCACCGCAACTACTGAGCCTGCATGCTGCAACTACTGAAGCGTGCACACCTAGAGCCCATGCTCTGCAGCAAGCAAAGCCACCGCTGTGAAGTCGCCCCTGCTCGCCACAACTAGAGAAAGCCCGCACACAGCAACAAAGATCCAACACAGCCAAAAAAAGTAAAAAATATAAATTAATAAATAAACTTTCTTTTAAATAAAGGAGAAATTAAGATATTCCTATATAAATAAAAACCAAGAGATCATTGCTAGCAGACCTTCCTACAAAAACCACAAAAGAAATGCTTCAAGCTGAAATGAAAAAACACTTGACAGTAACTAAAATCCACAGGAAAAAGTAAAGAACACTGGTAAAGATAACTACAAAGATAAATATAAAATGTATTTTTTTGTTTGTAACTCCTCTTTTTCCATACCTGATCTAAAAGACTACTGCACAGCCCTTCCCTGGTGGCACAGTGATTAAGAATCCACCTGCCAATGTAGGGTACACAGGTTCGAGCCGTGGTCCAGGAAAATCCCACATGCCGTGGAGCAACTAAGCCCGTGTGCCACAACTACTGAGCCTGTGCTCTAGAGTCCGCGAGGCGCAACTACTGAGCCCGTGTGCCACAACTACTGAGCCTGCAAGCCACAACTACTGAGCCCGCACACCATAGCTACTGAAGCCCGTGCGTCTGGAGCCCGTGCTCTACAATGAGAAGCCCACGCACCACAACAAAGAGTAGCCCCCTGCTCACCACAACTAGAGAAAGCCCGTGTGCAGAAACGAACACCCAATGCAGAAAAAAAAAAAAAAATTTTGGTATATGGTGTGAGGGAGAGTCCAACTTAATTCTTTTGCATGTGGATATCCAGTAGTACCATTTTTAAAAATAAATTTATTTATTTTATTTATTTATATTTTTGGCTGCATTGGGTCTTCGTTGCTGCGCGTGGGCTTTCTCTAGTTGCAGCGAGCGGGGGCTACTCTTCATTGCAATGCCTGGGCTTCTCACTGCAGTGGATTCCCTTGTTGCAGAGCAGGGGCTCTAGGCTCTCGGGCTTCAGTAGTTGTGGCACGTGGGCTCGCAGGCTCCAGAGCGCAAGCTAAGTAGTTGTGGCGCATGGGCTTAGTTGCTCCGTGGCATGTGGAATCTTCCCGGACCAGGGCTCAAATCCCTGTCCCCTGCATTGGCAGGTGGATTCTTAACCACTGCACCACCAGGGAAGCCCACCATTTAAAAAAATACCATTCTTTCTCCCACTGGATGCTCTTGGCACTGCACTTTACTCTATCATCTTATTTTTGACCACAAGGTTCACAACTATCGCTGGGTATGAGGAGGAAGGGAAGGAGGGAATGGTGACTACTAATATGCTTTTTGGAAATTTGCAGAAAAGTTCACCCCTTTAGTCAAAGTTCTGAGGTTAACTTCATACTGGCACTTCTGCTTAGTTATGAAGTGAAATTTGAGAGAATTTTATCCGCTGCTAGCAAAACAAACGTTCCACTGAGTTTCAGTTACCAACTTTCAGTGCATTTTTTGAAAGGACATTATCAAATGAGACTTCTAAAAAATCCAACTGTACATGTTATTTGAACTGATATTAACTATCCTTAGAATGGATGGTTTTATTATTAGAAGAAAAAGAGTGATGAAATGAAGAGATGTGTTCAAGTTCCACTGCTGGATCTGGAGACATAAATAATGGAAATACTGAGAAAAATGTTGATTCAGCAGACTTCTTGGAGCCACATTATAAAAGGAAATACATACAAGACTATATAATGAAGATTCCTTTTTTAATGGTTTTATCAAATGTATAAAATTCAATGAAAATGTCATGCCACAGTATATTTCTCTATAATTATATTCTTGCAAAAATTTTTTTATTTATTGATTTGTTTTTGGCTATGCTGCACAGCATGCAGGATCTTAGTTCCCTGACCAGGGCTCAAACCCATGCCCCCTGCATTGGGAGCACAGAGTCTTAACCACTGGACCATGAGGGAAGTCCCTATTGCAAAAAGAATTTAATTAAACATACATGGACATACAGCACACCCACCTGATGATATGTCCAGAGGACGGATGCTTTGATATGCTGCCCAGATCACTGTTTCAGGACCAAGGCACTCAATCCTTCATCTGCTTAGAGCACTGGCTAGCAATGCCTTGCATCTGAGTTCCTCCTAGTGCATGCTCTCAGCTAAAGACAGGTTTCGGTTTATAACTATGTGTAGTGTTGAGGTTAACTAGATTTATTGTGGTGGTCATTTTGCAATATATACAAATACCAAATCATTATGTTGTACACCTAAACTAATCATTATATATCAATTATATCTAAATTTAAAAATTTTTTTAAAAGAAAAACACAAAAAAAAAAAAAAAAAGGAAAAACAAATAAAATGTAAAGGTTTCCATGTAATATCCCCTTCCCAGAGATAGCATGCATACACCAGAGACATTGTGAGCTTGGTTCCAGAGCACCATAATAAATACAGCAATAAAGTGAGTCACACCAATTTTTGGTTTCCCAGTGCATATGAAAGTTATGTTTAGGGACTTCCCTGGTGGAGCAGTGGTTAAGACTCCGCACTCCCAATGCAGGGGGCCTGGATTCGATCCCTGGTCAGGGAACTAGATCCCACATGCGTGACGCAGCTAAAAGTTCACATGCCATAACTAAGGAGCCCGCCTGCTGCAACTAAGACCGGCGCGACCAAATAAATAAATAAATATTGGGCTTCCCTGGTGGCGCAGAAGTTGAGAGTCCGCCTGCCGATGCGGGGGACGCGGGTTCGTGCCCCGGTCCGGGAAGATCCCACATGCCGCGGAGCGGCTGGGCCCATGAGCCATGGCCGCTGAGCCTGCGCGTCCGGAGCCTGCTTTCCGCAACGGGAGAGGCCACAACAGTGAGAGGCCCGTGTACCGCAAAAAAAAAAAATTAAAAGAAGAAAGTTATGTTTACACATACTGTAATTTATTAAGTGTGCGAGAACATTATATCTTTTTTTTCAGTACATACCTTAATTTAAAGATACTTTATTGCTAAAAAATGCTAACCTTCATCTGACAACACAGGGTTGCCACAAACCTTTACTTAGTAAAAACCACAAAATCTGCAAGGCCCAATAAAGTGAAACGCAATAAAACGAGGTATGCCTGTCTCCAATTACTAGTTGATGCTGGGGATTCCAGCCCCATTGTCCCAATTTGGAAAACTCTTAGAGGCCATCCAATTTCCACAGCTCCCCAAGGTCTGATATAGAGCACCCAAGGAAGAGGCCCTCCTGGGGCTGAGATCCAGACCTTGTTGGAGAGGGCATGGCTATGGCTCACCAAATGGCAGAGAAGTGCTAGTGGATCTTGCTGGAAATTTGCCCTTTGGAACTTGCTGGAAATCCACTCTAGTGTGTTCAAGAGGAAGTGTCTCACCTGAGGCACTCTGCTATAAAACCACCCAAGGGAGGTACTAAAGAAAGCTGCAGGCCACTAGGTGCTGCTTGGCTGCTATGCACTGTAGTGCAGGCCCTGGTTCTGGAGAAGCTGAGAACACTGTAGGAACCTGGTGCTGGAGAAACTGCCCACACTGTAGGAGCTGGGCACTGGGGAAGCCAAGCACATTGTCAGGAGCCTGGCAATCGAGCACACCAGATCCAGGATGCAGAACCCTTTTTCATTCTGCAGTCTCTCTCCATCAACCTCTACTGATGAAGCTTATCATCATGCCAGCTGGCAAAGGAAAAATATTTGTTTAATGGGTCCATATTTGTTTTCACAAAGCAGACAAAAGGGCACATTTAGGAATATTACTCAGCCATAAAAGAAACGAAATTGAGTTATTTGTAGTGAGGTAGATGGACCTAGAGTCTGTCATACGGAGTGAAGTAAGTCAGAAAGAGAAAAACAAATACCATATGCTAACCCATACATATGGAATCTAAAAAAAAAAAAAAGTGGTCATGAAGAACCTAGGGGCAAGATGGGAATAAAGACGCAGACCTACTAGAGAATGGACTTGAGGATATGGGGAGGGGGAAGGGTAAGCTGGGACAAAGTGAGAGAGTGGCATGGACATATATACACTACCAAACGTTAAATAGATAGCTAGTGGGAAGCAGCCGCATAGCACAGGGAGATCAGCTTGGTGCTTTGTGACCACCTAGAGGGGTGGGATAGGGAGGAAGGGAGGAAGACACAAGAGGGAGGGGATATGGGGATATATATATATGTATAACTGATTCACTTTGTTATAAAGCAGAAACTAACACACCATTGTAAAGCAATTATACTCCAATAAAGATGTTAAAAAAAAAGGGCAAATTTAGAGCTAAACGGCAATAAATCAATAATCAACACAATCTACCCCTTTGACTAATTATCATCCATATGCACCCTCTACACAGGTGTGAACCTCTATACAACAGCAAAAACAAGAAAAACTTTATGGTTGTATCTAACAAGATACAGCTGTCCTCCTTACAGATGAAGAAATTCTCACCCTTTCCCCCAAATGAGGAGATGCACAGACCCCAAATAAGGAGATGCACAGACCCAGTCATTGTATCCATCGCTGGCTATATTACTACTCAAATTCAGTCACTCTGACTAAATATTAGTTTAAGGCCAAATTGTAAATTAACTTCCAACAACTTGCATATAAAATAAAAATGGATGAAGGAAAGAGAAGAAAACAGTTAGCATATACAAATAATAGGCAAACAGGAAATATGCAAAGTCACTACAATCCTCATTTTTGTAACTGGTCACCAGGTCATAATTGGTATCTTCCTTCTTCCACAACCCATTCTGCATTTCCACTACCCTCAGCCAGAACCTCAGCTAGGTTCTTTACCTGGTGGGGTAATCTGTTTTGATTGCATTGTTTAAGGAGGGTTCTTTTACCTCAGCATTATTTTTATTGTACTTACATTTGGCGTGGCACGGTATCAGTCAAAAAACTTATTCTGGGAATTCCCTGGTGGGCCAGTGGTTAGGACTTTATGCTTTCACTGCTGAAGGTGCAGGTTCAATCCCTGGTTGGGGGGAACAAGATCCTGCAAGCTGCATGGCATGGCCAAAAAAAAAAAAAGGTAATTTTATGAAAGTTTAGTTTTATTTACTTTTTTATTTTTTTATTTATTTATTTTTGGCTGCATTGGGTCTTCGTTGCCGTGCGCAGGCTTTCTCTAGTTGCGGTGAGTGCGGGCTTCTCATTGTGGTGGCTTCTCTTGTTGCAGAGCACAAGCTCCAGTAGTTGTGGCACGCAGGCTCAGTAGTTGTGGCTCACGGGCTCTAGAGCACAGGCTCAGTAGCTGTGTCACAGGGGCTTTGTTGCTCCGTGGTATGTGGGATCTTCCCCGACCAGGGCTCGAACCTGTGTCCCCTGCACTGGCAGGCATATTCTTAACCACTGCGCTACCAGGGAAGTCCCAGTTTAGGTTTATTTAAATTTAACTTTATACTCACAGGATTGAACATACTAACAGGATTATTAAAATGCATTGTTAATCAGTACACATTAAACTGAAAAATTTGTAAAGGAAGTACAAGCAATGGAGCTACAAGTATGACCAGAAAACATAGTGGAGCTATTAAATTGTTGGAAGAATTATAGGAATAATATCTTATATAACAAAGCTTTGGCACCCAAAGAGATTCTTCTGAATCTTATTAGATGCATTTAAAAATGCAGCAAGAACTGTTAAAATGAAGCTCATCAAAGAGCTGAATTAATGAAATAATATATTTTGTTCAAACACTGGAGCTATGATACTGAAATTTGTTGATTGGTTGGCATCAAGGTGAAGTTCTACACATCATCAGTCTTCTGGTTTCAACCGGTCTGGGGTCTAAGTTCTTGAGGCCAGCAGTTTTCATCTGGTGGGAGTCTGGTTCCTTACAGGAACAACTTAGGAATGTGTGTCAGACCTTTATGTCTTTCAGGAAACTGGGAGTTCAGTGACTCTGCTACATGGTTGATTTATAGTCTAAATTGTTACCAGTTTCCCAGCCCAACAACTATTTCTTATTTCTACATCTTCACATTTCCTAATCATTTTTTAAATTTTTTTATTTTTTGGCGGTACACGGGCCTCTCACTGTTGTGGCCTCTCTCGTTGCGGAGCACAGGCTCCGGACGCGCAGGCTCAGCGGCCATGGCTCACGGGCCCAGCCGCTCCGCGGCACGTGGGATCCTCTCCAACAGGCACACGAACCCGTGTCCCTGCATCGGCAGGCGGACTCTCAACCACTGCGCCACCAGGGAAGCCCTCCTAATCATTTTTAACTCTTGAGTCAGCCTTTTGGGACTCTAGGGAGGACTGAGAGACTAAAGCAAAAGCCATTTACTTAAAAAATCAGGGACACAGGAGCTTGTATATGGTTTTAAGCTCCATATCGCCCCTAAACAATTAACATTAATTCCTTCATATAATAAAGTTTTCAGGCAGTGTTCACATTTCCCCATTGGGTCATATTATTTTTAAATTTTTTGTTTGTTGAAAACATATACACATTGCTTGTTCAAATCAGGATCAATAAGTATTACTGAATGAATTTGCTGATTTCAGGAACAAATTATCCTTTTATGACTGGGGGAGGCTGAGTATATTTTTGTGGTTTTGTTGTTGTATTTGGAGGGTTTATTTATTTATTTTATATGCATAAAATTTCCCTGTAAGGATACACAAGAAACAACACAGAATGGTTCCCCTGGAGAGGAACGCAGAGAGTCCTCAGAGGAAAGAAGACTTTTCTTCCTATTCACACTTAACGAATTTTAAACCATCTTGAGCTCATGATCTATTCAGCAACTGGGTGGATAAAAGTAAGAAGTTTTTAAAAAGCAAGTCCTAAAACATCGTCAAAAAGAGTTGGTGTGTGGGAAGGTAGGGGTGGGAGGAGCTGTTTTTCCAGACTTGCCACAAGATGGCAGCAGAGAGATACCAAAGCTTGGTTCTGGACTCTGGAAGGCTGCTTGGCTGGAATCAGTCTCTCTCCCCACTAATGATTGACAGGTAAATCCTGGTGGGTTCCTGCCCACCTCTATCCTGAGCTGTGAGACTGTAGCTGAGCTAAAACACCCTCAGACTCCTGACCAACAGAAACTGTGAAATAATGTTCATTGTTGTTTTAAGCTGCTACATTTGTCACTTGGCATTTATATATTAGAACTCATACCATTCCACCAAAAAATATTTGAGTATGTATTTCTAAAGTGTAGAGACTCATTTTTTAAAAACACAACCACAACAGCTATAAAATTTTAAATTATTTACCATAATAAAATATCCAAGCAGTCTAGTTAAGCACACACTGATATCTGCAATCTACTTTGACATGGATCAAAAAATGATATGGGGGACTTCCCTGGCAGTCCAGTGTTTAAGACTCCGCGCTTCCACTGCAGGGGGCGTGGGTTGGATCCCTGGTCAGGGAACTAAGATCCTACATGCCGGGCAGCACAACCAAAAAAAAAAAAAAAAAGATGTGGCTTGATGGATTGATAGAGGCATAGATGGCTAGTTCTGTGATAAAGCAAATGTAGCAAAATATTTATTATAGAATCTAGGTGGTGGGGACATGAATGTTTACTAGAAGGTTTCTTCACCCTTTCTGTATCTTTGAAATTTTTCATAAAATGTTGAGGGAAAAGTCAATCATTGTCCAAATTTCCAATTGTCTTAAAAATGTTTGGGTTTTTTTTTTACTGTTTGTTCATATCAAGATCCAAATAAAGTCCACATGTTGAGATTGGTTGGTATATAAGTTCTGTGTTCTTTAAACCACAGAATTTTGGTGCCTTTTTGTTATAGCAGTAAGTGTTCATGCTAACACAGGGCAGCAGGGCTTACATCCCCCAGCTGGTTCTTTATCCTGAAGTTGAGCCCTTTTGTCCTGCAAGTGGATGAACCCATTCCTAAAGGAAACCTGAGTGATGGCAGCAGCAGCTTCTTGCCTAGGGCTTCCTGACCAAGGTCAGTGTTACAGGGTGTGTTCTGGACTCTATCCCTGCAGGGGCAGCATCAGAGAACAACTTTCCTAGGTCAGTTTTCCTAGGTCCTGAGACTCATTCCTACAGGACTAGCCTAAAAGCAAGGCATATGTCCAGGGCAGTTGCACAGAGCCCCACACTCATAAGTGTGGTAGGTTTTTGTTTGTTTGTTCTTTGACCGAGAGGCTTGCAGTATCTTACTTCCCCAAGCAGGGGATCAAACCCGAGTTCTCAGCAGGGAAAGCGCAGAGTCCTAACCACTGGACCTCCAGGGAATTCCCCTCAGAAGCATGAGGTTTAATGCTCTGTGGCTGCCATCTTGTAATTCTTCACGTTATCTTTGAATTTGTGTTTTATAAGTGAAGTCGGCTGGGACGATGGAGCAGGCGCCAGGGACTTGGAGCCTGAACTGTGTGCATTCTCTCCTCCCACCACTCTCCACCTCCCTGAGACAGGCTCTTAGCTGCCTATTCTTCTGCCTCCTGGGGGCCTGGGCGTAGGGAGGGTCAAGGTCCACCACACACATCCCATGGCCTCTGAGGGTAGGGCAGAGTGGCAGCTACCCCCTCCTCAGTTGGCACT
Organism: Phocoena sinus; assembly: GCF_008692025.1. NCBI lineage: Eukaryota > Metazoa > Chordata > Mammalia > Artiodactyla > Phocoenidae > Phocoena > Phocoena sinus. The sequence continues at coordinate 15,221,244 of NC_045781.1, forward strand.
CCACGGCACATTTAGCAGGTGACCCGGCAGGGGCGAGGGTCCTGCCCACCTTTGATCCAGGTTTCTGGCTCTTCTTGGAAGGGAAGTTGCATCACCCTGTAGGGAGCAAGCCCGTGGGAAGGAGAGATGCCTTGTTTGACTTCTCCACCTCTGGCCAGGGCACAAGTTGGTCCAGTAGCTGGTGGGGAGAGGAGGAGAACCCAGCAGCCAGCAGCCGTGTGTGTACGCACACACAAAGTTGCAAGGCAGGTCCCCCAGGTGACTGTGAGAGTTTGTACTCACCCCAGGGTATCCCTTACTCTAGGGAGCATGACATTGTATAGCAAATTAAAAACACCATGACAGGTTAAGAGCAATCATGGAAAAAAGAAAAAAAGCTTTATATTTTAGTTTTTTTGTTTTTTTTTTTGCGGTACACGGGCCTCTCACTGCCGTGGCCTCTCCCGCTGAGGAGCACAGGTTCCGGACGTGCAGGCTCAGCGGCCATGGCTCACGGGCCCAGCCGCTCCATGGCATGTGGGATCTTCCTGGACCGGGGCACGAACCCGTGTCCCCTGCATCGGCAGGCGGACTCTCAACCACTGTGCCACCAGGGAAGCCCTATTTTAGTATTTTTAACAGCAATTTTCTTTCCTGCTGTTTGAACGAGAGATCCCACATTTTCATTTTGCACAAGGCCCCATAAATTAGGTAGCAGCCCAGCTTAGAAGGCACTCCTTCAGCCTTTCCAAACTTTCTGGTATCCAATTCTCGGAGCAGTTTCTATTTTCTTCCCTGAATACTGATCCTACATGACTGCAGATAACAGGGGACAGCTGGGTAAGTGAGCACATGTGCGGCCACTTCCCGGAGATGCCCAGAAATATCTAGATGACTAGAATCTAGGCGAAGCACTGAGGTCCTTCTTTGTTAAGTGGGTGGGAGCGACCAAGTTAGAGAACATTTGGGTTATATTGTATTTCCTTCAACGAATATTTATCAAATCTACCCATGCGGGACTTCCCTGCTGGCGCAGTGGTTAAGAACCTGCCTGCCAACGCAGGGGACACGGGTTCGAGCCCTGGTCCAGGAAGATCCCACTTGCCGCAGAGCAACTAAGCCAGTGCACCACAACTACTGAGCCCATGAGCCACAACTACTGAGCCCATGTGCCTAGAGCCCGTGCTCCGCAACAAGAGAAGCCACCGCAATGAGAAGCCCACGAACCGCAACGAAGCGTAGCCCCCTCTCCGCAACTAGAGAAAGCCCCCGCGCAGCAACAAAGACCCAACGCAGCCAAAAAAAAAAAAAATCCACCCATGCGCCAGGTGCTGGGGATGCAGTGAAGTCTAAAGTCAACAGATAGATAAATAGAGCAACTACACCGTTTTCCAGAGTGAAGAACTGAGTGCGGAGGTGGGGGTAAGATATGAATGAAGAAGCAAAGATGGTGGCTCTGCGGCGGAGTCATTTTGTGTGCATGTTTAACCTCTGCAGAGTCAGCTACGTGGATTCACAATAAACCAAGAGAGATAATGAAAAATAACTATTTTAACAAGGAAAATTATCCTGCCTTTCATTCCACTCAGTGAGGAAGCAGCATATGCCCCCGTGAGTATGAGATACGGACGTAATCTACTACTTCCTTGGTTCCCATCACTCACCTGGATGAGGTGTGAGTTGAGTGCATTTTCCATACTACATGGTCCCTAAACCCAAAATGAATATTGACGTTTAGCCAAAGCCACAGCAATCTGTTTCAACATGGGAGGAAAAAGGACCGCACTTGACATAATGAAAGATGGTCTCTTACCTTCCTTTACTCGCTCTCCAACGTCAGTCGGATAGGGAGAGATCCGAGGGACCCGACGGAGGACTTGCACTTGCCCCAGGCCGATATCACCGCAGAAACAACCCAAAAATGAATTCTCTGGAACCGCTTTCCTCTCCACGCGGACCAACAGAATTCCGAGATGAGTAACAGATGGGTGCTCCAACCATTTGGCGCTGGGATGCGGGGATGGGGTTGCAGCGTCTTCTCCGCCCACCTATTGGACGAATCGGAAAGCGGCCGCCGGGACCTCGCTGTCCTGGGGCTCACCGAGGGCGTGGCTTGGGACTCCCCCGGAGGGGAGGGCACCGTCTGTCCTTGGGCGGAGAGGGGAGGTGACTCCGGCCGAAGAGGAGGACGCAGGATGAGGGCCCTGCGGGTGAGGGCCACCATGGGTCGGGCTGGGGCCCCCAAGCCGGAAGCCCTCGCCCCTATACGAGACTCCCCAAACATTCCGGGATCTGGGGACTTGGAACGTGAGCCCCCTTCAGGGCTCGAGACTCCCTCCTAATAAGCCTGGGGCCCCCTCCCCCCAGCTCCCAGTCCAAGAGCTTCTGGGACAGCCGGGGACCCGTTAACATGGCCCAAAGCCCCGAGTCCGAACTTCTTCCCTTCATCCAGGGCTCCCGTAATACCTCGGGACTTAGGCACCGGGAACGTAACACCCCTTCCCCGCCGCCGAAGTTCTCGGGCAGCCGGGAAATCCCCCAGGCACTCCTGCTCCAGTCCTGACGTTCCCGGCACCTGAGCTCTTCCCATTAACCCAGGAAACTGCAAAAAACCTCTCCGGGACTTGGGCCCGCAGAACATACTCTCCCTTCTGGGTCCAATCCTCTTCCAATAGTACCCTCTAGACAGCCTGATAACCTCCAAGCCAGACCCTCTAGGCACGAGTCCCCTTCTTCTGGGCCTTTCTTGACAGGACACCCTCCCCCACTCTTGCTGCCAGTTCGGATCTTGCCTTTGAGACGCTCCCAAGGGACAGGACCGTCCCCGAGTCAGAGCCTCGGAAAGTCCGACACCCTCTCCCCAGCGGGACCTCCTCCGGGACACCCCTCCAGGCGCCTCCAATACCCAGCCATCCCCTCTCCACAGGTCTCCCAGGCACTGGTACGCTCCTTTAGCTCAACCGCCCGGAACCGCTTCGAGAACCGAGTGGCTGAGAAACAGAAACTCTTCCAGGTAGGCGGGGCGGGGGCGAGGACCCGGGGCCGCCTGCTTGGTCCTGAAGACGAGTTGGGGGAGGCAGGGGCTTAAGGTCTACCGAGTAGGCAGCGCCTTTCCAATCGTTTACCCCCAACATCCAGGCGGACAATGACCTCCCGGTGCACTTGAAGGGCGGTCTAACCGACAACATCCTGTATCGAGTGACTATGGCTCTGTGCCTGGGAGGTGAGTGCAGGGCCTGGCTCAGCCTGAACTGCGGGAGGGAGCGGGACTCGAGATGGAGAGGGGAAGGGGCTGGTTCCAGCGCTGGGGTTTTGGGAGGGGATTGGGTTCTGAGCTGGTGTGGGACGGTATGGGGCTCTGGGCTGGCAAACAGGAAGCACCCTAGGGCTTGGGCTTCTGTCCCAGGAGGGCGGCTGGGCTAGTGATGGGTCTGGGGAGAAAGCCCAAAGCCCGGTCTGGATCAAGGTCCAGCATTTCCCCAGTTGAAGTGAAGTTTGGGAAGGGAGCTGGAGCCTGAAGTAGGGCTGAGATCCAGGATGGTGACTGGGGAGTCTGCAGGGGGCTCAGGGAGGGAATTAGGGTCTCATTCTGTATCCCCCCCACACTCCCTCCCTAGGCACTGTCTACAGCCTGTACTGCCTTGGCTGGGCCTCCTTCCCTCAAAAGAAGTGAAACCAAGAAGTCTGCAGGACCTGAACAAGCATCAATAAATGTGCTGGCTTCTTGGGGAAGCCAGCCCGGCTCTGTCCTCCGTGTGTGTACCTCCCAGCCTTCCACCAACAAGTGACCTCTGCCCTGTGGACAGACCATTGCCCCAGCCCTGAGTCTCCAACGCTAGACCAGGACTATCCCTAGAATGTCGCTGCCTCTCAGCCCTCCCAGCACCCCTGGGCTGCCCCTCAGGGCCTGGGGACCTGGAATGGGACAGGGGCTTTGTATCCTAGGAGAGCAGCCCCTCTCCCTGCAGAGGCCAGAGGGTGGGGAGGAAGATGCTGAGCATAATGTATGACACACAGAGGCAGAGGCAGAGGCAGGTGAGGACAGACTCACTCAAGCACAGAAGCTGAGAGGGGCAACATGGCCTTGGGGGACAGAGCCAGGGGTAGCACTAAGACTTCCCACCAGCATGGCTCTTGGAGCAGAAGCAGAGATGGTCCAGGCTTCTAGCCTTGGCCTCCACAGGCTCTGTGAGAGATCTCAGCAAGAATGAGGTTACAGGGACTTCCCTGGTGGTCCAGTGGTTAAGACTCCACGCTTCCAACGCATGGGGCGCAGGTTCAATCCTGGGTCAGGGAACTAAGATCCCACAGGCAGCGGGGCCAAAAAAACCCCCAAAAGAATGAGATTACAGCTCAACTGGGATCCAGAATTTGAAAAAAGACCAGGACTAGAAGACAGGCGGAGACAGACTCCCTCTGCCCCAAACAGAGCCAGAGACACCCCTCAACTCTCAGAACAGGAGGCAGATCTCAGAGAGAGCAGCAACTAGGGTACATTTATTTCCTCCTGGGCCTGGCAGGCTGGGAGCAGAATACAGACAAAGGCACTGGGGCATGTGGCCTGGAGTTCAGCTGCCAGGGTGTGTAGGGACTGGAGTGATCCGGAACTGAGAGAAGGGCCCTTGGGGTGTGCACGCAACACAAATATTGGGCTTGGCACAGAAGCAAGAGAGGGGTTATGGAGTAGATGTGAGATGGGTGTGCTGGGGCGGGGTGTGTTGAAGCATGTCGGGCCCTGGCTGTTGACTGAGAATCCGGGTGCCAAGGGCTGGGAGAACAGAAAGGCCTGTGGGTCAGCAGGAGCCATGAAGATGTGACTGCAAACAGGATCAACCCTGGGGGAGACTGAAGAGTCCAAGGTGACTCCTACAGCGAGGCGATGAGGGGGCAGGTCTGGGACTCCCGTTCAGGAATACATGGTCAGCTGTAGCCACTGGGGAGAGGAAGGCACCGAGAGTGAGGATCAGGGAACCTAAGAATACCAGCAGCCCTTCTCTGCCCTCACCCAGGGGTCGCTGGGAAAATAGGAGGGAGGGAGCCCCAGCGCAGAGCTGGTACAGGGGACTGAGGGGAGGGGCCCCCTGCTAGGATCCCACATCCCAGGATGGGGTTCTTACCTCCTGGATGTTCACCTGGATTTGTCCAGTGCCATCTTTGTCAAGAGATTTAAAGGCACCTGGAGAAAGGAAGGGTTGGAGGGATTGGCTTTTAGGATAAAAATATATTAATATATGGGATAACAAAAATAATGGCTAGTACTCTGTGCTAAGCAATGTATAAAGCGCTTTCCATGTATGAACTCATTTAATCCAATTCTGTGAGATAAGTGTCATTTAAAAATAAGGCACAGAGGGATTTCCCTGGTGGTCCAGTGGGTAACACTCCACACTCCCAATGCAGGGGGCCCGGGTTCAATCCCTGGTTCGGGAGCTAGATCCCGCATGCATGCCACAACTAAGAAGTCCGCATGCCACAACTAAGAAATCCACATGCCACAACTGAAAAAAAAAAAGATCCTGCATGCCACAACAAAGATCCCACGTGCCACAACTAAGACCCAGTGCAGCCAAAATAAATATTTTTTTAAAAAATGAAAACAAAATAAGGCACAGAGAAGTGCAGTTATGTGCCCCATGTCACATAGTGTAAAAGTCAGTAAAATGGGATTGGAACCCAGACTGCTACCCACCTCAATAATGGGCTCCATATCCTGACCTGCATGCCCCCCATCACCCCTCTGCCCAAGCCCCAGCCTCCCACCGACAGGCTCCACACGCCTGGTACCCCGGAAGCTGCACTCACTACTGGCCCTCTTGCTGGTAAATCGAAGGCCATTTCTTGGGCCCTCTCATACATGACTTTTGGCATCATCTGCCCTATTGTCCTCTCCCACCTTCCCTTCATGTCCCCGACACACCTGCCCCTTTTCCTCTCCCCAAACTCTTAATGCATTGTCTTCCCTGGGCTCTTGGGACACCGGGAGATCTTCCTAAAGTTAAACCTGAGACCCTGTCATTCCCCTGCCTGGACCCTGTCCACTGTCCCCAGTAGAGTCTGAGCACCCCTGAACTTGGCATTCACAGCCTGCACAGCCTGACCAGGCCCATTGCTCCTGCCTCCTTTTATGCAACTCTCAGACAAATCTGAGTTCAAATTCTAGCTTTGCAACTTCCTAGCTAAGTGGCTGTGAGCAAGAAATTTTGCCTCCTTGAACCCTAGGTTCCTCCTCCAGAAAATAGGGACAATAATTCCCACTTCGCAGGGCTGTCTTAAGGATTCAGTGCATTAATGTTCACAAGAGACCACATGATCCAGCCCCTACTGACCCCTCCCAGCCTTATGTCTCCCCATCCCACCCCCTTCCTAAAATGTTTAGCACTCTGAACCAAGTCCAACCAAAATCATCCAAAGCACCATCTACTCTTTCCTTTCTAGGCCTTCGCACAGGCTGTTCCCGCTGCAACACTCGTCCCCACCCTTTTGCTGGGGTCACTCCTCCTCATCCATCAGGTCTCAACTCACATGTGCCCTCCCTCCTCCAGGAAGCCCTCCTTGACCCCTTAAGCTGCATCAGGTACCTTGTTAGGGTTGAATAGCTGTGAGAGCTCCCCCAGTCACAAATCTAAACCCAATCTGCCCTGAGCTTCCCCCTCACAGCCCTCATCACTCTGCCTAGGCTTCCCCGATCCCAGCCGTAACCACTGTGAGCTGTCACTGTCTGGGAATTTGCCTCTCCTCCTCTGGACTGTGAGCAACATGCGGGCAGAAACTAGGGCTATTTCAGCCGCTGCTGTGCCCCTAACACTGCCCACCTCAGGGTCAGGCTCAGAGGAGGCTTGGCGGATGGAAGTTGGACAAATCCCCACCCAGGAAGAGAGCTGGGGTGTCACTCACGGAACATGGCATCCAGTCTGACCAGGCAGCTGATGAAGTTGTCAAAATCCATGTTCCCCTCCTCATCTGAGTAGCGTCGGATGATCATGTTGTAGAGATGCTCATTCAGGTGGAATCCTGAGGACGACTGTCTCTCAGGTGTGGGGGCCACACAGCCCAGCCCTCCCAGCCCCAGGATTCAGGCTCAGCCCAGCTCAGCGGGGGCTGCCTCACCAGTCCCACCCCCAGCCCCATCACGTTCCCGCCAGCCACACCTGCTGCCTCAAAGGCCCCCGGGAGTTCACTGCTGCCAATGGTCCCTGAACAGTCAATGTCAAACCGTTTGTATATGGCCTGTGGGGACAAGGAGGTCAGGGTTCAACTAAGCATCATGGAGCATGGCATCTCCATGGCTTGGGGGTCTTCGTGCTAGGAGTTTCAGAGGCTGCACACACCTGCCACTTTTTGATGTTGTTCCACAAGTACTTGAATTCCTCGAAGCCCAGCTTGCCGGTCGTGTCACTCTGGTGAGAGGGTGTTAAGAATAAATGTGCCCTGTGTACGCGATGAGGATAATGGCCAAGCAGGGGAACCTGGGCTAAAACCCCAGCTCCCATCCCACCCTAGTCATGTCACCTTGGGTGTGGCTTCATTGTTCATTTTGCCATACTTACTTTAGTCTATATTTCTAAATATAGACTATTTTAGTCTATATTTCAAAATATAGACTCTTCAAACATAACCACGGGGAGCTCCTCATTTATAAAATTCTTCAACAGTAATTCAATGTTATAAATGTTAGGACATGTAAAAAACAAGGGTATCTTAAAACTCTAAGGAAATAAGGGATAAGAGTAAATACCTGCTGGGTTGCTGATAAAAAGTGAATGAGGGGCTTCCCTGGTGGCGCAGTTGTTAAGAATCCGCCTGACAATGCAGGGGACATGGGTTCAAGCCCTGGTCTGGGAAGATCCCACATGCTGTAGAGCAACTAAGCCCGTGCACCACAACTACTGAGCCTGCGCTCTAGAGCCCGCGAGCCACAACTACTGAGCCCGCGAGCCACAACTACTGAAGCCCTCGCGCCTAGAGCCCGCGCTCCGCAACAAGAGAAGCCACCGCAATGAGAAGCCCGTGCACCACAACGAAGAGGAGCCCCCGCTTGCGGCAACTAGAGAAAGCCCACGCGCAGCAACAAAGACCCAACGCAGCCAAAAAATAAATAAGTAAAAAAAAAAAAAAAAAAAGTAAATAAAAATAAATAAATAAAAGTGAATGAGAGGGCTGTATATTGGTATAAAGACCTTAGCTCAGGGGTTGGTACTTGATAAATTCTCAATAAATAGCAACAATGGCCAAGACTTATCAAATGACCAAGTACACGTCAGACAGTGCTAAGCTTCTCAGGAACATCACTTTTGTCACTAAATCCTCAAGACACCAGTCCCACCAGTATTACACCCCAGTGGCAGAGAAACAGATTCAGAGCTGAAAAATCTACCTGGGTGAGATCATGGTACAGACCACTTATGTGCTATATACTGTGCTAAACCTTTTGCATGTAACTCCAATTTGGTATCACCATTATCATTCACCCGATTTTACAGAGAGGCAAATTGAGGCACAGAGAGGCTCAGTAACCTTGCTAAGGGCAGAGCTGGATTTGTTTAACCCTATGCAACATGTTATGACAGCTGTTATTATGTATTGCCGCATGTCCAAGGTGGGTGTGTGTTGTGATATATACACGTCTACATCTGTGGATATGAAAGCTACACACTGACCGCCCCAATCAGGCGCTCAGAAAATCCCCTCTTGGGAATTCCCTGGCAGTCCAGTGGTTAGGACTCAGTGCTCTCACTGCCGAGGCCCCGGGTTCAATCCCTGGTTGGGGAACCAAGATCCCACAAACCATGGAGCACAACCAAAAAAAAAAGAAAGAAAGAAAAGCAAAAAAGAAAATCCCCTCTTCACCAAGGCCTCCGCCAGACTGCCCTCAAGGATACATCCATGACAGCCACCATGCTGCGACATGTGTCAATGCCAAAACCATCAGTCTTCAGATCAGGATCTGTGGGATGCAGGTTGAAAGTCAGAGGCCAGAGATCACAGCTACCCCAGTCGCCATGCCTCTAAACCTGCCCTGTGTGTTGACCCCAGTCACTCACGTCGGGTCACGACTTTGTTGAGAATGTTCATGAGTTCTGTGGCACTGACCTCCATGTCCTAGGGGGAGAAGTTAGGAATGGGTCAGGGGTGACTGAAAGGGGTCTGGGCATGTCATGAAGGAGGATGGGAACTTTGGGATTGCCATGGTCGAATGTACATGTAAAGGGCATCCAGAGGGAAGGCATGGAAGGGTGAGGACACTTCTGGGGGCCCCAGGTTACTTACCTCTCCAGCCAGCTGGGCAAAGAGCCTCCGGAACTGCCGGACCTCCTCACTCTCATTGGCCTCGATGTTGGAGTAATGGGTGCGAGGGGGCTGCAGAGGGAGGAAATCTCAGAGCAGGTAGGGGGAGGGGTGCCCTGGCCAGGACAGCCTTAGATGGGAAAGTCAGAGTGGGCTGGGTGGCTGAGTGACCAATGAATGAGAGGTGGTCAATGAATAGGGAGTGGATATAGCTAAGTTTAAGGATGTTACAAGGGAGAGACTTAATGAGATAAATGTCATAAGGAGGAGTGTGGGGCTTCTTCAAAGGGACAATGATGGGTGGGTCCTTGTCCCTTTGAAGAAGAGGGGTCTCCGATTGTGAAGGGTGGCTTACCGGGGGCTCTGGGTTGTACTGCGCAGCCGCCTCACTGAAGGGAAACAAGGGGCAGTTAGTGCCAGGGGGCGGGTCCTCCAACGGGCAGCACCAGCCCCCACACCCCAAGCCCCCAACCCCCAGCTCGCCGCCCTACCTACCTGTTCCCTCTGCCCGCCACATCAGTCCTTGTCCTCACCTGTCCCTATCCTCGCTGCCCTGGTTGTGCCCCCACGGTAGGACCCCCTCTTGCCAGGACACACCCACGCAATGGCAGATTTCTCAAAAGACGGGAGCTCATTTCATAGAAGCTCGGCCCCAGCTTCCCGGGGCCCCACCCTCCTGGGTTCCACCTGTCTAGGAACCTGCTCCATCGCCACGGCTTCTGAACACTTGTGTCTTCCCAAGATCCCACCCCAGCTCCATTAGTTCTCACCCCTTTAAGGGATCACACTCAGTGGCCAAGACTAACGAGGCCCCTACCGACGCCCTGCCCTACCTCCACCAGGACATTTTTCTATTTTAACCAGCCAGTTCCCAGCCAGGCCCTGCCCCTTCAAGGACATTTCCCCTGTCCCATTACGGTTAGACCTCTTCTGGGCACACCTCATTGACCCACCTACGAGGGCCACGCCGCGCCCATAAGACTAGCCGTGCCCCCATGAAGTGATACCCAGCCTCACTGGCTCCGCCCCCTTAACGTTTGTCTCCAGGTTAGCGGAAGTAGGCCGCGCCAGCCCCATTAAGCCCCACCTCCCAAAGCCCATCAGATTGTGTCCCCACAACAGACTACTCCCATGTCAAGCCCCGCCCCCATGAACTCATCACGGTCGGCCCCCTCAAGGCCGGTCTCCTAGCCCAGTCCAGGCCCAGCCTAATTAAGGTTCCTGGTCAGTGTCCAGGTTACCCCACTCTATTCTGGCTGGTCAAGCCTCTTCCTCCAGGCCCCGCCCCTCCTCAGGCCCCGCCTTACCTAATGGCGCTAATGACCCCGCCCAGGATGCGCATGGCAGTTCCGCCACCGCCGCCGCCTCCGCCACCTCCTCCTCCGCCGCCGCCGCCGCCGCCGCCGCCGCCGCTGATCAGGCCTCCGAGCACATTCCCTAGGCCCCCGCCCAGGCCCCCGCCTCCCCCGCCGCCTCCTCCACCCTTCAAGAACGAGTTAACCAGGAACATGGCTGTGACTCAAGATTCCTGAGGAGGGAAAAAGGGGTCAGGTGGCTGTCTCGTCCCTGAGCCCGCCCCTTCCCCCACAGAAATACGCATTTCTGACTGCTGGACTTGGGGGAGTGATATGAAGCCGCTAGGCGGAGACCTGTCCTCCGGCTGCGGCTTGAGGGTCCATTCGGGATGGGGTCTGGGCTTCTGGGGGAAGGGTCCGCGTCTGGCTTGAAGGACTCTGGGCTGAGTCTACGCATAGGCATCATTAAGCACCAGACACCGGCCAGGTCAAGTGGGGTTCTCGAGATGGGGGCCCCAAGCTGACTCTCGAATCTGAGATCCAGAGCCCTAAGACTGATTTAGGGGTTTGGGGTGGGTCGGGAGCGTGGATCAGAAATTCTCCGCCTGGAGGCTCCTGGAGCAGAGTTTAGTAAATCCAGAATGTGGGCTTGAGGGTTTAGGTACAACCAGCAGCGGGATTAGTCTCATCGCTGTGTCTATGGGTTCGGGTCTAAGATACTGAGTGTGAGCCGCGGGGCCGGGATAACGGAGTCCTCGTTAGAATTGAGAGCACGGATGCAGGATCGTAGTCCTGGAGGCCACACCCAGGGCTGAATTTACGGGGTACCTCTCAAATCCATGGGCTTCTATTTTAGATCCTGAGAGGGAGGGTGGAAGAGTCCCCGGGGCGGGATAACTAGGGCCGGACAGATCTGGGGGTTCGAATCTGAGATCGTGGGTGTGGTGGACCCCTGAGGACAAGATTTGAGCATCTTTTCGGGTCTGGAGGCCTCCAGGGCCGGGTTTACAGAGTGCAGGGGGAGTCCGGACTGGGCGCTCACCGCCTCGCTCGCGCGTCGGCCGGTCCGCTAGTCTGTGCTGCTCTGGGGCCTCCTGCTGCGTCCGGCTTCGCAGGGAGGGGCGGGTGACTCAGGCGGAAGAGGCCGGATTAGGCACTTGCGGGGCGGCCCAGCGGCATCCGCACGGTCCTAGAGCCGACATTGAAACTGCGCGTGTGCCTGCGGGCCCCGCCTTCTGTAATGGGGCGCGGCCGCCCAGGCTCAGTCCTGCGTTTCCGGTGCTTAGCGTTCCGACACCCACCTGACAAAAGAGCTGAGATTTTTCCCTACACTTATTGGTTCCAGGTGCAGGCGCCCGGGGACGAGAACTCCGAGGTGACTTGAGGACTCGTCGTGCCCAAGGTCACCCCCTAGTGTTGTAGTGTGAATGTTCGCCCCAAAATCAGCCTCCACCCAATCACAGATGTGGTTTTCAGCCTCCTCGGAAAGGAACTCTTGGGACTCTTGGCACTTGTCGCCTATCCTAGCCTTGTCGCGACAAGCAGCAGTTGGAGGCCCCGAATTATGTTTGGCCCACAGTCCGGGGACAAGCGCCCGCATCTGTGGCGGGGATCCTGCGGCACAGCCCTGATGGCGTTCCAGTTCCGCCTACGATTTGGACTGTCTTGTGCCTTCTCCATCCACACCCCTTGGCCCCCTGAGTCAGGGTCACCAGAATCATTTTTCCTGGACGGGCCCAAAGTGTAGTCTCAGTCTTACAGTCTCTAAAGAGGGGCCCAGACACAGGATGAGTCCCCTGGCCACAGCCTAGTTTCTGAGGCTAGATGTTCCCAAGGTCGGGTGGTGGGCAGGGTGTGGAATGCAGCTGAGAGGGAAAATGGCAACTGAAGCCACCTTTGGGTATCTTTCCCTTGCTCTCTGCTTCCAACGTCCAACATGTGAGGGCCCAGTACTTTTTCAGGGCTCCTCAGAGGGAGCTAAATCTGGCTCCCCCAGGCAGTCTGGCTGTCTAGCCTTTAGCCTCTCCCTGGGAAGCTGGCTCAGCCTGAGTTTGAATCCTGACTTTGCCCTTAATAATTTGGGATCCCAAAACAGTGAGCTGAGCAACGATCTCCTAATCGGTAAAGTGCAAACGAAGGTTTCCATGCCCCCACTTTCTAGGCCCCTATCAAAATTAAGCAGTAAATGCTTCGTAAATAGTAGCTATTATCCTCTGTGTCTCGCTCCTCCTTAGGTAATACTGATAAAAAAATAACTGCCAAGCACCCTCCCAAGTACTTTATGTATATCGGGTCATATGTCCTCATAACAGTCCTATGGGATGGATGCTATACATTATCTCCATTTTACAAATAAGTAAACTGATTCTGAGGGTAAACTCCCAAGCCTGTACTCTTGAGCACTACTGAAACCGAGCAGGACCCTGTAGGGCTCCTGGGCACAGAAGCCTTTCTGTGTCCCCTGTTTCTTGTTTGTAGGAAATAGGCTTCAGCCTCCAGGACCTTCCTTGAGCTCCAAAGGGCAGGTTCAAACAGCTGCTAATCAGGGAAGGGAGGGGATGCGGAGACAAAGGGAGGAGCAGTCAAGAAAGAGTAGCGCAGCCTTGGAACAGGGTCCTGGCTCCTCAAGGAATACACATAACAATATCTTTGAGCTCTTCTGCAGAACTAAAACCCCCAACAAATGGAAGATGTTAACTATTTGATGAAGCATTCTTCATTCCAGAGAAGTGCATCAGGAGACCACCTGAGGCCAGATTAAAGAAGTGCAGGCCCTGCACACACCCTGATCCTTGTCACTAACCCTGCCCTTGAACCACTACTATTAAACTCCTCACCAAATCCCCCGGTTTGGGACACAGTTTTTGAGGCCATGAGCCTGTTGTGTCCCTGTTTGCCTGGCAAAGCAATAAAACTCTTCTTTTCTACTTCACCCAAAACTCTGTCTCCAAGATTTGATTTGGCACCACTGCACAGAGGCTGAGTTTTCAGCATCGTTACCCTAACGCATTGACTCTTCAATAATATAATTAATATGATAATAGCTCAAATAACAAGCGCAACAGACAAAACCCCAGTCACAGCTATGCTTCCTGAAGGCTTGCTGGGGCTGCCACATAAGCCTTATCTATGAGGCAGGAACTAACAGGAGAGAAAATGGAATCTCTGAAGGCAGGGTCACTTGCCTGAGGTCACAGAGGGTGGCAGGCCCAGGTCTGAACCTGGGCTTGGCTGTTGCCAAAAACTTTTGGTGATGACTAATCGGGATTCCCTTCTGACCACACCCCTCCCTGCCAGCCTGAGTAGCTTCCTTCTCTGCCCTCTCTGGGGCTCACTTGCTGACAGGCCTTTGCATGGGCTGTCCCCTCTATCTGGAACACTCTTTCTGCCTTTTTTGCCTGGTTTTTTAGCCACTCAGGTTTTAGTGTCAGCTCAGGAGTCACCTCTTCCAGGAAGCCCTCCCTGTCTGAACCTGAGACTGAAACTGAAGCTTGCAGTTACATGCTTGTAACATACTTTCTCATAGCACTCACTGCCAATTACAATCATATTGTCATCTAGGTCTGGCTCCCTGACCTCTTAACCCTGGCCAGCTCTAAATCTTAGTCCTTCTCTCTAGTTTACTCATGCCATCATGGATCTCCCTCACATGCATGGCTAAAATTCTATCTCTAGGCAATTCCCTGGCGGTCCAGTGGTTAGGACTCCAAGCTTTCACTGCCAAGGGCACGGGTTCAATCCCTGGTGGGGAACTAGAATCCCCCAAGGTGTGCGGTGCAGCCAAAAAAAAAGAAATCCATCTCTAGGCTATCAACACCCAAGTTTCTATCTTCAGCCCAGATAGTTCTATCTTCAGGATCCTACATCCTGCATCCTACTCAATATCTCCATGGGGGTCTTAGAGATGTCTCAAGCTTGACACATCTTAAACTGAGCTCCTGACCTTCCTCCCAAACCTGCTCCCTCCCCACCTTCCCCATCTAGGTTAATGGCACCTCTATCCTTCCAGTGACTGAGACCAAATACCCTAGGTCCATCCTTGACCTCTGTTTCAGACCCACTCCAACTGTCAGCAAACCTTGGTGACTCTACCTACAGAATCTAAACTCTCCTCCCCTTCCGCTGCCCCCAACCTGGCCCAGCCCCCACTCTCTCCTGCCTGGACAGTAAAAGCAGCCTCCTTCCTGATCCCCCAGTTCCTGAGCCTGCCCTCCCAGGCTTTTCCCTAAACGCAGCCAGAGGGAGCCTGTGAACACCTGAGGCAGATCAGAAACCTACTGGCTGAGCCCTCCCTTGGCTGCATCTCACCACAGTAAGAGTCAAAACCCTCACAAGGCCACCAAGTCCCTAGTGATCTGCCCTGTCACCTCTCTGCCCTCATCTCCTCCCCCTTAAGAAAGTGAGGCTTCCCTGGTGGCGCAGTGGTTGAGAGTCCGCCTGCCGATGCAGGGAACGCGGGTTCGTGCCCCGGTCCGGGAGGATCCCGCATGCCGCAGAGCTGCATGCTGGGCCCGTGAGCCATGGCCGCTGAGCCTGTGCATCCGAAGCCTGTGCTCCGCAACAGGAGAGGCCACCACAGTGAGAGGCCCGCGTACCGCAAAAAAAAAGAAAGAGAGAGAGAGAAGAAGTCCTACTGGCAGCTTGACCTGGATGTTCCCAGTTGAACGAAGAAAAGACATAGACGAGGAGGCTCTGCAAATGCAGGAATATCCAGAGCCCCTCTCTGGTCACACTTGGGGGCCCATACTCCATTACCAAGGCCCTCTCTAGCCCCTCCTTAGCGTCTTACCTCTTACTGCCTCAAGACTACACACCTAGTGATCTCAGGAGGGTGCTCTCAGATCTCCGCTTTAACCCCACACTCCTCATCCCACCTGACACTGCTCTAACCATGTATCACCTGCTAACACAGTGTACAGTTTAGGGACTTCCCTGGCAGTCCAGTGGTTAAGACCATGACACATGGCGGGCGTGTAGGATCTTAGTTCCCTGACCAGGGATTGAACTCACGCCCCCTGCAGTGGAAGCACTGGAAGTGCAGAGTCTTAACCACTTGACTGCCAGGGAAGTCCTGTAGCTTATGCTTTTAATTCTCACAATTTTCTGCCTCAACGATGTTAATGTTATAATGCCGCCACCAATTAATAAACTCAAAATAGTCATAACTATCCTAGCTAATGCCTCCTGAGGGTTTGATGGGACCAGGCTGGAGTAACTGCATTACAGGCATGTCTTTCAAGGCCTCTCACAACCCTCTGAGAAAGGAACTAACATGAAAGGAAGTGGAGGTTCAGAGAAGTAGAGTCCTTTGCCTGAGGGGATGGCAGAGCCAGTTTGAACCCAAGCATGGTTGATGCCAAATAGTTCTGTGATGTCTACTCCAGTTTACTGTCCTTTCACTATCCTCCCTTCACCAGTGTATTAGTCAGGGTTTTCCAGACAAGCAGAACCAATAGGATATAGAGAGAGAGAGAGGAAGAAAAAGATTTATTATAAGGAAATGGCTCATGAATGATTATGGAGGCTGAGAAGTCACATGATCTGCTCTCTGCAAGCTGGAGGCCCAGGAAAGCCAATGGTCTAAGTCCTGGTACAAGTCTGAAGACTGGAGAACCAGGGGAGCCAATGGTGTAAGTCCCAGTCTGAGTGCAGGAGAAGAGGAGAAATCTGATATTCCAGCTCAGTGGTCACGCGGAAATGAATTATTCCTTCTGAAACTGAGCAGGATCTTGTGTGGCCTTCCTGGGGACAGACACCTTCCCCTCACCCGTGTCCCCTGCCTCATGTTTGCAGAAAAGCTTTAGCCTCCTAGGCCTTCCCCGAGTTCCAAAGAGCAAACTTAATCAGAGAAGTGAGAAAATGCAGAAACAAAGGAAAACAATCAAGCAAGACAAAATAATAATAGTTTAGCCATAAAACAAAGTCAAGGACCTTTAGTTCCTCCTCAAGGGCTATAGATAATATCCTGGGCCATATCCTTCAGTTGTTTTGCAGATACTACGCTCATCAGGTGGTGGAAGAAGCTAACTGCATGATGACCGTGACCATGTACTTCTCAGACTGGATGGAGCCTGAGAATTGATAATGCTGACCCCTGTGATCTCTTGTGGTTACCTCACCACCCACCAATCAGAGAACTGTGCACAAGCTGATTACCTACCTGGTAACCCTCTCCCTCACTTTGTCTTTAAAAACACTTCCCTGAAGGAGTTCGTGTCTGTTGTGCATGACCTACCCATTCTCCTTGCTTGGCCCTGCAATAAATGAATGCTGTACTTTCATTCTCCATAACTTGGCGTCAATAGACTGTCTTTGCTGTGTGTGGGGTGAGCGGATCAGTTTGGTTCAGTAACACTTTCTGAGTCTTTTTTTCTATTCAGGCCCTCAAAGGATTGGATGATGTTTCCCACCTTAGGGTGGGCAATCTGCTTTGCTTAGTCTACCAATTCAAATGCTAATCTCATCTGGAAACACCCTCACAGACACACCCAGAAATAAAGTTTAGCCAAACGAAAACCTGGACACCCTGCACCTCAGTTGAGTTGGTGCATAAAATTAGCTCAGCAGAGGGGACTCTGGGGACCTAGAGGTGAGCAAAGCCCAAGATGGAAGGAGCCTGGGTCTCTGAAAGACTCTGTGGAGCAGAATGACCCCACTGACTTGCATTGGACTATGGTGTGAATTTAAAAAATAGATTTATTAATGGGGAATTCCCTGGCAGTCCAGTGGTTAGGATTCCATGCTTTCACTGCCGAGGGCCAGGGTTTGATCTCTGGTCAGGGAACTGAGATCCCACAAGCCATGTGGTGCAGCCAAAAAAAAAATTAAGAAGAAAGATTTATTAAGCCACTGAATTTGGGGGGCAGGGGGGATCTTCAGTTAACGGCAGCTAGCCTTATTTACTTTAACTAATACACTCCATGAAGAAAGAGCTCTGTGGTAGACTGATTGCAAAAATAGCTCTATCTTCCACCCCTCCATGTATCCTTGCCCTGTACAATCTGACTTTGCAGTTTCTCACATCAAGGGGTAGAGTCTATTTCCTAACTCTTTGAAGCCAGATTGGCCTTGTCATTAACCAACAGAATGAGGTGGAAGGACAGTGTAATACTTCCCAGCCCAGGCCTCAAGGGGCCTTATGTTCTTTTCTCTCTCTCCCTGCGTGCTCTCAGACAATGCCATCATAACTGTCCAGGGCCGAGTTGACCCTCTAGCAAATGACAGATGCAAAAGTAAGCCCAACCAAGATCAGCCAAGCCTGGTCCAGATCAGCAGAACCATCCAGCTAATCCATACACTTTTTTTTTTAATGCAATGTTTTCTTTCATTAATATTTATTTATTTATTTTTGGCTGTGTTGGGTCTTAGCTGTGGCACGTGGGATCTTCGTTGAGGTGCGCAGGCTTCTCTCTAGTTGTGGCGCATGAGCTCAGCAGTTGTGGCACGCTGGCTTAGTTGCACTCCGGGATGTCGGATCTTAGTTCCCCGACCAGGGATCAAACTTGTGTCCCCTGCATTGCAAGGCAGATTCTTTACCACTGGACCACCAGGGAAGTCCCTAATCCATAGACTTGTGAGAATAATAAATGATTATTTATTTAATTTATTTTTGCCTGCATTGGGTCTTCCTTGCTGTGTGTGGGCTTTCTCTAGCTGCGGCAAGCGGGGCTGCTCTTCGTTGTGGTGCGTGGGCTCTAGGCGCGTGGGCTTCAGTAATCATGGCATGTGGGCTTAGTAGTTGTGGCTTGCAGGCTCAGTAGTTGTGGCTCACAGGCTTAGTTGCTCCGTGGAATGTGGGATCTTCCCAGGCCAGGGCTCGAACCCATGTCCCCTGCATTGGCAGGCGGATTCCTAGCCACTGTGCAACCAGGGAAGCCCAAAGACTATATTTTTGAGCCACTAAGTTTTGGTGTGGTTTGTCACATAGCAATAGCTATCTGATACAGGCTCCATGACCAAACAAATTCAGAAAATGATGCCTAGGAGATTCCCTCTTGTAGAGTTATCATGGACTCTAGCATGTTAATGAAAATTCCTGCAACGAAGCAGCTCATCTAACTTTGTTCAAGCCAGCAAAGCCCACATTTCTTTTATCAAGGAACCCTTTTATCTTTGAGTATTCATTAACATCTCCTCGGAAATTTGTGAAGCTTTTTTTGCTTTGTTTTTTCTTGTTATAATAATACAAAAAAAAAGTGCCATGACAATACTTTCACAAGACCTTACCCACTTCCCTGATTATTTCCAGGGGCCAAATTCCTAGAAACATTAATGATGGGTCAACAGATGTCCACATTTTCAGGCTTTGGACTCAGGCTACACAGTCATTCTCCAGAAAGGTGGTTGCCATTCATATCTCAACCATGGCAGATGGGTCCCTTGTTGCCCTGAACGGTCCTCAGCTTTGAGAAACCAAAATTTAAACATCTTTGCTGATATGAGACAAAAGGAGTTATCTCAGTATTTTAAGTGACATTTTTCAAATACTAGTGGGGGTAAACTTGGCTTTCATATTTAGTTGGCCATTAAGATTTCTTCTATAAATTGTCTTCCTATTCTATGCTCATTTTTATTTATTAGCTTTTCATGTTAATTTCACATTACTTTATTAATATCTTCACTCCTTAAGGGTGTTAATCACATTTCTATCATTTTTTGTTGCAAATATACTTCTCTAATGCATATTTACTTCAATGTTGGCCATGCCTTTTAAAGAAAATTTATATCCTTTATCTTTTTTTTTAATTAATTTAATTTTTATTTTATTTTTGGCTGCATTGGGTCTTCATTGCAGTGCATGGGCTTTTCTCTAGTTGCGGCGAGCAGGGGCTACTTTTCGTTGGGGTGCACGGGCTTCTCACTGTGGTGGCTTCTCTAGTTGCGAAGCACAGGCTCTAGACGCACGGGCTTCAGTAGTTGTGGCACATGGGCTCAGTAGTTGCGGCGCACAGGCTTAGCTGCTCCGTGGCCTGTGGGATCTTCCTGGACCAGGGCTCGAACCCGTGTCCCCTGCATTGGCAGGCGGATTCTTAACCACTGTGCCACCAGGGAAGCCCAGCCATGCCTTTTTTAGACATATAAAACATTCGGCTTTTTATACAGTCAAATTCATCTATCTTTTACTTGGTGGTTTGTTCCCCCACTATACTGAAGTTCCGAAAGTCTTTCCTCATACAGAGGTCATTTACTATTTGCTGGTGAAAATCTTTAGCTCTTCATGGTGTAATTCCCACCACCACCAAATAAAATACCTAAATGATATTTTTCCCTCAAACGGTGAGGGATCAACCCAATTGGTATGACATGATGCTTCTATTCTATTATAAATTCTTACATTCTCCAGTCTGGCCAATGATTCTTTTATATTACCCAATAGATTGTTCTTACACTGAAACCACACTTTAAATTATGTAAGCTCCATGAAGACAGGAGTTTTGTCTGTTTTGGTCACTGCTGTAGCCACAGAACCCAGAAAGGTGCCTGGCACATGGCAGGATCTCAATAAATATCTGTTGAATGAGTGAGTGGATTGATGGGTGAATGAATACATATTCCAGGCCCGGTGCTGGTATTGTGATTGTTTTTATATTGTGAAAAACATGTTATTCCTTCTTCCGCAAACCCAGAAAACATTTCCTTAATCCTGTATCGGTTAGCTTTTGTTCCATAACAAACCATACCAAAATCAGTAGCCTAAAGGAACAATGATTTTTATTACTTTTCATGATTCTGTGGCTCAGGATTTAAACAGGCACAGCTTGGTCTTTAAGCCATATCTAAGACAGGAGCAGGAAGCTATCCGGTTGACAACCAATGTGTACATCAGGAAAGGGTCTGGGCTGGAGATAGGGCTGGGAATTGCATGTAGATGGTGATTAAAGTTACCAGAATAGATCAGAGGAGAATGTGTAGAATGAGGACAGAGAAGGACCCAATGTTTTAAAGAATGTTCTTTACAGCAAGGTGGGACTGTTTGAAAAATGACGACCAGGGCTTTGACATTCCTTGTAGCAAGAATTCAGATGTAGGGGGACTTCCTAGTGGTCCAGTGGTTAAGACTCCACGCTCCCAATGCAGGGGCCCAGGTTCAATCCCTGGTCAGGGAACTAGATGCCGCATGCCGCAACTAGAGATTCTGCACACTGCAACGAAGATCCTGCGTGCAGCAACTGAGACCCGGCGCAGCCAAATAAATATTAAAAGAAAAGAATTAAAGTCTATGTGGCCTCCTCTTGAATTTGGGTGTGTTTGTAATAACTTTGACCAATAGACAGCGGCACAAGTGATACTATGTGACTTCTGAGGCTGGATAAGAAAAGGCCATGCAGTTTTTGCCTGGTTCTCCTAGAACACTTGCTTTGGAGAAGCCAGCTATCATGTAAAAAGTCCAACTACCCTGGGACAGCCATTATGGAAAGAACATGTGATGTGCTCTATTTATCGTCCCCACTCAGCTCCCAGCCAGTAGCCAGTGTCACTGGCAGCCAAGTTGCTGAGTCACTTTGGAAATCCTGCCTGGTCAAGCCTTGAGATGACTCCAGCCCCAGCCAACTTCTGATTCAAACACAGGAGGGATCTCAAGCCAAGCTCATCCCAAATTCCTGATCTACAAAACAGGAAAAATAAAGTGGCTGTTTTAACTTGCTGAAGTTTAGATAAAATTTAATGCAGTGGGCTTCCCTGGTGGCGCAATGGTTGAGAGTCCGCCTGCCGATGCAAGGGACGCAGGTTCGTGCCCTGGTCCGGGAAGATCCCACATGCCGCGGAGCGGCTGGGCCCGTGAGCCATGGCCGCTGAGCCTGCGCGTCCGGAGCCTGTGCTCCTCAACGGGAGAGGCCACAACAGTGAGAGGCCCGCGTACAGCAAAAGAACAAAAAAAACAAAAACAAAAAAACCCATTTAATGTAGTTACAGATAACTGGAACACAGATGCATTAGGTAGTTATTGCTGCTAACAAATTAAAACCAAAATTTAATAGTTTAAAACAATATTTATTATCTCACATTTTCTATGGGTCAGGAACACAAGAGTTCCCTATTCCTATTGGCCTACTCCTGGTCTATGCACAGGGCTGCTGGCAGGAGTTCTCAGTCAGTTCCTTGCTGACTTGTGGCAGGACTCAGTTTCTCATCTATAGGGATGCTTGAGTTTTATCACATATGGAAAGCTGCCTTCTTGCAGAGCCAGTGATCCCAGAGAGAGAGCAGGATGAAGATACAATGCTTTTTATGACCTGATCTTAGAAGTCCCACACCATTACTTCTGTTATGTTCTATTCCTTAGAAGAAAGGCACTAAGTCCAACCCATACACAATGCGAGGGCTCTTAGAGAAGTGTCAAAGAATTTGTGGAAATACTTTATCTTTTATTTATTTATTTGTTTATGTTCTCTTTTTTTAACTGAGTTGATGTACAATATTATGTTAGTTTTGGGTGCGTTGTGGACATATTTTAAAACCACCACCCATAATTCAAAAGGACACAGGTACCTCAATGTTCATTGCAGCACTATTTACAATATCCAGGACATGGAAACAACCTAAAAGTCCAACGATAGATGAATCAATAAAGAAGATGTGGTACATATATACAATGGAATATTACTCAGCCATAAAAAGGAACGAAATTGGGTCGTTTGTAGAGACCTGGATGGACTTAGAGTCTGTCATACAGAATGAAGTAAGCCAGAAAGAGAAAAACAAATATCGTATATTAACGCATATATGTGGAATCTAGAAAAATGGTACAGATGAACTTATTTGTAGGGCAGGAATAGAGATGCAGACATAGAGAACAGACGTGTGGACATGGTGGTGGGGGGAAGGGTAGGGTGGGACGAACTGGAAGATTAGGTTTGACATAAATATACTACCATGTGTAAAATAGATAGCTAGTGGGAACCTGCTGTATAGCACAGGGAGCTCAGCTCATGCTCTGTGATGACCTAGATGGGAGGGGGGGAAGGGGGGAGGGAGGTCCAAGAGGGAGGGGATATAGGCATACATATAGATGATTCACTTCATTGTACAGCAGAAACTAGCACAACATTTTAAAGCAATTTTACTCCAATAAAAATAAATAAATAAAACAATCACAACAAGGATTACAAAAAAAATTTTTTTTAATGTTTTGGCTGCACTGCCCGGGGGATCTTGTTGGCCCCGACCAGGGAAGGAATCTGCGCTCCCTACATTGGAAGTGCCGAGTCTTAACCACTGGACCACCAGGGAAGTCCCAGCGATCACAAATTTAACCTCTAAAACTCTAATCCTAAAGCAGCCAGACATGTCATGTAAATCAGTAAGCAGGGTCGGGTGTCAAACAACAAGCCATGGTGGGAACCCTGGTGCAGAGGGGGTACCATGCTGTGGTGCTCTGGGCTGTATATATCCCATCTGTTCCTTGACCTCCCCTTTCTGTTCCAGGCCACAGTTCCCAGTCTCCCCTTCATCTAGACGCACCTGGGGTACTGCCAATGGGAAATGTGGGCAGGAGACCAGAAAGAGAGAGGAGCTCTAGCAACTTCCTGCTGAGCTAATTTCCCATCGGTTTACTGGCTCCTGTTTGGCCCCTCAGCTCCTCCAACGGCTGTATAACCATCTCCATGTGTTAATGTCCCTGTTTTTTCGCATAGGAGTGGTTTCTGTGTCCCAGTTAGGTCCTGACAGGTATGGCAGATCCAGTAGAGAAGTGGGCTCTGTGTTGTCAGATACCCCAGTGCGGAAGCCAGAAAACAGGATTGTCACGGGGAATGTTTGGATATTTCAGACACTGGGTACACCTGGGTGTCCTTGAGACCTTTTCAGGGGGTCTTTGAAGTTAAAACTACTTTCATAATAATACTATTATTATTATATACTAATATACATTTTTTCCTTTTCCTTTTCCACTCGAATTCTTTCACGAGTGTACAGAGGAGTTTTCAGAGGTTATATGATAATATTTAATAGTTTGCATGCAAAAGCAGATAGGAGAATCCAGCTATCTTCTCTTAAGCCTGACGTTAAAAAGTTTTTGTTTGTTTGACTCCGCGCGGCTTGCTGGATCTTTGTTCCCCCACCTGGCCCTCAGCGGTGAAAGCATGGAGTGCAAACCACTGGACCACCAGGGAATTCCCTAAAAAAGATTTTCAAAATGTAAAACCATGCCACTCTTCTTGCTAGTTTTTTCAAAAGTTACTTTTTATAAAAAATTAATAGTTAACATGTAATCGTTTATTACTTTTAAAATGAATGTTTAAACATTTTAATTTCCAAAGCGGTAAATAGCTACAGATATAAACCTCATAAACAAAAGCTCTTTTTTTAAAAAAAATTTATTTATTTATTTATTTTTGGCTGTGTTGGGTCTTCGTTTCTGTGTGTGGGCTTTCTCTAGTTGCGGCGAGCGGGGGCCACTCTTCATCGCCGTGCGCGGGCCTCTCACTGTCGAGACCTCTCTTGTTGCGGAGCACAAGCTCCAGACACGCAGGCTCAGTAGTTGTGGCTCACGGGCCCAGTTGCTCCGCGGCATGTGGGATTTTCCCAGACCAGGGCTCGAACCCGTGTCCCCTGCATTGGCAGGCAGATTCTCAACCACTGTGCCACCAGGGAAGCCCAACAAAAGCTCTTTGGGGCCTCAACGATTTTTAAGAATGTAAAGAAGTCCTGAGACACAAAAGCTTGAGAACCATAGATCTAAATGTCAGCTGTCATTGCAGGACCAGTAAGTTGAAGTAAAGAGCTGCCTCTTGAGTTTAGCAACAAGGAAGGGCTTTATTTTTTACTTATTTAAAAATTTATTTATTTACTTATGGCTGTGTTGGGTCTTCATTGCTGCGTGCAGGCTTTTCTCTAATTGTGGTGAGCAGGGGCTACTCTTTGTTGCCGTGTGCAGGCTTCTCATTGTGGCGGCTTCTCTTGTTGTGGAGCATGGGCTCTAAGGCACACAGGCTTCAGTAGTTGTGGCACATACGCTCAGTAGCTGTGGCGCATGGCTTAGTTGCTCCGTGGAATGTGGAATCTTCCCAGATCAGGGCTCAAATCCGTGTCCCCTGCATTGCCAGGCAGATTCTTAACCACTGCGCCATCAGGGAAGTCCCAAGGAAGGGCTTTAGCAATAGAAAGAGTTTAGTTTTTGTGGAGTTAGGAGAGGGTTGCAGTAAGGGCCATGTAGACACCTCTTTTCTGAAGTTTGGCTGTGGTTTTAAAAGGGATGGATCAGGCCGACAACACAAAATCCAACATTGGATCTTAACATCACAGAAAGAGAGAGAACCTGATGGTATGTGCCTCCTGATGCGAAAACTCAACACCACCCATAAAGTACATTTATCCTAAAATTGAACCTGGATCTGACCCAGCTTTTGGATCTACCAGTTTGTAGAATACACAGGGATAGAGGGATATATTAAAGGACAACAGGGGGGTACAACCAGCCAAATCAGACAGTGGGAGATCCCACAGGGAAGTTGTAGAATAGAAGACTTAGAGCTCTATCAGCCAAATGCACTGCCTGAACCCTACTTGGATTCTGATTTGAACAAGCCAACAGTAAAAAGACGTTTATGAAACAAATGGGGACTTTGTTTCATATATAATAATATAACACTGACCATATATTAAATCATATTAAAGAATTATTGCAATTAGGTGTGACAAAGACCTCATACCTTTTAGAGAGGTATAGAAACACATTTCTGGATGAGGTGATATGGTACCTGAGATTTTTTAAATTATTAATTAATTGTTTATTTAGGCTGCACTGGGTTGCAGTTGCCACATGCGAGATCTTTTAGTTATGGCATGCTTACGGGATCTAGTTCCCCAACCAGGGATCGAACCCGGGCCCCCTGTATTGGCAGCGGAGTCTTACCCGCTGGACCACCAGGGAAGTCTCTGCTGGCTGAGATTTAATTACGGGAGAAATAGGGGGAGGTCTGAAAAACTGAACATGATTGGCCAAATGCTGACAATTACTGAAGTTGGGTGACAGGTAAGAGGGGAAAAGGGATATTTTTTCCTTTAAGACGGGCGCTCCTTGACCCAGCTTGAGAGTTAACCGAGACCCTGGAGAGTGACCGGTGAGATGCGGGAAAGCGGAGGGAAGACATTTGTTCTCGCTCACTGATTAAACCATGGCCGGTTCGGCAGGCCTCCCGCACCTGCGCAGCCCCGTCCTCCGCGAGGGAGCCAAACCCCACAATTCCCCGTGCCGCAGGGCGGGAGCAAGACCTCCGCTTCCAGACGTGAGCAAGGTTAGGCCGAGGGTGTCGCATGCTTTTCTGGGAAATGTAGTTTGCGTGTTAGGTTGGGAGACACCTGTCAATGCCAGCGAGACTACATCCCACAATGCACCGCGCGCACGGTGCGCGGAGCAGTGCGCTGCTGCCCCCACGTGGCGACTGAGAGGTTATTGCCCGAGTCTGGGATAGTACAGAGATTAGGGTTGCAAAGCCTGCAGGGACTTGGGAGGCGGGCGCTGTCCTGGGAACCCCTTTCGGGGAGCGTGACCCCAGAATTGGGCCAGGAAAGATGGGGTGGGGAGGTGAAAACGGTGAAGAAATTGGGGACAGGGCCCACTGTGAGGATTAAATGAAGCCAGCATTGTAACTGTTGACTGTATATAAGCATTTTTATTCCTATGGCTTATACAGCACTTACCTGCGTGCCTGGCTCTGAATTTAAGTGCTTTACATGTGCTAGCTCATTTAATGCTCACAAAATCGTTTGGTAGGTACTATTATCGGCTTCAATTAAGAAATGAGGCTGAGGGCTTCCCTGGTGGCGCAGTGGTTGAGAGTCCGCCTGCCGATGCAGGGGACATGGGTTCGTGCTCCGGTCTGGGAAGATCCCACATGCCGCGGAGCGGCTGGGCCCGTGAGCCATGGCTGCTGAGCCTGCGCGTCCGGAGCCTGTGCTCCGCAACGGAAAGAAATGAGGCTGAAACCCAGGGAGAAAGACTTGTCCAGTGCCCAGCTGGTGACACAGCTGGGGTTTGAACCTAGGCTGTCTAGCTATTCCTAAGGTTGCACCACCTGTTAACCTACTGAATTATCCCGAGTTTGTAACTGGTACACGAATGAACTCAAGTGGGCTATTAGCATATTCAGTTAGCAATTTAGCTCAGTTCCAGGACAAAGGTATTCAGCCTAAATTTAGCACTGGGATCAAGTTTCTGATCAGCATGAATCACGGAAGGGATTACTTCAAGCCTACAAAGCCCAGTCCCCTTTTGTTCACATGACTCCTATTCAAGTCTCCTCCATCCCATCCCTTCCCTCATACCAGCACCACCTGGCAAATTTAGTGATTTTATTCTCCCTTCCCCTACTGCCAGCAACCTTATTCATAATGAAATATCACAGTCAAAAAAAAAAAAAAAGATAAAAAAGAGGAAATGTTTGGTAATTATCTGTTTGTCTGCCTTCAACTCCCAAGCCAGTACTGTGTTCATTTCATGAGTGTGTTTCCAGCATCAAGCCTGACATACAGTGGGGATTGGGAGGACTCAAAAAATGTGGGGAAAGAGTGCTGGACATTCAGTGTCTTCCATCTGCACTGACCTGAGGATTAAGGGCAGGGTGGTGGATGGTGCAGGTCAGGCACGGGCAGCTGGTGGGGGGACAGGAGGATTTAATGGGCCTGGTGGATCCCATGGCCCTTTCCTGCCGCTTCCCCTGAGGTTATGGATCTGGGGACCTGGTAAAGGGTGGTCAATGCTGGAGCCGCCAAAACCCACGGTCCATTTTCATAGTAGTGGCTGGGAGGGAGCTGCTCAGCCCAGGAGTATGTTCCAAAGCCCACTCTGCATCTAGGGTGGCTGCATGACTGACACGTACTCATCAATACAATATGAGCAGAAATGGAACATGTAGGACATGTTTTTAAAGAAAATGGTGAAACGTCCCCACACTGTCTTCTCCTATTTGCCACCTGGAAGCAGCTAATTCCAAGCACATGAAGATGATGGAGCCCCAGTATGGTCTGGGTGTGTGAATCATGGAGATTGCTGTCAATCAACCAGAAACTCTGCATTGGACTGTGTGTGTACGGGGATATTTGTTACAGCGGCTGGTATTGCCTTAACACATTGACTACTGTCCCCCTTCCTTTCTGGACCCCTTAAAGCTTAAGCACCAGGTCATTCTGTAAAATGTGCCTCCCCAATCCCTAACTGTGGTTGACTTTCACACAGCAAGTGTAGGTTTCCTAATTAGAAATTACCAGCATGATCCCTTCCATTGTCATCAAAAATTTTAATGTTTCCCATGTTCTGATGGGTACAGCTTCTTCCATGCTGACAGCTGGAAGGCATTAAAGCACACCCTGGAAGTCTGTGCTTAGATCTTCCACTGCAGCTTGACAGATCCTCATATACACTGATGCTGTAACCCTTGCTGGGAGCTTGGAGGTATGACTTTGGGTGATCACTGTGTCCAGGAGAGCACATGATCGTCTTCCTGCCCTTATTCTTTGGCCTCATCACATGGGGGTGCACACTGGGCCTGATCTTAAAGTGAGCCTCAGATCCTCAATGCTGAGCTAATTCTGCTGAGCTCTGGCTGAACTAAGGCTGGTAGATTCTGGTTGAGAATTTGGGGACACCCCCTCTAATGTTCCTCACTCTGACAACTCCCTCATGTGAAAGGGATCTAAGCCTTGGAGTCCTTTTATAAAGTAACCAGTTTTGTTTTGTAGATCGACAACTTCACTGATGTGTGTGTGTGCACGTGTGTAGGTGTATGTCTATCCCAGATGGGTGTTTGATGTGAATCTGAGTATATCCTGTGTGTGTGACTCCCCTGTGTGTGGGGGACAGAATCTTTGTGCACTGACTGTATTTCTGCACATGTGACCTCTAGTGTCTGTGTTTCCGGTGTGTTTGAGTATGAGTCCAGGTGTGTGAATGTTCTGTGTATCTGAGTGGGTCCACGTACCTTACAGTGGGCATGAGAGGATGTATGCAGCAGGCTGTATGTGCATGTGAGCAGCTTCCCCAAGGACCCCTTCAGCTCTCAAGCATTTCAACCTTATTCTGCTTTCTGCGGTTGCTCCCACCAGTGCCAACTTCTTCTCCAGAAGCTATAATAAAGTAATTTTAACAATTAAGTAGAATCTCCCGAATAGTCATTCCATCAGGAATCCCTTCAAGGAGCTAATGAGGAGTTACTGCACATGCAGACATACACATGGTGGAACAGGCTCCCTAGAACACCTGGGCTGCATGCACACGTCACACACCTGAGGGCGCAGGCCTCTTTGCCCAGCTCTACAATGCTGTGAGGGGCCTCATGCTACTTCTAAAGACTTGAGATTTCTTTTTTCTTTTAAATATTAAGTGAACAGGTCCCCCACTCACAGGGACAGTGGTAGAACTACTTGTTGACCCCAATATCCCTTTTCCCCAGCTTCTGTAGCTGGAGGAACTTGTGATATTTGGCAAGGAAATGGCCACCCAGTATAAAAACTACATTTCCCAAGCCACCTTTGCAACTACAAGTGGCCATGAGACAGAATTCTGGCCAATGAAATAGGAACAAGTTTTGAGTTGTATATACATATTCCTTAAAAACAAGGGGTATCCCCTCTCCCTCCCCTCCCCTCCCCAGCTGTCCCCAGCCCCCCCCATAATCATTGAGTCTTCCAAACACTTCCCAGGTTTCCGGCAAATTTAATACATGTGTCTCAAAAGTCAATGGCGAGGGTCAAGTGAATAAAATAAAAATGGGGTCATGGGGAAAGGGCCATGGACACACACAAGGAAGGGCAATAGGTGATTTAGCTGGAGCAGGGGGGTGCCCTTCCTTGGGCATCACATCTCGTCCAAACCGTAGTCCTCCTCGGGGAAGTCCCCCACTGTCACAATGGATGGCTTGACGAAGGCGCCGTACTTGGCCTGGCATTCAAAGTAGCGTTTCCCATTCACACTGCGGGGCATGATGGGGAAGGCAGTGTCAGAGGGCTCCTACTCCAGATGCCAGCATGGCTGGGCTCCCCCAGTAGTACATGTATGCACTTACACATAAATGCACACATACGCGCACACAGGCACACACACAGACACTACAGGGGGGATCTCTACCTGCCATCGTTTTTCCCTAGCGGCTCATCATAGCGGACACCGATCCAGTAGCCAGGCTTGAAATCTGTGAGTCCTGCCCAGGGGAGAAATCCCAATGAAACCTCCTTAAGCAGCTCACCCCAGATTCGCACCTGCCCACTGAGTATAAAGCCTGTCCTGGCAAAAACCACTCCTTGCTACCACCCAGGACAACCACCACCTCCTGCCCACATCAATATGGTAGCCCCCTTCACTGGTCTCCCTGTTCCTACCCTGACCCCCATTCACTCAACACCCCCAGTCAAAGGGGGCTCTGTAAAAATCAAAGGGAAACAGCACCACTGCCTTGTCCCAAATTCCTCAAAAGCTGCCCGTTTCGCTCAGCATAAAACCCACACTGCTTCTGGCCAAATGATTTCTGACAAGGGTGCCAAGACAGTTCAATGAGGAGAGAACAGTCTTTCCAACAAATCGTATTGGGTCAACTAGCTATCCACATGCAAGAGAATGAAGTTGAACTCCTACCTCACACCATAACCAAAAATTAACTCAAAATGGGTCAAAGACCTAAATGTAATATGTAACACTATAAAACCCTTAGAAGAAAACACAGGTTTAAATCTTTGTGACCTTCTATTAGGCATTGACCTCTTACATATAATGCCACATGCATAAGCAAAAAAAGAAAAAAAAATTGGACTTCATAAAAACCAAAAATGTTTGTGCTTCAAAGGACACTATCAAGACTGTAAAAAGACAACCAATCCACAGAATGGGAGAAAATATTTGCAGATCATATATCTGATAAAGGAATTGTATCTAGAATATATAAGGGACTCTTACAACTTGTTATGGGCTGTACTGTGTCCCCCCCAAGTCCACATGTTGAAGCCCTAACCCTCAGTAGCTGAGAATCTGACTGTATTTGGAGACAGGGCCTTTAAAGAGATAACTAAGTTAAAATAAGGCCGTTAGGGTGGGATCTAATCCAGGCTGACTGACATCCTCATAAGAGGTTATCTGGACAAAGACTCCAGGGTTGTGCTAGCCCACAGAGGAAAGACCACGTGAGGACACACAGAGAGGGTGGCCATGTGCAAGCCAAGGAGAGAGGCCTAAGAAGAAATCAAACCTGCCAAAGCCTTAATCTTAGACTTCCCGCTTCCAGAACTGTAAGAAACAAATTTGTTTCTTAAGCCACCTGGTGTGTGGTACTTTGATATGGCAGCCCTAACACACCAACCAATAACAAAAAGACAAACCACCCAATTAAAAACTGGGCAAAAGGTCTGAATAAGCCGTCTCTCTAAAGAAGATCTACAAATGGCTGTTAAGCACCTGAAAAGAGGCTCAATATCATTGGCCATCACAGAAATGCAAATCAAACCCATAATGCTCTACCACTGCATACCCATTAGAATGATTGTAATCAAAAAGATAGGTAATAGTAAGTGCTGATGAGGGCGTGGATTAACCGGAGCCCTCATTCATCGCTGGTGGGAATGTAAAATGGTGCAGCCATTGTGGAAACGGTGTGGCAGTTCCTCAAAAAGTGAAAGAGTTACTCTGTGACCCAGCAATTCCACTCCTAGGTACAAAGAAATAAAAACACATGTCCGCACAAAAACTTAAACAAGGATACTCAAAGCAACGTTATTTGTAATAGCCGAAAAGTGGGAAGGACCCAAATGTTCTTCAACTGATGAATCAATAAATAAAACGTGGTGTTGCACACAATGCAATATTATTTGGTACTAAAAAGAAATGAAATACTGCCACATACTACAACAGGGGTGATCCTTGAAATTATGGTTCTAGTGAAAGAAGCCAGTCTCAAAAGACCACGTATTATGTGACTCCATTTATATGAAACTTCCAGAATAGGCAAGTCTATAGAGACATAACATAGATTAGTAGCCAGCTATGTGGATTGGGGGCGCTGGGGTTTCAGAAATGGGGAGTAGCTGCTAATGGTTATAGCGTTTCCTTTTAGGGTGATGAAAATGTAAAACTGACTCTGGTGATGGTTGCACGATTCCTGTGAACTAAAAGCTAATGAATGATACTCTTTAAATGGGTGATTTTTTTTTTTGGCCGTGTGGCGCAGCTAGGGGGATCTTAGTTCCCCAACCAGAGACTGAATGTGGGCCCTTGGCAGTGATAGTGTGGAGTCCTGACCACTGGACCGACAGGGAGTTCCCTAAATGGGTGAATTTTATGGTATATAAGTTTTATCTCAATAAGACTGTTATTAAAAAACCCAAAAAAACCCCACACTGCTCTCTCCTGTCTCCGAGGCCCAGCACAGTCCAGCCTTGCCCATGGCCCGGGTGTGCCCTGATCACTTCGGTCTGTGCTTCCCCTATCACAGGCCTAATAATTCTGCCTGTTTCCCCATCTCAGCTCTGACCACTGTGCCCCAGGCTTTCACCTCAGAATTGATCCCTCTGGCCTCCACGTCCTCCATCACAATTCAGGTCATATGGCCTCTGCTTCCCACTTCCCTGCCGTGAACATACCAGGCTGTCAGAGTTAGTCCCTGGGTCCGTCTCCCTTCCTGGACTGAGATCCCCTTGAGGGCTGGGTCCCCAGCACTGCCCACCTCAAGGCAGGACACGAGGCCTCGATGAGCCACGTACCTACATACATGACGGTGCCCCGGCGAGGGGGCTGCCCAGGCGCCTGCACCTCACAGCGGCTGCCCACGGGGATGGCACCGGCCTGGGCCTCCTCAGTAAGGCGCTGGGAGCTCTCGGCCTCCTGCTGTGCCCGCTCTTCTTCACTGTATCGACCTAGCTTGTTGCGCTTCAGGAAGGAGCGGACTGAGTCTGTGGGTGGGGTAGGGGGTGAGGGTCAGACATGGGAGACCATCTGGAAGACCTCTGGCCTAATGAGATAATCTGCCACCCGCACGGGGCCAACACTCCGAGGGAAACGCTTCCGTGCTGGGTGTTGAAGGGCTGTCACCCAAGCCCCCCAAGTCTCCCACCACAGCCCTGGCCTCTCCCCAGGACCCCTGGGCCTCCCCACAATCCCGAAACTAAAGGGAAGGTGCCTGCTTGTAGTCTTTCGCGGTACCCCATCCTCCCGTCCCTTCAGTATCATGCTTGCCTCCACCCAGGCTCGGAAACCTTCATCTTCCCCACCACACATTCTCACCTGTCCCCACATGCCCGCACCCCATTGTCCTGTCGGTTCCACATATTCTACCATGCTCTGTCCCCTACACCGTGCCCCCAGTGTGACCCTGACTGCCCCCCCCATCCGACCCCACATACACACCCCAGACCTTCCTCTCAGGCCCCCTCTGCTTTCTCATGGCCCTGTCTGCCTGCTTGCACTCGGCCACACCCCCCAGCCTCCATTCACACCTCATGCCCGCCCACCCCTGACTGTTCTCCCATGAGCCGTCTGTCCCCACGCCAACCTCACTCTGCCCCCTCCACTCCCCCACACTTGCCTGCCCCACTGCCCACACCACTGACTCGCCCTCAGTGTCCCCGTCTATCCTGTCTGCTCCCTACCCCCTCCCCTAGCCCCCACCCCTCCTTGTGCACCCCGTACTTTGCCTCTGGTCGTAGGCTTCTTGTGAGATCTCGTATTTCTCCACCTTGGACATGTCCTCATACTCCCCAAGACGGGCACCGCTGTGGTCAATGACCTGTAGTGAGGAGAGGGAGGTCAGTGGGGATCAGGGTCTGGGCAGAGAGGCCTGGGATGCTGCGGGGGGGCGAGTGTGGCTGCACGTTGGAGCGTTCCGTAGATTTAAGTCTCTCCTGTCTCGGAAAAACCACATTACTCTACCCTCACCTTTACCCCAGCCTTCTTGCCTGCCCTGAGCCCAGCCGAAGGGGTAAGAGCAGGTGTCTACAATGGCCATCTCCCTCTCTACCAACCATCCAAGGCCCTGGAGGCTGCATCTGCTTCCAGATGACCCCTACATACTGGCATCCACATCACTGATGGCTCCAGAACACTGGAACCGAAGGGCAGAGCTCGGGCCTTGCTCATGAACCCTCCGGGCAGTGTGTCTATCCTCTCTGGACCTCTGGGACCCTCCTAGGCTGACCCCAACTTCCAGATCCTGGTGCATCTCTTCTGTACCATCCCCAACATTTATTCACTCATCACCTGCTGAGCTCCTCCAAGGCACCCAGCTGGGCCCCGTGCTGGGTACTAGGGACACGGTACAAAAATAGATCAATCCCTGCCCTCAAGGAGTGCCCATTCTTCTGGGAGGCCAACCAGAAACAAATGCACAGAGATGGGTATTAAACACCCGACGACGACAAGGTTCTATGCAGACAAATACAACAAAGAGGCTTCTGGAAGGAGGGGATGTCTGAGACAGGCCTGAAGGAACAAGCACAAAGTCCCAGATGTAGAAATGTCTTTAGCTCCTTTGAGAAACAGCAGGGCCAGCACGGCGGCAGTGGAGTGAGCCAGGGGGAGAGTGGGAGACACAACAGATCACTGGAGACTTTGGCTTTTACCTAGAATGAGACGCAGCCAGGGAAGGGCTCAGCCAGGAGGGCTCTGATCTGACACAGGTGTTTACACGCTCCCTCAGCTGAGTGTGGGAAGCAGACGGAGGGGCACAGGGATGGGAGCAGGGAGACGGCTTGTGTGATGGTCCAGGAGGGAGAGGATGGAGGCTGGGCCAGGGTGGGGGCAATGAGGGAGGAGAATCTGGATTCTGGATAGATTTTTGTGGGTGGAGCCCATGGATCTGCGGACAGATTAGATGTGGGTGTGAGGGAAAGACAGGGGTGAGGAACACCCTAAAGCGTTTGGCCTGAGTCACTGGGCAAAACAGAAACGGCCCTTATTTCTGGCTAACGATCACTAAGAATTTCCACTTTCTATATCAGGGGTTTTTCTAAGTTTGAGGTTGCTGTCATTCGTTGTTGCAAGAAATATGGGTGAGGGCTTCCCTGGTGGCGCAGTGGTTAAGAATCTGCCTGCCAATGCAGGGGAAACGGGTTTGAGCCCTGGTCCGGGAAGATCCCACATGCCGCAGAGCAACTAAGCCTGTGCACCACAACTACTGAGCCTGTGCTCTAGAGCACACGAGCCACAACTACTGAAGCCCACGCGCCTAAAGCCTGTGCTCCGCAACAAGAGAAACCACCACAATAAGCCTGCTCACTGCAACAAAGCGTAGCCCTTGCTCGCCATAACTACAGAAAGCCGCGTGCGGCAACAAAGACCCAACGCAGCCAAAAATAAATTAATTAATTAAAAAAAAAGAAATATGGGTGATATTTATAAACAGAAAAAGAATTTTAGAAAAAATACAAATTCTCCAGAGGCTCCACCTCTGGGAAACTTTCCTTGTATGGCCTCAGAAGTCAGCACCCTGTCTATACCTGAATCCATGTGTGAAACCCTCCTGTTTGAGGACGCCACTGTCCTGCCTGACCCACCAGCATCCCAAGGCTGAAACTGCCCAGGTCAGTCCAAAGTCAGTCCTATGGGCTCAGCACAGTCCCGACCTGCTCCCACAATGGTCCAGGACCCATAACCTCAACTGGACTATGGAAGCAGTCTCCTCCTTGGTCTCCCTACTCCTCTGTCCTCCACTGTCTGTTCCCCACATGCAATCAGAGGGAGCCTGTGAACACCTGAGTCAGACCAGGACCCTCCTGGCTCAGAGTCTTCCCCTGGCTTCCACTTCCCACCAAAACAGGACAGGTCACTCTTCAGCCCCTGTACCCCACTCTCCTCCCTCCCACCTCAGAGTGTTTGCACATGCTGTGCCCTCCTCCTGAAGCACGCTCTCCCCTTCTTCAGTTAACTTCAGGTCTCTGTTCAGGCAGCACCTCCTCCAGGAAGTCCTCCTGGATCTCATTGATGGGTCAGGCTCCCCAGTATAGGATCTCCCAGCTCTGTGATCTCCTCCTGCATGGCCCTCATCTCACTGACCCTTTACATTTGTTCCTGTGAATATTTAGCTAACGCCTACCGCACTCACTGGACAGAGCTAAAACACAGACCTTCTCAGACTTGATTCACAGCTATATCCCTGGCATAATGTGGATGCTCAGTGAACAGTTATGAATAATTGAAAGAGACAAAAAAGACCCAGTTCTCTGGGTACACTAACTTCTGGAGCCATGCAGATTGAGGTAAAAATTCTAACTATGTCTCTCCTCAGGAAAGTAAATTCCATACTGAAACTAAGTTTTCTCTTCCGCAAAATAGGGTTAATTACGCCATTTTCCAAGTATTATCTTATGCATTCAACTCATCATTCAACAATGTTTCACTGAGCATCCTCTCTGTGCCAGGCACTGCTCCAGGTATTGGAGAAAAATACATAGTATGCCACAGGTGATTAGTGAGAAGGACAAAAATCAAAGAAAGTGGGAAAGGAAGGAGGTTTAAATTTTATACTGAGGGCAATGAAGCCCTCACACCCGGAAGGTGACATTTAAGTAAAGACTGGAAGGAAGGAGTGAGACATGTGGGCATAGAAAAAAGAAACATTCAGGCATAGAGAATAGCACACGCAAAGTTCACCTGGGATGCTAGGATGTCTGCAGAGTTTTGGGGGGGCGGGGAAGACTGAGGACAGAGAGGATGATGTGAGCTGATGCATGCAGAGGTCTTCTGTGTTCTGGCTTCTCCCAATATGTGAGCCTCTTTGCTCACCCTGACCCACCTCACACTCTGTTCCCTCTGCCTGGAATGCCCCTCCTGCCTCTTCTCTTAGGTCATCCTTCAGATCTCAACTCAGGCATCCCTAACTTCAGGAAGTCCCTTCTGATACCCCGAGGTGGGGTCAGGCACCTCTTCTGGATGCCTCCAGTCCCCTAGGCTTTTCTCAGCCCAGTCCAGACCAATCTGGCTGCCAATGTCTGGTGATGGGTCTGTCTCTCTCACTGCTGGACTGGGAGCTCCATGCGGTTAGGGCCTATTTTGGTTATCACACAGCGCAAAGCACATCAAGCATCTATTGAATAAATAAATGAATGGAGGGGAGGGATCCCAGGTAGGGAGGCCTCACATGGATGCGACAGCCGTCATCTACGGGGTAAGAGCCCAGCAGTGCATCCTCCTGATCCAGCTTGCTGTAGAACTTGTCGTCAGGTCCATACAGCTCCAATTCCATGCAAGAAGCAGGGCTGCCCACAACCAGCTGTAGTTTACACTGTGGGGATAACAAGATGGGGAGGTGGGGACGAGGTGGAAGGCTGTCAGTGGCCCCACTCTCTGCCCTGAGGCTCCGCCCTTTGTATCAATAACCATCACCCATTCCTCGCTCCTCCAAGAGACCTACCATTTAGGGACCCACCTGGTTAACCCTGGCCCCACCTCCTCTGATCTTGCCCCCACTCCCTGAAACCTCTTTTTTTCTCTGGCCCCGCACCCATTCTCTGGAACCTCAGGTTCCCTCTGGCCCCGCCCCGTTGAGGTCCAGTCCAGAACCTCTGCAACCTCGGCTTATCTCTGGCCCCTTCCCTGCGCTGGGGAAGACCCTCCATTTCTTCCTGACCCCGCCCCCTCAACACTAGCCCCGCCCCTCAGGACCCCGCCCCCACGGCCACACCTTGAACTCAGCTATGGTGAGGCTGCGACTGTACCGCTTCTGGGAGCGAAAACTGTTGAGTGAGCTGCTGATGAAAACGTTCACTGTAGGCGCCGACAACCCCGTCACCTCCATCTCGCCGCGCCCTGCAGGGTCCCACAACCCAGTCAGCCGCCTCACACCGGCTCCGCAGCCGCCGTCGCCGCCGCTTCTGGGATATCAGCCCCTCCCCCTGCTCCCGGACCTGGCCAATCCACGCCCTCCCGCCAGGGGGGTCCGCCAATCGCCGCGTCTCTTCGCCACCGCCTGGAAGAAGTCCTGGGTAGGCCCAGCCAATCCTGAGAAGCCTCTCACGGTGCACAGTTCTTCCAATAGCGTCACGGGAAACGGCCTGGCGGGCGAAGGCTGAAGCCGAGAGGAAGGACTGGCAAGAGCTACCCCTGTCGCGCATGTGCACTGGCCTTCAACCTGCAAAGAGCCAAGGCCTCTCCGTTTACACTCAGCACTTTGCGGGTTACGTGACGCATCATTTTTCCCGGTTCTCGTACCACACTATTCTGTAAACTGGGGAAGAAAGGCCCAGAAGTTGGAAGCCATATTCTAGGATATCAAAAGATTGAAGCAAGTAATTAATCAAACCTCAGCTCAGATCAGCTAGCACAAAGCCACTGGAAGCCATTACATGTGCGCAGCTCCTCCCCTCTTTTGGCGAAGCTAAGAGATCTGACCCTTCCCGCGACCTGTCGCGCGGCTGAGCAAGCGCTGAAGGCTAGGCGGGCAGAGAGTCGCCATGGAACCCGATGGGACCTACGAGCCGGGCTTCGTGGGTATTCGATTCTGCCAGGAATGGTGAGACCCGGCCAGCACTGTGGAAGGGGAGCAAGTAGTGGCCCCAGTACTGACCTCAGACCTCCCCCCTCCCCACAGTAACAACATGCTTTACCCCAAGGAGGACAAGGAGAACCGCATTCTGCTGTACGCGGTGAGCGCGAGCCAGCCGGGCGCCCCGGTGTTCCGTGACCGGCCCACAGGTTCCCAACGTGGCCCGGCCCTACTCCCAGTGCCGCCCCGTCCTGGTCTACCCTCCCAACTGTCCCCCTAGTGAACCCGACTTTCTCGTCTTGCCCATCCGCGAGGTGATTCTCGATTACACCCAATGATCCCAACCTCAAGACTCCATCCCCTAGTCATCCCCTCGGGGGAAGGCCATGCCCTCCCAGTCCCATCGGGGATCTCTCTGTGACCCCCTTCCCGCCACTCTCGCCCTCTCGCAGTGCCGGAATTGTGATTACCAGCAGGAAGCCGACAACAGCTGCATCTACGTCAACAAAATCACGCACGAAGTGGAGTGAGTGGCAGGGCCCGAGCTCGGAGACGGGGTTGTTGGCTTGGGACGCCCGGTCTAAGCATACTTATTCACCCTTTATTCCCTCAGCGAACTGACCCAGATCATCGCTGACGTGTCCCAGGACCCCACGTTGCCGCGGACCGAAGACCACCCTTGCCAAAAGTGAGCGCGCAGGGGAGGGAAGGTGGCTTATCCTCACCGGACGGAGAAGGGAGGAGGGAAGGGTATGGCAGGCTCTGAGTGGCTGACTGTCCCCTCAGGTGCGGCCACAAGGAGGCGGTGTTCTTCCAGTCACACAGTGCCCGGGCCGAGGTGAGTGGTGAGAGCAAGGCTTCGGAGTGACCTGGGCCTGGTCCTTCCCAGGGGTGGGGATACCAATATTGGGGAGATCCTGCCCTTCCAGGCATCTCGAGCTGGACCTTAAGTAGTGGGGAAAGCCCCCGAGTCTGTTCTTTTGGGGTGAGGCTTCTCTGGATGGAGGTTCGTGTTGTACCCAGCCCTGTGGATCCAGACCCTTCCTAACCATATATCCTTTCTGCCAGGATGCCATGCGCTTGTATTACGTGTGCACAGCCCCACACTGCGGCCACCGCTGGACCGAGTGAACCACTCTCCCCCTTGTGTAATAAATGCTGGGTTCTATGCGTGCCTTTCCTCTGTTTATTTCCCTCTCATGGGTTGGACACAGGGTTCCCAGTCTCAAGCAGCGTGGTGCAGGGTGCGGTGCTGCGCGTAGGTGTCAGGCCTCGAGCTGGTGAAGCCTCAGTCCTCACACACATGTAACTTCTCACGGCGCTCACGATAAGCGTAGCTGGCCAGCTGTCCGTGTGCCTTGGCAAGATGCACTTCAAGTGAGCAGCGCTGCGTGAATGCTTTCCCCCAAACTCCGCAGCGGAAGGGCCAGATCCCTGCGCAGGTGGGCCAGAGGGAGAGAGGACAGACAGGGCAATGGCCCCCAGACCAGCACCCTCCGACCTCGACCTCCGTGAGCATTCCTCCTTTCCTACTCCAAGTTCGCCAGACGTCAGCCTGCTTCCCACCATCTGCTACCTCCACCCCATGCAAATGTGGGAGCTGTGTGTCCCCACCCTTCTCACCAGCATGTTCCTTCCGCTGGAGGAGAAGGAGGGAGGATTTCCCTTGCACCCTTCAATATGGGACCTGAATCCTGTAACCAGTACCTGTTTTCTCTTTGTATCCCTCAGCAGGCCCCCACCTTAGCACCACCCCAACACCCACTGGCTGGGAGCTGAGGTGCATGGTATTCCCAGCCTCCTGAAGGCTGAGTCTCTGCCCCACTAACACATGCCCCACTTGTGCACGGAACTCAAGTGCACGGAAACTCCACATTCCATGCACCTCCCTCCATTTCATTCCATCCCCCCGCCAGCAGCGCCTCCCAGTCAGTCCCTGTCGCCGCTCACCCCTGTGAGTCCTCATGTGCCGCTTGAGGTCAAAGGCGTCATGAAAGCCCCTGCCACAGCAGTGGCACACGTGGTGGTGGGCAGGGCTGTGGCACTTGAGGTGCCGGGTCAGCATGCGCTGCAACGGGAAGCCTTGGGGCAGAGGGGGCAGCCAAGCATCCCAGGGCCCCTAGGAGTGGCAGTCAGTGTGCCCTGGGAGGGCTGTGGGAGGGACATGGGAGTTAGGACCCCACCCCACCCCTCCACTGGACCAAATGGAGCACCTAGAACTGGGAACCAAGGAGGTCTGGGAAGGCTGGAGACTGCAGTTTGTGTGTGCTTATGCCGCCCCCTCCCCAAGGCCTTCGCTCACCACCCTGCCCCCATCGCCCTTACTTTCTATTTCTCCATAGTACATACCATCTTACAACATAATATTTTTTCCCCTAATTTTATTATCTATACCTGCAGCTCCCACCAGATTATAAGCTTCAGGAAGGAATGAGTTTTTGTCTTACTCCTAAACACCCATTACCTAGAACAGTCCTGGCTCCCAATAAAAACTGAAATAAT
The DNA here is from genome assembly GCF_008692025.1 of Phocoena sinus. Classification (NCBI taxonomy): domain Eukaryota; kingdom Metazoa; phylum Chordata; class Mammalia; order Artiodactyla; family Phocoenidae; genus Phocoena; species Phocoena sinus. The sequence continues at coordinate 15,261,700 of NC_045781.1, forward strand.
CTCCAGCACATTTACATCCCGCCTAGGGCTTTCCTTCTTCCAGTGCACGCACAGCTGAGTATCCCTTCTGAGAGACCCCAAAGCTCCTCCCCCATCCCCCATCCAGCTCCTGTCACCTTGTCTGATTCTCTGACATAATGCAAACCACCATCCACTTATTGGTTTGAATCCTGTTCTTCTGCCCCACTGGGCAGAGAATCCCTGGGGGCAGGGGCTGTGGCTGCCCACCCTGGGGAAAAGGTACTTGGGGTGAGGGCTAACAGTGAGCCCACTACTAAAAAAGAAAAGGCATTTCCAGCAGAGAGGACAATGGGTGGAAAGGTCCCGAGGCTGGAGTGGCACGAGGAGGTAAGGGGCAGGCAGCTTCTCTTGAGGCTGAGAGCGGGCAGGGGTGAAACTGAGCAGGGTCTTGTGGGCCAGCTGCAGACTCACCGCTGCCCAAGAGTCCTGGAGGCCAGAAGACTGGTGTGCCAGTGGCACCCCCCCAGGCTGCTGCAGTCTGAGGAGAGAAGCCAGGTGGTGATGCTTTGTGTCTCCCCTGCCCCTCACCTCTAGGCCCAGTGAGGGGCCCACCTGGGACATAGGCATGTCCACGGAGCTGGTCAGGCAGGTGGCCCCAGTTGGGTGGCTGTGGACGCCGACTCCTGACCAGGAAGGCGCGGGGCATCACTACCAGGAACAGCTCCCCCCACACACAGGGCTGCTTCCTCCACCTACTGTCAGACCTCAGGCCCAGGAGGACTATTCCAGGTAGGAAGGGAGGGGGAAGTCACAGAGAGGTCTCATTCTCTCCATGCACATTTTGTGACAGGCCCAGGGGGCAGACTTAGCTGGCTCCAGTTACCTCTGCCTTGGGCCCTGCCATTCCTCCGCCTTCTCCTCTGCCAGGTTCCTGAGGGTACTCTCCAGCCTCCAGGGGAAGACAAACACTAGGGCCCCCAGGGAGGGCAAGCAAGGGCAAGACTGGAACCTAAGCAGCCCTTGGGGGTGGAGAGAGGAAACAGAGACCCCAGTGGGGCTGAGTGTTTTTCCATATTACCAGCAGACCTGAGGGTCTGTTTGCCAAGCAAATCAGTCACTACCGGACATCCAACAGCCTGCTTGGTTATTCAAATCACAGCAGCCGTCTGAGGAAGCAGGGGAGGGGGTGACTGTGATTGCTTGCTCCAGAGGGTGGAGAGACAGCAGGGTCCAATTGGTAAGGTCAAAGTGAGGATCTAGCCTGTGCATCTCCAGGCAGGAAACTCTACCTCTCTGATCCGCAGATGCCCAGAGCTGATGTTCAGCCGGAAGCACTGTTCAAGTGTATGGGGTATCACAATACTGGTTTGTTACTAGTGCAGCTCCTAGTAACTCCCTCACTCTCCTACGGTCCAGGAACTATAAGGGGTCACCTGACACAGCCAGGGGCTCCCAGGACCCTTACCCCAGCACTCTGGCCAGGCTCCGTTCTAGATTGGTCATTGGCTTCTTAGCCAGGGGTTAAGGATTTTGAATATTCCCCATGCAGTTACTTTCACTTATTCACCCAACGATTTTCTGATCTCCAACTATAGGCCTGGCCTAGCTCAGCACTGAAAATGACATAAAGGTCCATGGGGGAGACACACCAGTGACAGTCCAGAATGACCAAGGCTGTGATGGGGGAAGCACAGGCAGAGCGACCCAAGCTTCAATGGGGAAAAGCCAGGGGGCTCAGGGGACCCAGAAGAGTCTCCTGATCCAGTCTAAGGGTTCAGGGATGACTTCCTAGGTGTGAGCCTTGAAGGAAGAAGAGGTTTCTGGTAAACAGGGTTTTCCAGGCATAAAAGGCTTGATGGTGAAAGAAGCAATATTTATTCATTTCTTCACATTCCCTGAGAGTCAGTCCAGCTAAATTCATTTGCGGAAGCAACAGAGGAAGCGCTGGAAGCCTGCCGGCCCAGAGCTCTGCCACTTTATCTCTGCAGGACCTGGGGCAAGTCACATCTTGTCTTGCTGAGCCTGTTTCTTCATCTGGAAATGGGACTAATGAGTCTTCCTACCAATGGTTTGTGTTGAAAATCCATGTAGATCACCCAGGGAGAGGATCTGGCATGCAGCAGACATATAAATGTGAGTTGTTCAAAAGTCTTGAAGGGTGGGGTGGCTAGGCAAGCATCTGAGTTTCAATCAGCCCATGTAAAATGGGATTTTTTTTTTTTTTTTTTTTGGCTTCACTGCACGGCTTGCGAGATCTTAGTTCCCTGACCAGGGATCGAACCTGTGCGCCCTGCAGTGGAAGGGTGGAGTCTCAACCTCTGGACTGCCAGGGATGTCCCTGTAAAGTGGGATTTTAAGTGTCTCCATCTCCCAATTGTTGGACTTAATGCAGCTGTGACTGGTGTGCCTGGCCTGGGTCAGCAGCCCAATATCTAGGACCTGACCGACGCAGGGCCAGATGCACTGGGGCCAGATACACTGAAGAACAAGCCAGTGAGCAGGTTATGGGAGCCATTTTATTTGTCTCAGTTGTCCAGTTCTCCATGCCCAACACCACATCTCTTGGGACAACTGGTTCCTAAGTTGTTGCTGAAAACACATTAGGGAAAAACCCCGGGGCCAGGTATCTTTACTTGCCCCCAGGTCCCTTTTCTGTCCTGCTCTATGTCCTGGGAAGCTGACCTGGGTGGTCAGTATCATTTGGGCTCCTGGGCCCTCTGGCTTCCAGTGGGGTTTAGACAATGGGAAGCCTGGCAGAAGATGGGGGAGGGGTTCCCCCAACTCCCTCCCTGTGGGGTTGCCAGGAACACAGCTCCCTTAAGGGCAGCTCTCTCCAGGATTTGCTCTTCTGGGTTCCACTTTGCTCCCTTGTGCCTTGTGTGGGGAGTAACACCTCTCCTCTGTTACCAGTCTAGGGTAATGCACTGGCCCTGAGGTTTCCCTGTTCCCTGTCCACTTCTCTGCAAATGATCCCTCTGCTAAACTCTCTTTCAAATATCCCACGTGAGCATGCTGTCCTCTTGCTGCTGGCACACTGTCGCACGCACACACGTTCATCAGCAGTGGTTTCTTAACCAGTCGGTTTGTCTGGTCCTTCCAGGGCTGAAGAGCTTGGAATTACGAGGTGGAGACTGGCAGACACACTGGATCCTACCAGCCCACCTTCCTTTTGTGCTGAGAGAACCCAATTTTGTTGCAACAGTAACAGGCCCAGGACAGGGGAGGTGGCTGGTCCAAGCAAATTAAAGGCATCTCCAATCCTGTTGCCTGCAACTGCTCTGAAAGGGGAGGCATCTAAGAAAGCTTTGCACTTTTTCCCCACTATCCTGGTGGCTGCCTTGCTTTGTGTCTTTGCTCCTGGTTGGGTGAAGGTGTACTGCTGGGAGCTATGGCAGCCATGTTGCCACCATGAGGGCCTAATCTGGAGAGTGAAACTCAGACTCATAGAGGGTGAAATACAACAGGAACAGAATCAAGAGTAACAAATGTCCCTATAGCTTGGGGCCCCTTAAGCCAGGTGTTTGCTAGCTGGAGTTGAAGAGTTAACTATGATACAGGGTGGGAGGAGGGGTAAAATCAATGAGGGACCGAGGCTCAAGGTGGTCCCCTGGGTGTCCAGGGTCCTGGAAACCAAACACCTCAGAGATCTTAGGCACCTGTGGCCAAGGCAGGCAGGGGCAGGTCAAGTGGGTCTCCAGTCTGCAGGGGTGGCCAGTGGGCTGGGGCAGGGAGAGGGAGCCTTGAGAAATAAACAATACTGGGCATCTTCCCAAACACCAAGATCAGGCATTTTATTTAGGGGAAAAAAACTGTATTGTGAATGTGTCTTGGATTTAAATGTCATGAAGCAACAAGGCCCTGCCCAGTGGGACCCATTCTTCCTCCCACCTCCTCTCCTACCCTCGCCCTGAGCTCACTCCATTCCAGCCTCCTGGCTTCACTGCTATTCCTTTCATGTACGTCTGAGCTTGCCATGGGGCCTTTGCACTGGCCTTTGTCTGCCTGGATACTTGCCCGAGTGTCCACACGGCCTGTGCCCTCTATCAAGCCTCAGCTCCAACATCACCTAAGAAAGTCCTGTAACCAGCACAGGGAATGCCCTCAGTTTACCTACAGTTAGACAGTTATTTTAATTTCTGTCGTGTTTCACTTTCTAGAAGGTGAATGCCATGAAGGCAGATGCTTTGCTTGTCCTGTTCCTTGATCTACCCCTACCGTGTAGAGCAGTGACAGCAGCTGGGACCAGCAATTCCTCGGGGCTGGTAGGATTTTTTTCAACAACTGCATGATTGGTTCAGTGTTTACAGGGCCAACAGAGAGCCACGTCCTCATGTTAAAGAGTCTACCACCAGGCAAGCCTCATTTGACTCTCAACTCTATGGGACCCGAGGCAAGGCACTGGATCTCTCTGAGCCTGTTTCTGGTGGGCCGTGATCACCAAACAGAGCAGTGAGGAACTCACAGGTAAGTGGGGGTTCAGGCCAAGCAGGCTGCACAGTACGACCGTGCTCTAGGAGGGTTCTGCTCCTGCCGGCTGCCTTTTTATAGACTTGGGACAGTGAGGGCTTTTGTGGTCACAAGAGTGTCCTTCTTAGCAGACATGCCACGTGGCTAGATGCCTGCTGCCCAGGGAAGCTGGTACCAGTGCTGGGAGCTCATGGGATGTTGAAGCTGGACACAGTCTTGCTGGGGAAGAAATTACTGGTCCCAGCTGCTGGGTGGCCTAGGCATGCTCCCTGGATTTGTCCTTCCTCACTTTGCCCTGCTGCAAGTGGGAACAAAAGCCTGAAGCTCACAGGATCCAGCATGGGACTGGCCCAGGGGCCGTGAGCCAGTGTTGTGGCAGTATGTGAACTGGTGGCCAGGGTCCGGGACATGGTGATCACAGAGGCTCCAGTGGGTTCTTGCACATCAGTAGGGGGCAGAGAAGAAGGGCTGGCCCCTCCCTAGAATACAGCTGGGCCCCACTGGGCAAGGACCACACGGGACTCCACAGCAGCTCAGTGGGCCGGGGACAGGTGACGTGGGAGCCAGGTGCTGGGGTCATCATTATTGCAGTTCCCCAACAGTCCTGTGTTGCCCACGACAGAGTCCTGGAACAGGGCCTGGCACTGGGGCATCTGTGAGTTCCCTGGGCTCTCTACCCTCTCTCCCTGCATCCATCTGAAGGGGGCTTTGTGGATGCGCCAGAACAGGCACCAGGAACCACTCCTCCAAGCTGTCAGTTTATTTGCGTAAAACAACTATCTCTTCAGAAGCAGCAGGGCTGCGGTGGAGGGGGCTGCTGGCTCTCAGTCCCCCCGTGCCTTCCTCCGCACGGCCTGCACCAGCAGCTCTGAGTAGTGTTCCAGCAGGGCACGCAAATCTGGGCTGGCCAGGGGGCACAGTGTAGGTGGGGAGGGGGGGCCTGGGTTGGGCAGGGCCTGGGCTGGGGCCACATCGGTCCCAACCAGCCAGTCGTTGGCCTCTAACTGGCTGTGGATCCAAAGGAAAGTGGAGGCCAGCTCAGTCCGTGCCTGCCGCTGCTCGGCGCTCACCTCGTCACTGGAGACCATCTGCAAGGGGCGCCCATCTTGTTAGGGGCCACCTGGGCCAGGCAGTGCCAGGGAGCCCCTCAGTCCTTTCCCCTGACCCTGGGGCTTGGCTCACCAGGTGGTAAAGGTCCAGGGCTTCTTGGAAGGTAGTCTGCAGTCTGTGCACGACGGTCCCCACATTGCTCAGCTCAAGGGGATCTGGGGGCAGGACCCTGGCTGGCCCCCTCGGTTCCCCGCAGTGTCCAGGGCAGCCCTGGACTGGACTGAGCGCATCTGGCGGTGGAGGGGACGAAATGAGAAAGACACTTCTACTTTTTAGCTGGTCTAAAGAGGCCAGTGTTGCTGGGCCGACCACAACTGTTGTCCCTCTGCCTGGGATGCTTCCCTCAGTCCCCAAGGCTACCTTCCCACCCCTTCTGCAGGTCTCTGCTCAAATGCCACCTTCTCCCTGAAGCCTTTTCTCATCATCCTGTTTAAAACTAACCACTGCTCCCACCTGTCACTCCCTAAACCCTTTCTTTCTCTTTTTCTCAGCACACATCACTTTGTGATACACTGAACACTTTCCTTATTAGATTTAGTCTGGGCGTCTCCCCCAGTTAAGGTGTCAATTCTCTGTAGTCTTGTTTACCACCAGGTCCCACGTCCCCAGGGCCCAGAACAAAGCCCAGCACAAACGAGGTACTCACTAAATATGTAAGGCAATGAATGAATGAGTGGCACAGCGCCTGTGGCCAGGTCAAGTGCCCACCTTTGGAGCTGAGCCAGCTGTTACATGGGATGAGCTTAGGGGACAATCCCTTGTCCCAAGGATGGTACTCACCAGGGGTGGGCTCCAGGAAGGAGGTGATGCTGCCAGGGACCCCAGGCCTGGCCTCTGGAAGTGGGGGGCTGTTGGGATGGGAAGGGGTATTGAGGGACTCGGTGGCCAGGAACCTTGGGAGAAAGGTGGCGTTGTGGAGTCTTGGGGCACTCCCATCCACAGGGCTGGGGGCCAGGAAGCTGGCTGTTGTGACCATGACATTGGGCTGGGTGGCCACAGGCTCCTGGGACCAGACACATGTGGTGGGAGGCTCCAGTTGGGGTGGGGGCAACACGAGCCTGTCACAGATGCTTGGCAGGGTGAGTTTCAGGCTGGCGCGGGCCTCATGGTTGCCCCGGGAGGGCAGGGCAGCTTCTTGGCCCCCACTGTCAGAACTGGGTGTCACTGTGGTGGTGATGACTTGGAGCTCCTGGCCCAGGGAGGCCAGCTCCCCCAGGGACGAGGACCTGTACAGAGGCCTGGTCAGCTCAGCCAGGACAGGGCCCTCACTGTCCTCAATGGAAATGCTGTGTGGTATCCTGGCACAGGAACTGGCAGTGGCTTCCATGCAGGAGCGGGCGGCGGGGGTGTGGAAACCCTGAGCCAGGCCTGGAGTGGGTAGAGCTGTGGGTGTCGGAGGCTTCTTGTCTGTGGGCGGCACAGAGGAGGGCAGGATGCAGGGTGCCAGGCCTGTGAGGCAGGGGGCTAGAAAGGAAGAGGCAGCTTACTCTCACACCCCAGCTCAGAGCTGATGGACAGGGAGCCCCAGCCAGGGTGGCTGCAGGGTCTGAGTGGATCCTGTCCATCCCCACCATGGCTCAGCTAGGCACCCAGGGCCATTTGCTGAGAAGGCTAGGGCTTTTCACCTGGGGGTGGGGACACTCACTCAGCGGGGACCAGGCTTCCAGGGTCTCGAGGGGCTCCTCAGCCTTCCCCCCAGAGATGACCTGCAAGCATAGCCTTGAGGTGAGGATAAGGCCACCAGGCTCCCAGCCCTATGTCTCGAGGGAAGCGGCCCCAGTACTCACGTTGGTCCTGCCTGGGCAGGTGTAGCCAGTACCTGCTCTCAGGGGCTCTGCTCTGGGCGGGCTCCCCCTAAGATCCATGAGTTTGACCTCTGGGGATTTCACGAGGTGCAGGGGCAGCCGGGAAGGGAAGGTGTGGGTGAACCTGTAGGGGGGAAAACAGGTGGTTGTGGCTGCCCTGGGGACGCCTGAGGGCACACAGCCCCTTCCCGCGGGGAGACAGAGAGCTGGAAGGCGGGATGGGGGTTCACTAGTTCACCAGCTCCCACCTGGATGTCTTCTGGAGGCGGGAGAGGAACTGGCCTGAGATGCTCAGCCGGGGATTGAAGAAGTTGTCCTCGGCCTCAGAGGCCTTCAGGTCTCTCAGGGATCCGTGGAAGGGCTCTAGGGCAAGATGCCGAGGGCGCCCTCAGAATCCCTCCAGCCAGCCAGCCCTGGGCCCAGGCAGACCCACAGACCAGCAGACAGATCCTCAGAAACCCCCATCAATAGACAACACACACTTTGGGAGCAAATGGAGCAGGCAGAAGAAACCATACAGCTGGGCCCCTAAGTAAAACACATGCCCTCCCACCACCCTTGCCAGCCCTGCCAGGGAAAGCCTAACCCCAGAGAAGCCCACACTGAGCCCAGTCCTGGATGCTGCCCAGGCACGGGTCAGAGAGGGGCATGGTCTACCCTCAGGGTGGGCGTCAGTAAGTGTCTCGAAGTGGTGGCGGAGGAACTTCTCTTGCTCAGGGGTCTGGGGCAGGGAGCCGTTGGATATGCTTGGCACCTCGGGCTGGGACAACTCTTCTGTGGTACCTGGGCATCCTGGGGAGAGGAGAAGGGGGTCTGGGAGAGGGAGTGGGCAGGAGAGAACCATCAACACCATGAATCATGGCAGACGCTCTGAAAAAGCCACCGGCCACTTAACAATGGAGAAAGCTGGACTTGCCCATCACACACCCTGTTGCCACCAGGCGGAGAAGGAAGGGCTAATGTGTCTGTCTTCCAGGGGAGGAAACTGGTGCTCAGTGGCCACCAAATGCAGGGTTGATGTTGGGCCAGTGGTTATCTATCGTGACCAGCCCCTGGCCAGGCCCACACACTGCCCTTCCCCACATCTGGCCCCTACTTACCTGGTGTAGGGGGCGTCACATCAAACTGAGGGTCTGGGTCTGGCTGTGGAGGGGAGGAATGGATGGTGGTAAAGCTGCACTCCAAGTCGGCCTCTGACTCCCCTGAGTCTGGAAAACAGGGTGGGAGGGGTCAGGAGTCCAAAGCTGGGCCCTGACTGAGTCAGGTAAGGCGCTCTGGGTCTCAGGGCTTCAGTTTCCTCATCTGCAGAAAGGGGATGATAAGACCGCCCCCTATTTTTATGGACCAGCAAGGCTACACTTCGAGGAAGGTGCAGAGCTGGGCTCCCACTGGTGGGAAGTTGGGCTCCAGAATTCTAGAGTGACAATAGCAGGGACCATGCCTGTCTCTGTGACAGACTCCGGGCTTCAGAAAGGCTTGGTCAAGGTCACCATCAGTGCCCAGAAAGGGACCTGGCCACATGAACAGACTACTGCAGGGTGTACTGCCTGGCGCTCACTCACCCTCAGGTGGCCTCTGGTCCTTCGAGTCGATGGAGGGGGCCCTGAGGCAGGAGTCACCTTGCTGGTCTCCTGGCGCCCTCTCTACTTCTTCCGCACAGGACTTGCTGCAGTGCCCGTGGGCATGGGGCAAGGGAATGATAATGTACTGGTTAGTAAACAAGTGGCCCCCACCCAGAACGCCTAGACATCTGCGCCTGCTCCTGCTGGGAGCACAGCCTCACCTCTCCTGCCGCCTCCGGAGGCCCCTGCACCTTCTCCTGGAACCAGAAAGACAGGCTGCAGCAGAGGCTGCAGGGCTGGGCTCCTGCACCATCCGGGCTTCACCGCCCGCCCGCCTCCCTCCCACAGGCCCACTGGGAGAGTGGTTCTTCCACGGTGTGCCTACCAGCTGAGGCTTCCTCTCTCCAACTAAGGTTCCCATTGGTGCAAAAGACACCCACCTGTCTGTCCCTGTGACTGTCACCTCTGTCTCCAGGGGGTAGATGACGAGCTCGCTGGCCTCAGAAGACTCCCTCTGTAGGGGTGGTAAGGAGGGAGGCCCGCAGCCCTTGTCCTGGGGACTCTCTGACTGGGGGGAAGACAGCACAGCCATCAGAGGCAGCTGTGGCAACCAGGGCCCTCCCAAGCTGCTAGATGTTCCGCCAACACCGACGGTAATGGTAAAGATGTAGGTGGTGATGGCAGCCCTCACTGCTGGATGCTCCCTGTGAGCCAGGGCCGGGGCTGGGGCCATGAGCTCACTCTGCATTATCATCAGCCCCTTTACAGAGAAGGAATAGGCACAGCTCGAACACACTAAGAGTCTACTCATATGAAATTCAAGAACAGGCAAACCACTCCATGGTGAAAGAGGTCAGAATGCTGGTTACCAGGGCTTCCCTGGTGGCTCAGTGATTAAGACTCCGCCTGCCAATGCAGGCGACACGGGTTACAGCCCTGGTCCGGGAAGATCCCCCATGCCGCGGAGCAACTAAGCTGGGCGCCACAACTACTGAGCCTGCACTTTAGAGGCCGTGAGCCACAACTACTGAAGCCCGCGCGCCTAGAGCCTGCGCTCCGCAACAAGACAATCCACGGCAATGAGAAACCCGTGCACCGCAACGAGGAGCAGCTCCCGCTCGCTGAATCTAGAGAAAGCCCACGTGCAGCAACGAAGACTCAATGCAGCCCAAAAAAGAATGCTGGTTACCTCAGTGGGGATACTGATTGGAAGAGACACAAGGCGGTCCTCCAAGATCCCCTTCCAAGAGGTAGAAAATGCTCTATATTTTGACTTGGGTGGTGGATACATCGGTGTGTACACAGGTAGCAATTCATCAAACTATATATTTATGATTTATGCACATAACTATTTATATTATGCCACATAAGCAAACTTATATAATAGAATAAAAAAGAATTTTGTTTGAAAAATAATAGAATAAGAGCTAAAGTTGCTTCAGCACCTTTTAGGGCCCAGACCCTGTTTCTAGAACTGGATTACTGTAAAAGCCCCTTGTGCACTTTTTTTTTTTAATTTTATTTTTAAAAATGACCTTTTCTGAAATCTTTTCTTAGTCACCTTTTTTTTTAAAAAATGGTTTTATTTATTTATTTATTTTTGCGGTACGCGGGCCTCTCACTGTTGTGGCCTCTCCCATTGCGGAGCACAGGCTCCGGACGCGCAGGCTCAGCGGCCATGGCTCAAGGGCCCAGCCGCTCCACGGCATGTGGGATCCTCCCGGACCGGGACACAAACCCGCGTCCCCTGCATCGGCAGGCGGACTCTCAACCGCTGCGCCACCAGGGAAGCCCCAGTCACCTTTCTTTTTAAAAAATATTTATTTATTTATTTGGCTGCGCCGGGTCTTAGTCGCCGCGTGCAGGATCTGTAGTTGCAGCATGCAGGCTCTTAGTTGCAGCATGACCAGGGATCGAACCCAGGCCCCCTGCATTGGGAGCACGGAGTCTTAACCACTGAACCGTCAGGGAAGTCTCTCTCTCTTTTTTTTTTTAAATGACCATATTTTTGAAAATCAAAGCCCAGGGAATCAAGCCTTGCTGCAGGTTACAGAGCCGGGAAGGGGTAGGACCAGGGCTCCACCTGCTCAAATGCCCCCAACTCAGGCACAGGCCTGCCCTCGGGCCCAAGCTCTTAACACCCGAGCGACCCCATCTTCCCGCTTTCTGGTCTGCCCTGGGAAGTTTCACTGTGCACCAGGTCCGAGGCTCACCCTCCTGCCCTCTACCATCTCATGTAACCCTTTTCGCACCCCTGGAGTGGGACAGTCAGCTTTATCTTTAGAACGAGAGCACTGAGGCCCCAGGTCCTGCGCCGGCAGTCATGGTGCAGGGGCTGTAGGCCGGGCTGGGGCAGGCAGTCTATACCTCGCTCAGCAGGCCCGCCAGTCTCTGCGGCTCCACTGTATCTAGAACAGAATCCTCTAGGCTCTCGGGCTTCATGGGGGTAAAGCAGCAATCCAGGTCCCGCGCATCCAGGATGGTCTTGAGAGGCTCCTGGTCAGCCCGCTCCGCCCAGCGGCCATGTGGCTGGTAGCTGCGCTTGGCGTGGAAGGCCGAGCTGTCTGCCACATCATCATCTCCTAGCTGAGGGTGACAGGGGACGGTCAGGCAGCTAGCCAAGTGCTCACCAACTCCAGTGAGGGCCCGGGACACTGCACGGACCTCCATCCAGGCTCGTGGCTTTAAACATCAATCAGAAACAACTTCCAGATATTTGTTTCCAGCCTGAACCTTGTTCTTAAACTTTGGAAATGTACATGCAACTGTTCCACATCTCCACATGGATGTTTAGTGATCTTTCAAAGCAAACATGTTGAAGACAACTGACCTTCCCCCTAAACCTATTCCTCCTAACGCCTTCCCTGTCTCAGTGATTCTTTGCAGCTGCTCAGGCCCCAAACCTTGAGGTTCTCCTTCATTCCTCTTATTCTGTCCCTCACACTTCCCATTGTATTTCTTCAACTCTGCCACCCAAACACATCCAAGATATGGCCACTTCTCTTCCACGGTCCCTAACCCTAACCCTGGTCCTGCCCACCACTGCCTCCTACCAAGACTTGCTTGAGAGACAGTGGAGGGTGGGTGCTTGACAACTTAGGCTCTGGAGCCAGCCTTCTAGGGTCGACCCCACCTCCCCTAATTCCTAGCTTGACCCCAGGTAAGTTACTTAACCTCTCTGGGCCTCAGTTCCCTATCTGTGAAATAACAGGGGATATGAAAAGCCCGTACATCCAGGAGGATTAAACAATACATATAAAAGACTCAATAGAACCTGTACAGAGTAAGTGTTCTGTGAATATTTGTTGGATGTAACTCCAACTGTAATATGCACTGATAAGGGAAAGCTTGGGGGCCTGAGAGAGCAAAGCCACATGCCTGACCTGGTCAGCAGTGCAGGGGCTGATAACAGGGAGGATTTCCCTGAAGAGCTGACATTTAGGCTTTGATTCGAGGTCTGACATTGTTCCTGAAATAAACCCTTCAACCTGGGGTTTAGGATTCTGCTGCCAACTTCTAACCCACCAGCGCCTGGCCTGCCCCTCCCTCAATTAACGATCACTCATTCAATCCTACCTTCATCTTGGTCCCTCTCTTTCTCTCACATCCAGTTGTTTGGCTCCACTTTCAAAATCCATCCAGAATCCAACCACTTCTCCCCTCAGGTCCAGCCTCCAACCTCTCCTGACAGGATTATCACAGCAGTCTCCTCCCTGGTCCCCCTGCTTGCCCCTCAAGGTCTGTTTTGCCCAGGCAGCCATAGGGACCTGTTAACACCTGAGTTAGAACACGACCTGCCTTGGCTCAGAGCTCTCCCTCCTGTCCATCTCACTCAGCGCCACAGGGGAAGAAATAAGTGGAGAAGGACAATAAGGGGTGTTGAGGGGACGCAGCAAGCCCACACGGTTCCTCACCACCTGGCCCCCACTGCCTCTCCGAGCCCTTCTCCCCCATTCTGCCCTCATTCACCCTCGACCCAGGCATCGGGCCTCCCTGCACTTCCTGGAACATGCTAATAAGCATGATCCTGCCCCACGGCCCTCACCCTTGCAGACTGGTCTCTCTGCCTGGAACATTCTTGCCCAGGATCTGTATTTCTCACTTGCTTTAATTCTGCTCAAATACGTGAAGTCCTCCTAGTGAAGCCTTTTCTTTTTACCCTAAAATTGTCACCACCCCCAACACTTTGTATTTTCCTTCTCAACTTTTTTGTCCTTCATAGCACTGATTATCAGTTCCCCAAACACTATATAATTTACCTGTTTAATGTGGCTATTGTCCACCTCCCGAAGTAGAGAATGAGCCTGTGAAGGCAGAGATTTCATCTGCCCTGCTGGTTGCTGTATCTAAGGGCCACAGCAAGGCCTAGCCCAGGGTAGGCACTCAGTAAATATGTGTTGCATGAAAGAAGGACTGTCTAAGCGGAGAGTGGAAGGATGACAGGGGTTCTCCAGGGAAAGGAGACATGTGGAGGGGAAAAGTGTTCCCAGAAGAATGAGGAACATGGAGGAGGGCACCCCTTCTTTGTCCGCTCCTAGGCGTCCCACTCTCCAGGCAGACTCACCAGCCGCTTTGCCCAGAGTGGCAGCTTGCCGTTGGTCAGCAGGCACCGAGGATCTGGAGAGACACATGGAATCCATGCAAAGAGAATAAGCAACCCAAGAGACAACGGGTAACATAAACAGCAGTTCTCCAGAGACAACACAGGAAACGACACATCCAAAGATGGTCAATCTCACTAACTGTCAGGGAAGTGCAAATTTAAACAATGGGATATAATGTTTTACCCTGAGACTGACCAAAATTAAAATGCTTCAAACTATCAAATGTTGGCAAAAGTGTGGGGAAATGGAGGGCTTAACACTGACTGCTGGGTGGGGCAGTAACTGGATTTGGAGGGCCGCTGGGGTTCTCTTTCAAAATAAAAAGTATATCCGACTTCCCTGGCAGTCCAGTGGTTAAGACTCTGTGCTCCCAATGCAGGAGGCATGAGTTCAATCCCTGGTTGGGGAATAAAAATCCCATATGCCACGTGGCACAGCCAAAAAAATAAAACAAATGTTAAAAAAAAAAAAAGTGTATTAACCCCAGGATCTAGCAATGCCAGTCCTCGGCCTGAGGCCAAGGAGTGGTCAGCACAGCCTCATTCACAACAGTGTAAAGTTAGAAAACACACAAATGCCCACCCAGAGCAAAATCACTGGTTATGCTTCTGGTTAAAAGAGGGAGGCCTCTGTTTTGTATTCACCGACCTATAGGTCAGTAAGATAGTTTTGAGAAGAAAAAGATACAGAACGATATCTGCAGTATAATACAATTTGTGGACACAGATGTTTCCTATGGATATGCACACGTGTATATTAATGTTCAGGAAAAGGCCTATAAGGGTTCACACCAAACTCATCAAAGTGGCCACCTGGGAGAGGACGCTGGATTGGATGTGTGGGTGGTGACAAAGAGAATGAGCTTACTCTCTATTTGATTGTTTCCCAAGGCTGAATCCTCACACTGCTGTTGCCTACTAGTCAGCCAACCAGTTGGCCCCTGCCTGTTTCCTCCTTCTTGGCAGCCTACTACCCTCGCTAAGAGCACCCAGTACTGGTCACTGTTCCCAGCCTCTCTCACAGCTGGAGCAATCATGGCCAATGGGACCTGTGAGAAGCCTGCAGGGGCTTCTGGGAAAGAGTTTCCTCTGTACAGGAGATTCCAGGAGGGAATGTCCTCTTTCAACCATGTCTCTGAGGACACAGCGGTGGAAGGGGAAGCTGGGACAAAGTGAGAGGGTAGCACTGACATATATACACTACCAAATGTAAAATGGATGGCTAGTGGGAAGCTGCTGCATAGCACAGGGAGATCAGCTCGAGGCTTTGTGATGACCTAGGGGGGTGGGATAGGGAGGGTGGGAGGGAGGGAGGCTCAAGAGGGAGGGGATATGGGGATATATGTATACATATAGCTGATTCACTTTGTTGTACAGCAGAAACTAACACAACACTGTAAAGCAATTATACTCCAATAAAGACGTGAAAAAAAAATGTCTCTGATGACTGGAACTTAAGCAGCCATCTTGTAACATGAGGGTCTAAGCCAAGGCGATATGCAGAGGGGCAGAAATTTATAGAAGGCCTGGCCTCTCATAAAGTCACTGAGCTACTACTCTCCCTTCTGCCTGAACAAGAGAATCTGGTCTGTCTTCTGGTGAACATCACCGTTTTACCCCTGGGACACCCCCTTACACCCACCCCTCGCCTTTGGTCAGGTGGTTCAAGTGGAGCTGACTAAAGCCTCCTACCCTCAGGGATGACCACATAACTCAGGCCTGGCCAATCACAGTGACTCAGAAATGGGCAGGTGACTCACGGCAGGAACATGAGTCATGAACACAGGACTTTGAGCTATTAGGAAAGAAGTGCTCTCTTTTCTAGAATGTTATAACCTTGAGCTGCTGGGGATACTTTGCCCCTTGTACAGGGAGATTCTGCCTGAGAGTAAAGTCAACATGGAGAAAAGCAGAGCCAGGAGACAGAGAAACATCTATTTCTTTAACATCACCTGACTACCTGGATCCAGCCATGCCTGAACCAATACTCTCAAATTTTCATTTACAAGAACCAATAGATTCTCTTTCCAAATTAAGCCAGTGAGAGTCTAGGTGCTATTACCCTGAAAAAGTCCTGACTGATATGATTATTGAGCTTCAATATGTGCCAGGCTGTGAAAACAGAGTAGTGGCCAAAACCCAGCAACGATCCCTACACTGAGAGGTCAAAATAGGGCCCCTTTCCCAACCTGGATCCAAACTCTCTTTTGATGGTGTCTTTAGTAACTCTTCCGGTTCACATTCTTCCTCCAGCTTATCCTCCGTCTGCTCTCCAGGGCTTAGGGAGCAAATCTCGTTGGGCATGGATGCATATGTCTCCTGCCTGAAGCCAGGAAAAAGGACGGCAAGGAGAGAAACATAGGTAAATGGGGTGGTAGAGGGGACCTGTCTAGGGCTGGGCCCTGTGCTGGGGTCCATGTGAACATACTCTTGGCTTCTGGTCAAGACGGTGCTGGAAGGTCTCACCTGCCACACCCCCTCTGCTAGAAACATACTGCCACAAAAAATGAGATGTAACAAAGGCTGGGCTCAAGAAATAAGACAAACTCTTCAAGGGCCACAGCAATGGAACAAAAAGCAAAGCAGATGATAGTAGGGCATGAGTCCTGAGCTGCTGGCTTCTGTTCTGGGAAGTGGGGTTAGCAATGAGGTTTTAGCTCCACAAGCCAAAGAGCTGCCCACTCTCTTGGTGCCTAGATCTGCATTACCTCAAGATCACTGCAAAATAGATGGCCCATGTCAGGCCTGGTCCCCGTGGGGAAGCAATGCAAAGCCTCAAGACACAGAGAGAGAGATAGGGACAGCTCTGGAGGTGGAAGAGAAGAAAATTCAAAACCTCCCACTCCAACTGAAACTTC
The DNA here is from genome assembly GCF_008692025.1 of Phocoena sinus. Lineage (NCBI taxonomy): Eukaryota > Metazoa > Chordata > Mammalia > Artiodactyla > Phocoenidae > Phocoena > Phocoena sinus. Next base: position 15,278,066 of record NC_045781.1, read on the forward strand.
CAAACCAAAATCCCAAATCAAAAACCAGAACAGGAATTCACTCCAAATAAAACTGGTCTTGCAACATAAAGACTTAAGAAATACGTTTAGGAAATTCAAAGATATAAGTGAAGGAATAACTTAATTAAAAGATTAAGAAGGGCTTCCCTGGCGGCGCAGTGGTTGAGAATCTGCCTGCTAATGCAGGGGACACGCGTTTGAGCCCTGGTCTGGGAGGATCCCACATGCCGTGGAGCAACTAGGCCCATGAGCCACAACTACTGAGCCTGCGCGTCTGGGGCCTGTGCTCCACAACAAGAGAGGCCGCGATAGTGAGAGGCCCGCGCACCGCGATGAAGAGTGGCTCCCGCTTGCCACACTAGAGAAAGCCCTTGCACAGAAACGAAGACCCAACACAGCAAAAATAAATTAATTAATAAACTCCTACCCCCAACATCTTAAAAAAAAAAAAAAGATTAAGATAGGACTTCCCTGATGGCACAGTGGTTAAGAATCTGCCTACCAATGCTGGGGACACAGGTTCAAGCCCTGGTTCGGGAAGATCCCACATACCGCAGAGCAACTAAGCCCGTGCACCACAACTACTGAGCCCGTGTGCCACAACTACTGAAGCCCGCACACCAACAGCCCATGCTGTGCAACGAGAAGCCACCGCAGTGAGAAGCCCGCGCACTGCAATGATGAGTAGCCCCAGCTCGTCGCAACTAGAGAAAGCCCGTGTGCGGCAATGAAGACCCAATGCAGCCAAAGATTAAAAACAAACAAAAAAAATACCTTAAAAAAAAAAAGATTAAGAAGACATCTCTGCTCCACTGGACCCTTCTCTGATCTCCTCCCTCCCCACCATGGGCTGGGTGGGCTGGGTCTGGGGCCTCCTCTGGTCCCCACAGCCTCCTGGGGCTTCCCACCAGAGTGCTCATGGGCTCTCCAAGCACTTTTGCTTTTACACTTCAAAACCCTTCTCATATGCATTACTGTAACTTCCTATTCGAAGTACATCTCCCCTTCTAGGCCCCGAGGGCACAAAGGGCAGGGCCGGGGGCTGTCTGGGCCATGGTTGCTTCCCTAGCCTCACTCCTCCCGGGGCCCAGGGCAGGAAGACATCCCTCTGGTGCATGGACAGGGGACGGACAGGCGGCTGCCAGGACCTGGGGTGGCTGCTCCAGTTCCTGCCCTTCGTGTTCTCCTGCTGCTGCTCACGGTGGTCAATCTCCAGCAAGTGCTGCTTCATGCAGCTGGTGATCTCCGGGCCCAAGTGCCAGATGAACACGCAGCTGCAGAGGCCAAGGAGGGATGTGGAAGAGGGAGGAACAGTGAATATGGAAGCCATCTGACCCCAGAGCCACCTGGTTCAACTGCCAAGACCTTATTTCCTGGCCCGGAAAACAACCCTCATCAGCTTAGCACAGGGCTCCGGACCAAGTCAGGTCTACACCCTGGGAGGGGTCCAGGGCATCCCAGCAAACCAAGGCTGCTCTGAAGACCCTGAGACCCAAGGAAGGGGGCTGTGAGGAAGGAGTGTAGTATTGATAAACTGAAGAGAGCGCCAAAAGGGACTTCCTTGGATACCAACCATGTGCTAAGGAACTTATGTCATCTCATTTGACTCTCACCATACGATTTTCAAGGTAGATGGGGTCATCTCTCTTTTACAAAGTCAGAGAGGGGAAATATAAGTGACAGAGCTAGGATTTGAACTCAGGGCTGGGCACACACTATCCGAGGAGAGTAAGCTGGCATGCTCAGAGAGCTCTCTGCACAGGCAGGCTGTGGGCATGGGGTTCCGGTGTCTGAGCCCTTGCTCTCCCAGCAGGATAGGTCCCACCCACTCCCAGAGGGAGGCCCAGCCAGGGCAGCCTCCAGGCCTTTCCCACCTGTCTCCGGATACTGTGATCAAGTGACGACAATCGTAGGTGAACTTCATGCCAGTGACGATTTCTGCAAGCAGAGCAGAGAAGCCGTGCTGGCCTTCTGAGCCAGAAGGCTGGGTTGGGGTAGGTGGGGAGGTGTCCCAAGCAAGGAGGCAAACCCACCTGAATGGCCAAACATCTTGGCAACGCACTCCCCGGAGTAAAAATCAATCACCGAGATGCTTTTGTCAGAGCAGCTTGTGGCCAGGAAGGTGCCTGAGGGGTCCACATGGACCTGCCGAGAAGAGGACCCATGTGACACTTGGGCTGCCTCCTTCTGGAATAGGCCTGGGTCTCAACACACAACCCCACTGAGGAACGCCTTGTGCTGGGCGCTTGGCACATGAACTCAGGTAACCCTCACGACACACACCATGGTAGGCAGAAGCTCCTGCTCCCATTTCACAGGTGAAGAAATTACCAACCACAACAATGGTACTAATGGCAGCCAGGCCCTGTGCTAAGAGCTGTACGTGTGTGAACTTATTTCCCCCACAGAACCCTGTGATAGAGGCAATTTTTATTTGCATTTTACACATGATGAAACAGGTTCGAGAGGAGATGACATTTGCCCAAGGTCACAGTCAGCCCGAGGCAGAGTTGTAAGAGGGTCTGACCCTGGAGCCTGAACTCATAACTCCCCTAGTCCAGAGGCTCTTGAGAAGGTCCCCACCTCATCCTGGATAACATAGACAGGGGCAAGCCTGGAGAGCCCTCTGATTCCTCCCACCACACTCTATTGCCACTCACAATGAAAGCCACTTAAATGTCCCCACTTGGGGAAGGATTCCCCAATAAAGGTAGAGCAGTCAGGGCCAGCCCTGGCTCCCAAGCATCCTTGGTCAGCCAGGCCTGAGTAGATGCTGGCCAGCAAGTGATCCTTTCATCCCTCTGATCAGGTGCCAAGGAGGACCCAGGTCTCAGGAGGCCCAGCAGGGCAGGAGACAGACAGGGGGGCCTTGTGTGTGGGTGTCTGTGTATGGTTTTCACCCGGGGCCCCAGCTCCTCACCTTCAGCAGGGACCCTTCATCACCCTGGGAGCCCTTGTAGCACTTCTTCTGCTTCCCGTTCATGGTGTTGTAGACTCTGGGAAGGTGAGAGCAGAAGTGGCTAACATGGCCCTGCCCACCGCCCTCTCTTGCTCCCTTGTTCCAACCTTACCTGCTGCCCTCCTCTCCCCTGGAAGCCCCCAGTACCTCCTGTCCCCCACCCGATGCCTGGACTGAAACCCCGTATCAGGGAATGAGACCCTGTCTTAGGCTGAGGTCACAGAGGTTACGTCTTGGGGTGTCCACTGAGTTAACATCCATCTCCCTGCCACACAGCAAGCTGAGTGCCTGGCACCCAACTTGAGTGAGCAAATGAAGGAGACGGAGAACCTCTCTGCTCATGCTTACTCCTCCACATCCTTCCCAGGTTAAGCTCAGATGTCCCTGCCAGCGACCCCAGGCAGGGTCGGATGTCCTCCCAGGGCTCTGTGCAGCCCAGCCCTGACCACTCTGTGCTGTCCCTGTCTGGTCAGTCTGTCTTCTCCTCCACTGCACTGTGAGCTCCACGAAGGCAGGGCCTGTGACTCCCCCACTGTCCCTCCCAGACAGGAGCTCAGGGAACGAGGATGAGTGAGTATGAGCCACATCAGCAGCTCTCAGTTGCCCCACACAGGCTCCTGAGATCTAGGAGAACCCTCCGTTTGACCTGGAGACTAGGCCTGGGTGAACCCAGCTCCTAAGAAACACCCACTGGGTCCCATCACTCCACCCAGCTTCTCAGGGACCAGGTGAGCAGGGGGAGGAAAGCAGAGCACTCATAAGACAGACCCAACCAGGCCCCACTTAGTCTGGCCGACTAAGAGTCCAGGGCAGTTCCTCACCTTACGTTGCGGTCCTGGCACGCCACAGCCACATACTTCTGGGTAATGTCAATGTCCATGTCATACAAGGTGGTCTTCTCTGCCACGTGGTGGGTACGGACAAAGTGTAGTCCATCTGAGGCCTGGCAGGGCAGGCAGGGCCTTCAGAGGATACCCCTGACAAGCCCCCTACCCAGCTCCCAAGGAGGCTGCCCCACTCTACCTGCTGGGCACTGCGGAAGTAGATGCTCTTGTCTGCCCCACAGCTGATCATCTGGATGTCCCTGTGGCCTGGAGAAGGAAGCAGTGACTTAGGCAGGGCTGGGCCACTGCTGGGCCCAACTGGGGCTGGGGATCCTAGCTAGGGAACTCTACTGTAAGGGCACTTCGCTGGGGGTCAAAGAGGGTTTCCCGGAGGAGGTGAGGTGAGTGCTGGGTGCCGGTAGGACACTGTAAACTGTGAGCTCTGTGTGATGGTGCAGTGGGCAAGGCAGGAATCTGCAGAGCAAGAGCAGACAGGGAAACAGAAGCCAGGGACACAGCAGGGGCACCATGTTTAATTTGGGATTTGGAGAGGTGACTCTGGCCTAACAATGGAGGCGTCAGTGAAGCAGGGAGCAAGAGGAGACAGGGAGACCACTGGGAGGCTCACACCATCAAGAAGGATCAGAATATCCACACAGGGGCTTCCCTGGCGGTCCAATGGTTAGGACTCTGCGCTTCCACTGCAGGGGGTACAGGCTCGATCCCTGGTCAGGGAACTAAGATCCCGCAAGCCATGCGGTGCAGCCAAAATAAAAAGGAATATCCACACACAGACTTCGGGCCAGGTCCTGTGCCACATGTGCCTCCCCTTCCTGACTATCACCAGCCACTTGTACAAATGTGAACCCAGGGGCTCAGAGTCACACAGTCCTTGTCCCAGGGTGCAGAGAGTCAAGATGGGGCCAGGGCTGATCCCAGGCATTCTCTGGTTAAACACTGTGCTCTGAAGCCAGGCTTCCTCTCCGAGCCTCAGCTCCCGTCTGTTCAATAAGCCTGTATCAGCCACTGCCCTGTGGAGTGGTATGAAGCCCTTGGGACAGTGGCTGCTACCTGGTAAGCACGATCGATGTTCTTACTTTTATTCTTCTTTCTTTATAGAATAAGAATAATCACAGCACAAATATCTTACAGAGTTGTGGTGAGGATGAAGAGACAGAACAAATATAAAACATGTACAACCTTGGTACAATAGACACTGCTCCTTCATGACAGGACATTTGAGAGCACCCAGGCCCGACATACAAGTTAAGATGTTACTCGAGGGCTTCCCTGGTGGCGCAATGGTTGAGAGTCTGCCTGCCGATGCAGGGGACACGGGTTCGTGCCCCGGTCCGGGAAGATCCCACATGCCGCAGAGCGGCTGGGCCCGTGGGCCATGGCCGCTGAGCCTGTGCGTCCGGAGCCTGTGCTCCGCAACGGGAGAGGCCACAGCAGTGAGAGGCCTGCGTACCGCAGGGGAAAAAAAAAAAAAAAAAAAAGATGTTACTCGAGCAGAAGTCACTGGTTTATAGAAGGGAACGAGTCCTATGTTGGCGAGGAATCCAGAGAGGGCCTGCAAGTTACTACTGGTAATGTTTTGCTTCTTAACCTGGGGTGGTGAGTCCAAGTATTTAGCAATATTAGGACTAGGACCAATCAGAACCGTTGCTGGCTATAAACAATGGGTGTGTCTAGTTCAGACCTACTGACTATGAACCTTGATGTGGATATTCATTGTATTATTCTGTAAACTATTCACAGATTTTTCTGTTCACTTTTTTGGATATATGTTTCATAGTAAAGAATTAAGAGACTGATTCATTCTTTAGCTGGATAGCTTCAGACAGTTTCCGACTGGCTGGTGCCCAGTTTATATGAACTATCAATGTTTTGAGTGTAACGTCCAGTTGAGTCAGCCCAGCCAGAGCAGGGCTCACAGGACTGGTTTTAGGATATGCATCCTCTCAGACCGGCTGGGGCTTTAACAGAGGCCCATGCCTTCAGAAGGTGACCTAAAGGACCGACTCCTGGGCCATCCCCTTGGCCAGTTATCACCTCTCCTGGATCCAGACCATTCATTAAAGGTGAGGTCACTGCTGGCCAAACTGCTAGATTTACCAATCTATTCTAACTACCTCTACCCTGTGGAATGGGATGGTCTGAACAGTTTTTTACAGGTGTCTGAGAAGTTTGAGCTGATCAGCTTTTGTCAGGTCCTCATCAAGACACAGCAAACGTGTTAACCTGTTTTTGCCCAGCTCCCGACCACCTGAGTTAGACAGAGACAGGGCAGAAAGTGGGGAAGACCAAGGACATTAATACATTCTCAGCCACAAGATTATATGTACAAAACACTTCAAAGTCAAGAACTTGGAGTCAGTGGACGTATTCCCTCCATGAATGGATTCTTCTTGAATATAGTTTTGAACATGTTCTTGGGTTCTGATCAGTTAAACCCCCACAGGGCCTACTTCCCCTCCTCTTGGAATCCCTTAGGGCCAGGGATCTCCGCACTGGATCTTTCGAGTCTTGGAGGGATCCCTTCAACTGCCTGGTTGAGCGAGGGCTATAAAGGACAGCCTTATGCAAAATACCAGGCCTGCACCTACTGGCTGTGTGACTCTGGCTGTAAAGTACAGTAACTGCTGGGGCAGTGCAAGGATCACATCACCCAGCACAGAATTAGCCTCCAGCAATTGTCACCGTCATCTATTTTTCGGCCAAGGTCACCCAAACCTATCCCACCTTGGACCGGCATTCTGATTTCTTTCTGCGGACTAGCACTCACCTAATGTCAGTCCTTCTGGATCAGGGGTGGAGGCAGGTGGAGGCTGGGGGCACACGAGTCACACCCAGCCCAAGAGGATACTCCAGAGCTCTGGCACCAATAACTGTTCTGGAAAGGGCAGGTGCCTCAAGCCAGCACAAGGTAAGTAAGCTACCAATTTCTGCCAAACTTGACAGGAAGAGGGAAAATCTCTATCCAGCGGCACAGTGACCACAGAGATCCTGCCCACGAGAGAAAGGCACAGCTGACAGAGGGAGAGGGTCCAGGTAACTTTAAAAAATTCAACCTTTGGGGACTTCCCTAGTGGTCCAGTGGTTAAGACTCTGTGCTTCCACTGCAGGGGGCACGGGCTCAATCCTTGG